>NC_141991.1:14809321-15109321 GCF_049901715.1 Pseudonaja textilis
CACAAAAATTATCAATGGAAATCAAATTTAGCAACCCATGGAGATCTGGATTTGGAGTTACACTCAAAAAACATTACAGGAAAAAAACACTACAGGCTGATCCAGCTTTGATGTAATGTTCTTCAAGCAAGTCTAAATGAGGCTCAGTAGTGTGCGTGGCCTCCGTGTGCCTATATGACCTCCCTAAAATGCCTGGGTATGCTCCTGATGAGGTGGCAGATGGTCTCCTGAGGGATCTCCTCCCACACCTGGACTAAAGCATCCCCCAACTCCTGGACAGTCTGTGGTGCAATGTGTCATGGGTGGATGGAGCGAGACATGATGTCCCAGATGTGCTCAATTGGATTCAGGTCTGGGGAAGGGGCGGGCCAGTCCATAGCACCAATGTCTTCATCTTGCAGGAACTGCTGACACACTCCAGCCACATGAGGTCTAGCATTTTCTTGCATTAGGAGGAACCCAGGGCCAACCGCACCAGCACACGGTCTCACAAGGGGTCTGAGGATCTCATCTCGGTACCTAATGGCACTCAGGCTACCTCTGGTGAGCACATGGAGGGCTATGCGGCCCCCTAAAGAAATGCCACCCCACACCATTACTGACCCACTGCCAAACCGGTCATGCTGGAGGATGTTGCAGGCAGCAGAATGTTCTCCATGGTGTTTCCAGACCCTGTCACATCTGTCACATGTGCTCAGTGTGAACCTGCTTTCAACTGTAAAGAGCACAGGGCACCAGTGGCGAATGTGCCAATCTTGGTGTTCTCTGGCAAATGCCAAATGTTCTGCACAGTGTTGGACTATAAGTACAACCCCCAACTGTGGACATAGGGCCCTCATACCACCCTCATGGAGTCTGTTTCTGACCATTTGAGCAGCCACATGCACATTTGTGGCCCGCTGGAGGTCATTTTGCAGGGCTCTGGCAGTGCTCCTTCTGTCCCTCCTTGCACAAAGGTGGAGGTAGCGGTCCTGATGCTGGGTTGTTGCCCACCTACGGCCTCCTCCATATCTCCTGATGTACTGGCCTGTCTCCTGATGTTCTGGACACTACGCTGACAGACACAGCAAACCTTCTTGCCACAGCTCGCATTGATGTGCCATCCTGGTGAGCTGCACTATCTGAGCCACTTGTGTGGGTTGTGGACTCCATCTCATGCTACCACTAGAGTGAAAGCACCGCCAGCATCCAAAAGTGATCAAACCATCAGCCAGAAAGCATAGGAACTGAGAAGTGGTCTGTGGTCACCACCTGCAGAACCCCTCCTTTATTGGGGATGTCTTGCTAAGTGCCTATGCTTTCCACCTGTTGTCTATTCCATTTGCACAACAGCATGTGAAATTGATTGTCAATCAGTGTTGCTACCTAAGTGGACAGTTTGATTTTGCAGAAGTATGATTGACTTGAAGTTACATTGTGTTGTTTAAGTGTTCTCTTTATTTTTTTGAGCAGTATATTAATCATCTATCTCTATATCTATTATCTATAGCTATTAATTATCTATATCTATCATCAATCTAGCTATCTATTAATCATCTATATCTATATCTATTAATCATCTATCTATTAATCATCTATCTATTAATCATCTCTATCTGTTAATCATCTATCCCTATATCTATCATCTATCTATTAATCATCTATCTCTATAAATCTATTGATCTATTAAATCTATCTATCTATCTATCTATCTATCTATCTATCTATCTATCTATCTATCTATCTATCTTATACTAACTTAGCAGCTATAGTGATCCATTTAACAAGAAAGAAATGGGACAAAACTCACCTATAAAACTTACTTAACTACTGTCTCGTTTAGCAACAAAAATTTTGGGCTCAATTGTGGTCAAAAGTGAAGGATTACCTATAGAGGCTCTAGTCCTGCCTTAGGCCTGAGACCAGAATGAGAAACTTCGGGGCCAGTTCCTTCTCCCAGTGCTCAGGCAAATCACTTCTGAAAAACATTGCCAAGAAAAACTGCATGGACCTTTTCATGTAGTTACTGGAAGTTAAGACTGACTTGCAGTCAGCAAAACCAAAATTAAAAATCATATAGCCTATAGGCTGGCTATTAAGGATTTAGAATAGTGTTTGTTGACCCAGTCAACTTTAACTTCACTTGACACATCTTAAGTTAAATACTGCATCCAGCTTTGATCACCACATCACAAAAAAGATGTTGAGACTTTGGAAAAAAACACAAAGAAGAGCAACTAAGATAATTGGAGACAAAAAATGTGAAAAACAATTGTAAGAACTGGGCGTGGCCAGTCTAGAGAAAAGAAGGACTAATGGGGATTATCTTATAATTGCTTGACAAATAGATAGATAGATAGATAGATAGATAGATAGATAGATAGATAGATAGATAGATAGATAGATAGACGTTTCTCCTTAATTCCAGGTTGCTTCTCTCTTTGATTAGTTTCCAACCATTGTTTCTTGTCCTGCTCTCTGGTGCTTCGGAGAATAATTTGACCCCCTGTTCTTTGTGGAAGACCCTCAAATACTGCTATCATGTCACCCCAATTTCTTCTTTTCTTTAGACTAGCCAAACCCAAATCCTGCAATGGTTCTTCATGAGTTTTAGTCTCCAGGCCTTTGATCATCTTTGTTGCTCTTCTCTGAACCTTTTCCAAAGTCTTAACATTTTTTTTTTTTTTAGTTTGGTGACCATTTGTGGATGCTCCAACACTGGAAATTTTAAAGCAGAGATTAGACAACCATTTGTCTAATATGGGAGAGGGTCTTCTGCTTGAGCAGGGGGTTGGACTAGAAGACCTCTAAGGTCCCTTCCAGCTCGATTCTGATTGATTGAAAGTTGGCAAGGTTGAGAAACTCTGACTTAGGAAACAGGTTATCACTGGAATCCTTTTAATGTTCTGTTGTGTTTCTTCCCTTCAGATGACGTGGATGGTAGCTGTGATGTGCTGAAGTCACACGAAATTGCAGGAGGCCAAACAGTAGTGCTGCTGAACAACACAGTACTTCAGTATATATGCCCAGAGGGCCAATACCCATACCCTACCGAGTACCGGACATGCGAACCGGGAGGATACTGGAGCACTATGAAAAATATAAATAATATAAACGTCTCCCGGGCCAGGTGCAAAGGTATAATTTAATTTCTAAATTTAGAAAAGACAGTCTGCCTTTCAGCTGGCCATGAAAGCAATGACACACTGAGGGGATGTCCTGTTTTGGAGCGCATAAGTTTTAGGGCTCCTTTTGATTTCATGGGGAGACCCATGGCTTTGTTGCAGAGGTGGTATTCAGCAGGTTCTGACCAGTTCTGGGGAACCGGTAGCGGAAATTTCGAGTAGTTCAGAGAACTGGCAAATCCCACCTCTGACTGGCCCCACCCCCATCTATTCTCCGCTTCCCGAGTCCCAGCTGATCGGCTGGATCATCTTTGGTTGCCCTGCACAAGAGAGCGGAGCTGGAAAGCAGGTTAGTGGGATGAGGAGGGAATGGAGGTTTTGTAATAACCTTCCCCCAGGAGTGGGGTGGGAACGGAGATTTTACAGTATCCTTCCCCTGCCACACCCACCAAGCCACACCCACAGAACCAGTAGTAAAAAAATTTGAATCCCACCAATGCTTTGTTGGCATCCAAATGTGCAATGTTGGACCTGAAACCTTCCTGCATATCTTCAGCTACTAGACATGTTGAGCATTTACTCCAAAGATCAGACCTAATGATTTTACTATCAAAAAATGGAAACTTCTTTGTTTAGAAGTCATTCTTCCTCATTGACCTGTGTTCGGTATCAAGGAAAATACTAGGCATATAAATGGGACGGTCCTGATTGCCAACCCTATTCTACCTCCACAATGAAGTCGGAACATGTGTGGTCCTTTGAAAAATATCATCAGTGACTCTCTTTAACCATGGGATTGGGATAATATAAGTGGCTGCTTGGTGGTGCATCAAGATGCCTCTGGTGACATTTACAGCCAGAGAGATGCTCTTCATTTGTTATCCGTCAGGCTATTTCTGAACACAGCTTAGAGCGGACATCACTTTGAGGAAAGGGTCGGTGCCCCAGCATTGAAATAAGTATTGGTATGTGTCTGTGGAGATTCTCAGTCATCCAGGCAGTGGTGGGATTCTATTTTTATACTACTGATTCTGTGGGCATGGCTTGGTGGGCGTGACAGAGGAAGGATGCTGTAAAATCTGCAGTCAGAGGTGATATTTGCCGCTTCTCCAAACTACTCAAAATTTCTGCTACCTCTGCATCCAGGTTATGGTTGTCCCAAAGTTGCTTTTTTTCAAGAGGCAACTGGACTTTCTGGTTTTTCTTTGAAGACGTTTTGCTTCTTGTCTGAGAAGCTTCTTCAGTTCTGACTGTATGGCAGGGAAGGAGTATAAATCCTTCCCTTCCCACCATTCGGTCAGAGCTGAAGAAGCTTCTCTTGGGTGAGAAGCGAAATGTCTTCAAAGAAAAAACAGAAAGTTCAGTTGCCTCTTGAAAAAGGCAACCTTTGTAGTAGCATGTTTTTCCCAAAGTTGCTATTCCAAAAGGCCACTAGACTTTCTTGGTTTTTTTTTTCCTTGAAAATGTTTCGCTTCTCATCCAAGAAGCTTCTTCAGTTCTTGGATGAGAAGTGAAACATTTTCAAGGAAAAAAAATAAAAAAACAAAATCAGAAAAAAGCACATTTGGGACAGCCATGTCCTGGATGATTGAGAATCTCCATAGACATTTAGTAGTATGTTTATTTCTCAAGAGGTAATCCTTTGGTCCAGCCATTCTGGGCAACTTCTGACCTACAGAAGATCTTGACTGAAGCAAGTTATCTGCATTCTTCTCAGTCTGGGTTCAGGCAACTACATCGGTTGTTCTTATGGATGACCAGCAACATGGATGGAGGAAGTACAGTCTCTCAGCAACACAGAAAGTTTGAAATTCCGTTACAAGGTCTTGAGTCCCAGGTCAGACAACCCCTCTGCACAATTTCATACGCTGAATACTAAAATAGCTCAAGAAGGAGAGGAAACGATTAATTTATTGAGGTAGAGAATATAACCACGAAGTACTCAATCTCGCTTACTGATGACTTATTCTTTTCAGTTATTAATTGCCCCAGAGTTGCAGAATTCGAAAATGGTTACTTTGAGCCCCCACAGCAACATTACAATATAAACGACAGCATCACGTTTTCTTGCTATGGAGGATACAATATGAAGGGCTCTAAAGTCCGCACCTGCCTTCCCAATGGGAAATGGAGTGGAGAAACAACCATTTGTGATGATGGAAGTGAGTATGAAAATTAATTAATTTAATTAATTGCATGCAAGTCCTATCAGTTGTTCTCACTTCAGACTTCCTTTTCTTTTCTGTCTTCGAAAACACAACATCAGTTTTTAATCTTCTGTCATCAATATTCAGCTATCAACAGGCACAGCTGCCATTAGCCAATACAGACTATCAGCCACCAATGCTGATGCCTCCTTTCCACACACTGGCACACCCAGGGTTGGGCTTGAAAAATTTTAGCAACCGGTTTTCTGCCCCGTTGCTGGATGGGTGTGGTCATGGTGGGCGTGGCCTAGTCAGCCTCCTGCACCACAGCGGTGGTGTTGGTGTTTGCCCTTCCCGGGCTCCGGAGACATTCCCTGAGCCTCTGGGAGGGCGAAAGTGGCCTCCACAAGCTCCAGAGGCCCTCTGAAGGCCGGAAGTGGGCCCGTTTCCAGCCTTCCCGAACTTCTGGGAGGCCCATTTTTTTTGCTCTCCCTGGGCTCTGGAGGCTTTCCTCAAGCCTCCAGGAGGGTGAAAACGGCTTCCCCAGGTCGCGGGAGGCCCATTTTTCACCTTCTCTAAGTCTCTAGGCGGGTCCTGCACTTACCTGGGATCCAAAATAGGCTCCGTGGAGACTCCTGGGAGGGCCAAGGCTGGGTGGGCTGGGCCAGCCAGTCATTGTAACTACTGGTTTGGTGAACCAGATGTTAAATTAGCACCCGGTTCACCTGAACCAGTACGAACCGGTATGAACCCACCCCTGGGCACACCCAGACATCACGCAGGGTCAATTCCCTCAAAAATTGCAAGCTCTTGTTAAGGACTCCTATGTGATGCTCCTATGGAAAAACCTGGTTGTATTCAGTGTGGAAATGAGGCACCAACCTTTCATTTACATGCCCCAAAGGACATGCCTTTACATAATTATTATGAAATTACATACTGTTCCTATTGTCAGCATAATGCCCAAATATTTTACTTTTTCCTCAAACTTAAAGCCAGTGTTCTGCGTTAGTACTATTTGCTCTTCTAAATTCATATTTTTGTTGACATTTTTGTCTTTGGGTTATTAATCGTATAACCTGCTAACATACCAAATCCTTTCATTTTCCATTAATGTTTCTATTCCCTTGAATGGATCTTACAAAATTAAGACCAAATTATTGCAAATGCCTCAATTTATATGTTTCTTTTTTAAACTTAATCTCCCTAATTTTCTCACCTTGTCTTCTGTCTCTATTCATTTCCTCAAGAGCTAACATGAGCAAGAGTAGAGGCAGCCGTCATCCTTGTTTTCTCTCTTTTTGAATCCCACCTTTTGTTGCTTTAATTCTTAGCTTTTTGAGAACTGAAAGATATTTCATGTATGCATAATATATTTGTTGCTAAATGCATATACTTCAAGATGACTGTTTAATTCATGGGGTCCTCTCTTCTCCTCTCTAGCTGGCCATTGTACTAACCCAGGGATTCCAATTGGTAGTCGAAAAGAAGGAAAACAATATCGAACAGAATATCGGGTCCAGTATAGTTGTGAGAATGGTCTTGTCCTTTTTGGATCCAAGGAACGGGTTTGCCAAGAATTTGGAGGCTGGAGCGGATCAGAACCAGAGTGTCGACGTGAGCAGAGGGGAAAGAATGCCTGGTGGGATGAATATGGGGGGTTAAATACTGAAAATATGAATCCTGGGGCCATGAGAGGAATTCTTGATTATAAAAATTATTGCATAGGAATACCCAGAGGTGGGCTGCTGCTGATTCTCACTGGTTCGAGTGAACCAGCAGTTAAGATTAGGTGGAGTTTGATGAACCAACAAATCCCTCCACTGGCTGGCTCCACCCCTGCCTGTTCTTGGCCTGTTTTTTGGCCATTTTTCAGGATGCTTTTGATCTGAAAAATGGCCCAAAACAGACTTAAAATGGCCCCAAAACAGACTGAAAAATGGCCTGAAAATAGTCCAAAAAACAGCAAAAAAAACAGGCTGAAAAACAGGCAGGGCTCGGGCCAGCCAATGGTGAATACTACCTCTGCCTTTGAGGCGAGTGGCTGGGTGGCGGGACTGGGTGTGATGAGTGACATGTCCACCCAGTCACACGTCCACCCAGCCAGTCATTAGGGCAGAGAACCGGTTGTTTAAAAATTTGAAGCCCACCACTGGGAATGCCACACTTTCATTGTGGTTTGGTTTGGTTGTTGCATTCAGGGGTTATGTCAGAGGCAAGCTTCAGATATAAGGACCAAATCGTGGTCAGGTGAAATGATATTTCGAGGGATGATAAGAAAAAAAGAAAAAAGAAACATTGACTTCCGATTCTCTCTGTTCCTGTAAAATAAGGCATTAACATCAAATCACAACTTTTGGGTTTTTTTGTACTGATATGAACAAATGCCTTATTTTTACTGTAACAGAGAATTGGAAGTCAATTTTTCTTTTTCTTTTTTCTTATCCTCCCTCACTTCTCTTCCCCCTCTTCCTCCTCACCATTTTCCTATTTATTTTCCTATTTTGTATCCTATTTTTATTTTATAACCCAATAAAAATGATAAACCAAAGGAATGATATTCCATGGAAAACGTCAGATAAGTAAATATCAAACCAATAAAGCCAGCTTTGTGTAAAAAACAACATTATCAACAAAATCAGAGTAAAGTATCTGAAAGAATAATAATAATGTATTTTTACTCAAAGCGTATAAATGTTGTATATACTAGAACAGAAATATTAATGACATATGTAATGACATAGAGTGCCCCTAAAATGGACTAAACAGATAGCATTAGAGCAGAGGTGTCAAACTCGTGTCGTCATGTCGTCGTCACATGATGTATCATGACATTTTCCCCCTTCGCTAAACTGGGGATAGCCATGGCTGTGGCATGACGCATCCAGCCCGCAGGCGGCGAGTTTGACACCCTTGCACTAGAGAGTCTTCTATGTTTATCCCAAAGAGTCTCAGAGCGGCAAAATGTGCAACTCCCCTTCTTAATACTTCAATCCTGGTTTGCATAAAAATGAGTTCTATTTATTTTGGGGCATTCTCTTTTATGGTCTGTTACTAACTGAGCCTCCTCTTGTTCCTTCCCAGAGCCATATACTTTTGACACCCCAGAAGAAGTTGCCAACAATTTCATTTCATCTTTGACTGAAACTGCTGAAGCCGCAGAATCCAATAGAAATACCTGTAAGTCTTTGTAAATGGAACTGGCTTGGATAATTATAATTCCCTTCCTAGCATAACAAGAGAGACCACAATTAATATCGTTAGATGCTCTCCATTTCTCTGAGTAGTACAGATTCTAGGGCAATTTAATGGAATGTCATTTCATTATTGGAAAAAAGAACACTGAGAGGTTTTTTTAAACAATAACAACAACAATTCAAGAACATTAATTAGCAACTGATCGACACTGATGATGTTACTTAGTTGGGTAATGAAAAGTCTGCAAGCTAACAGTTAAGCTTAGAAAGCACCAAGGACTTTGTAGCTCAACCCTGAGTTACAAAGATTCTCTTCCATGAGAGAATTGTTAAAAGCATCACAGACATTGCATAATATTTTTCTAAATATTCAAGCAGATCATTAGTTGAGGAAAAATGGAAGCATATCTCAGGGATACTTCCAAGGCAGAAGATTCTACCCATAGTAGAATCTTGGGCATAAGTCTACCACTGTGAAAGCACTGTTCTCTCTCTGTGGATGTCTGTTAGATCAGGGGTCCCCAACCACCGGTCCGCGGACCGGTCCCGGTCCGTGGAACATTTCCTACCGGGCCGCTGGTTTGCTGGGTGCCGCCATCTTGTTTGACAAGAAAGTGCTTCCGGGTGAGCTTTTCCGGTTGGAAAGCGGCGTTTGGGTCCTGAAGGAATCCTCGCGCCTTAGTTTCATTGAATGTGGGGGCTTCAAATGAAACTAAGGCGCGAGGATTCTTTCAGCACCCAAGGCAAGGCGAGCCGAGCGACCGTCCCGAAGCCGTCCCGAAGCGAAGCCCATCGACAAAGGTACCAAGGAGGAGTTGAAGGTGGCGGGGAGAAGCGGGGGACGGCTGGCTGGCCGGTCGCTCGGCTCACCTTGCCTTGTCATGCGTGCTGATGCTGGAACCGGGCCGCAGATCATTTTGTGATGCCGGTACCGGGCCGTGGCGCAAAAAAGGTTGGGGACCACTGTGTTAGATTGACAGCTGCTGTTACTCTTCTTCTGAACCATCTTGCAGCTCTGGACTGAATCTCACCTCAAAACACAGACATATTCCTAATTATCAAGCTCCTGATCGTAATTTCCATTAATGAAATTTGCAGCAGTATGTTGTGGTAGCTGTGCCTTATTCTAAGTTATTTCATTTCAGTACTGCCTCTACCACCTTGGGTGTAGTTTTCCCCTTCAGTGTTAAGCCAGTATTTTCTGTGCATTAAGCATACCTGGTCATTGGGGTGCCTTTGTATATGGAAAGATATGGCCCTCGCTGTATTTTGTAAAGAGTGTTGCATTTTTATATATCTTGGCATCATCACAGACCAATGATTTGGCTCTTCAGGTGGACCTTGCCATTTTGGCTGTAGAATCAATAATACAGATTAACAGATTAACAGAGTTGGAAGGGACCTTGCAGGTCATCTAGTCCAACTCCGTCCCCCACCCAAGCAGGAGACCCTACACAATTTCTGACAGATGGAAATCCAGTCTCTTCTTGAAAGCTTCCAGTGATGAAGCTCCCACAACTTCTGAAGGCAACTCACTGTCTCTCTGTCAGAAAGTTTCTCCTTATTTCCAGGTTAAATCTCTCCTTGTTCAGTTTCCATCCATTATTCCTTGTCTGGCCTTCAGGTGCTTTAGAAAATAGCTTGACGCCCTCCTTTCTGTGGCAGCCCCTCAAATATTGGAACACCGCTGAACTTCATTCATTAAAAATAAAACAAAAATATGGGCTTTGTATCAAATACTGCAGTTGACTGATTGATTGAATGAGTGAGTGAATGAATGAGTGACTATGTGCTATCAGTTTGCAATTCTTTCATTCCCTAGAAAGAATGTCCAATATGTCAAAACTACACATACTGTACTTGGGAAAACAAGATATGAATACTAGTTCTTTTTCACTCCAGCCGCTACACAGAAGCGAAAGATTGTCATTAAGAAAGGAGGCACAATGAACATCTACTTCCTCCTCGATGCCTCAAAAAGTATTAAAGCAGTGGATTTCAATAGTACACAGAATGTTACAATCAAGCTGATTGAGAAGGTATGGAAGAATCAGATAATTTCTTTATTTCTTTACTTATTTTATTTTTATTTTTGTCAATTATAAGATAACAGATATAAGTATAAACATAGTTATGAATACATGAAATGGATACATATAAGAAAAATGAAATAAGAAACAATAGGATAGGGAAGGTAGGCACGTTGGTGCGCTTATGCACGCCCCCTACAGACCTCTTAGGAAAGGGGTGAGGTCAATAGTACACAGTCTAAGGTTAAAGTTTTTGGGGTTTGGGGAAGAAACCTTAGAGCCAGGTAGAGTATTCCAGACATTGACCACTCTGTTGCTAAAGACGTATTTCCTGCAATCAAGTTTGGTGCCGTTTACCTTGAGTTTGCATCTATTGTGTGCTCTTGTATTGTTATGGTTGAAGCTGAAGTATTCATTGACAGGTAGGACATTTGCAATGTATAATTTTATATACTATGCTTAGATTGGACCGAGGGTGGTGTAGTTCAAGGTTTTCTAGGTCTAGAATTTCAAGCCTGGTGGCATAAGGTGTTCTGCAATGAGTAGAAGAGTGGAGAACTCCTTTGCTCAGTCCTGTACCAAGAAGGTACCGGTATTAGTTATTAACCAGGGTTTATCAAACTTCGCCTTTTTAAAACATGTGGACTTTAAGATGCAGATTTCCACAGCATGATGAAATCATAAGGCAAACCACTTTTATGATCAAGGGAACACTGGAAATGTGGAGAGTCTAAAGGAGTTAGAACTTGAGTAAGTAAGACCTTGAGTAAGACCTAATCTCTTGAACAAGATGACCAATATACAGTGTAGCCTTGGGTCGTGACTGCAATCTGTTCCTGGACTCCGGTTGTGACTCGATTTGGTTATATTCAGC
Source organism: Pseudonaja textilis (assembly GCF_049901715.1). Lineage (NCBI taxonomy): Eukaryota > Metazoa > Chordata > Lepidosauria > Squamata > Elapidae > Pseudonaja > Pseudonaja textilis. The sequence goes on from NC_141991.1 coordinate 14,820,674, forward strand.
AGCACGACCGATTGCTAATGCGTGCAATTTAAAAAAAAAGGCACGTGACCCGATTCAAAAATTGGTTGGGGTTTTTTTTTTGCCACCTGATTTGGTCACGAACAGGAATGTTCACGACCTTAGGTTCCACTGTACTGTAAGACCATACTTAAAATATTACACCCAGTTTTGGCCGCCACACTATAGAAAAGATGTTGAGACTCTAGAAAAAGTGCAAAGAAGAGCAACTGAGATGATTAAGGGACTGGAGGCTAAAACATAAGAAGAACATGAAGAAAGGGAAATATTCGTGTCCCAGGATAATGTTGCAGGATCCAATCGGGGTCGGTCACCAGGATCAGAGGTTTTGTCTTCCAAGCTTTCGCACTTGATCTTAGCCAAAAAGCCGAGAAGCTCTTCCAAGCTTTCGGACTCATGCTGGAGTCCATCTTCAGGGAACTTCTTTCTTAGCAGAGTGTATGTGTGTTGTGTGCGGGGGATTTATATAGTGCTTGTTGAAGTTGTATGTGCTGGAGCACAGGTGTCAAACTCACAGCATCATATGATGTTTCACGACGTGTTTCCTATTTGTGGAGCTGGAGTGGGCATGGCCTGTGCATGATGCATCCAGCCTGTGGGCCACCAGTTTGACAACCCTGTGCTAGAGAGAGAACTCTAGCTGAGTTGGAACCCCAAATTACTCTTCTGACACCAGAGACCTTTGATCCTCCTTGTGCGGATGCTTAGTACTCTTTTCGATGAAAACTGCCCAAAATTATAGTAAGGTTCACTATTTGTTTGAGCAGTGGTGGGTTCCAAAAAAATTTTCTACCGGTTTGGTGTGAGCGTGCACCTTGCTTATGCACAGCATTTCCAACTCACCTGCTGCTGCAAGCCCTGTGTGTAAAACAGCTGACACGCAGCAATCTGCTGTGCCACATGAAACAGCTGAGGTTGAAAAGCCGGAAATGAAGATCAGTATAGAGCCGGGCATGTGGGAGAGCCCAGCAGCTGATCGTCGGAGTGAACCAGTTCCCTCACAGATGATCCTCGGAGCTACCGGTTCTGGCAAACCGGGCCAAACCGGTAGAATACCACCACTGTGTTTGAGGTTCCCTTAGTCCTTCCACCTATGTTTCAAATCCCTGGTAATGCATAGTTGATCTTTTTTTTAAAAAAAACAGTAAAATGAAAGAGATTGATCATTACCCCCCTCACGCCCCCATCTTTAAGAGGTCCTCAGCAGATTGAGGGACTGGACAGAAGAAAAACATTATTTATTGTTAACTTCTGGGTCAAAATGGCTGGTCTGCTGTGCCCTATTCAATGTGTCAACTTCTGCAAAGCTCTGGAATGGGGCATGTGCAGAAGTTCTAGCATAGGGAATCCCCAAACTTTTGTGGAAGTCCAAGAATATTTTAGTCTAGGACTTTGCAAAGGTTGCCATATTGGTAAGTCTATGTCAGCAAGAATAGGCCAGCGTGAGAGGCCAGGGATGTAAAACCTTCCCTCACCAGCAAATGTTTGGTGGCGGGAGATTTTGTGCACTGAAGCCATTCCCCAAACTGCCCTTGGGACTGAATGTTAATGAATGTAGTTGAGAAATGCCATACATATCATGCTTCTTTTTGTCTCCTGGCTTCCCTTTGCAGATCTCCAGCTATGATGTCTCCCCCAATTATGCCGTCATCACTTTTGCCACAAACAGCAAAGAGGTTTTCAACACATTTCATGCACAGAGCACTGATGCAGCCTGGGTGATTGAGCAATTAAAAAATATCAAAATTTCTGGTGAGGATTATTCCTGATCTTTGCCAGGGAGATAGGTCTTTGCTCACCCACAACCGGTTTCATTTTATAATCCGAACAAGAAGTCTTTTTCATACTTGGAATAAATAAATTTACATACTTACGTGGCACTCGGTAACATTTTCCATTCTCTTCCAAGCAACGTCTACATCCTTAAGTCTTTTACTATATTCCTTGTATAGTAGCCAAAATATTGTTGCCTGTATTCTATCAACTAGGAAGTATTAATATACATTCAAAGTGCTTAAGGAATTCTTGATACTGAGAAACATTCAATACTGAAGAAAGACAGCTGTTGATGTTTTTCTGAAGGGAGAATCTGAAGATCAGTTAGGTTATATTGTGGCTGCAGGTGTAGCCTGAATAGCAAATGAGATTTGCTAAGGCCAGCCAACTGCAAATAATGGTGTTCATTTTTCTCCTTTTATCTTTTTTTTTTCCCCCAGAGCATAAGATAAAGCCAGGAACCAACATAAAGAAAGCCTTCACAACTGTCTATGAAATGATGATTTCCCAGGAAGCTGATGAGAGGAGACGTGGATTAAATCCTCCTCCTGTTTCCAATTCCACACGCCATGTGATCATCCTCCTGAGTGATGGTGAGGAAAAAGAACACATACAAAAAACTTTTTCTTCTAGCTACTTTTTAATATTTAATAGGGTAGCTACTTCAATATTTGTTGGAAAGAACTTTTATGCTATTTATTTAATCAATATATTCCCTTAAATGTAATTTAGACAGGGCTCAATTTTGTTTTTTCTTAATGTGTATATTCAGGAAAAGTTTGCTTTATATTTTTATCCTTTTTATGCATCATCTTCCAGAATCCAGAATCCACAGGTTCAAACCTTTCGTTATGAGGGTAACCCTTCACTTTCTAAATAATATTTTTTATTCAAAAAAATTACAGAGTTTTGAAAAATTGTATAAAAACAAAACAAAAAATAGAGAATTTAAAAATCTGCATTAAAAAGAACAAAAAACACAAAACCACCAGTAGTGAGATCCTACCTTAGTTGCTACTGGTTCGGTGGGTGATCGTGTGTGTGTGCGGGCGCCCCTAATGCACAGACCCCTAACAAGCCAATCAGCTGAGAGGATGAAGAAACGAAAAGCTAGGAGCAAGCCTCCCACCCTCCCATGCTTTTATCCTCTCAGCTGATCAGGGTTTTTTTTTTTTACTACCGGTTCGGCCAAACCAGTCCAAACCAGTAGCATACTACCACTGAAGCACCCACATATATATCATCCAACTTCGTTGAATATTGACAAATATATTGTAACAATATTAGTTTCCCCCTCTCTTGCAAACCGAGCCACAATTTTTTAAACTTCTATTTTCAACTTATTTGACCTGTCAGCTATCTACTATATTAAGAACAGTTAACAGGCAAAGCAACAGAAAAATTAAACTTTCAAAATCTGCTAACAAGCTGTTATTGTATTTAACTTGCAGAAAGTCTACCATGACTTCTTTCATCTATTCCAAATCACAACAGCTATCTCTGATCCCTCCTGGATCAATATCAAATATCCTGATTTGCTCCCTAATAACATCTCTTTACAATTGTTGTCTGATTAAATATAGTAAGCCTATTCTCCAAAATCGATCTATCTTCCCCAAAAAGCCCAGTCGATTGGATATAATAAGCCCATTCCCCAATTTCCATCCATCTTCTTAAAAAGAAATCCAATTTATTACTCATCAAATCTGTCAGTTTGTAAGTCTGTAAAGTCCATATTTCTTTTAGCCTTCTCCATTTGAACTTGTAGGTAAAAGCATTCGTTAGAACAAAGAAAATACATACACACACAAATTAATGTTAAAATCCATCCAGGGGTTAGAATAAATTAGCCTTTGACCAGTCACTTAACTTTTGAAAATAAAAAGCACATTAAAAGAGAAACTTCAAAGAGTGTAGTTAAAATCCAGGCATGCTTAAAAAAGCCAATCAGCTGAGAGGAAAAGATGGAGACCTGTCTCTCCAGCTGCTTCTACCAGGAATTGCAATCCTTAAGATTCCTCTTTCCATGTTTTCCAAGGATTGTCTTGGATCATTTATTGTGTCAACTCATAAAACATTTCTATGCCTGTTTTAGAGTTGCCACGAAGGGAGTGGCGGGATTTGAAGGAGCAGTGTGACAGTTTAAAACCAAAAGTGCATTCCGTGCTTATCTTGCAAAGATTGTAACTAAGCTCCTGGAATCCACAAAAATCCCTAATTGGAGAATCTCAGCTATGAATGTGTTTCGTTGGAGAATACAAATTATGTTACGCCCAGGGGGGTGGGGGGAAAATAGGGTCATAGGTGATAGTGAATTACATGTCTCAGAATCGGCTTCATACAGGTAATGCTTACATGTTTGCTGCTAATAAATCCTTTGAAGTTTTTGAAGCTTGGCTCGAGGCTCATGATTTAATTAGGGCAACTGCCGGAATCCTGACACCTAGATGTTCCGATTCAACTCTAGGAGTTGCACCATCAAAAAGCCAGCTTTGGCAGAAAAATCAGCTGATTGTCAGTAGGAGAAAAAGATTGCCCTGGTGTTCAGCACACAGTCTTGGGGGAAATCAACCCCTTTTGGGATCAAGATCACTTCTTAATCTTTAAATGGCGTATTAAACAACTAATGGGGCTGAGAGAAATCTACTTTTATTTCAGTGATTCAATTTCATTTGAGTTGAATGAAGTGAATGATTTCTATAATTCCACAGAAACTTTGGAAGAGCTGTAGGAGCACGGTCAATTTTGAGAGGCAACTTGATCACTTCTACCATATAGTAACTGCTACTCTCAACCTTTAGGTCGTTACAACATGGGCGGGGAACCAGGTCCTGTCATAAACAATATTAAGGAATTCCTTAGGATTAAGAAATCTGGCACCAATTCTCGCAACGAATTCTTAGGTAAGTTCTGATGATCTACATGTCAGGAAAGAAATGGGGAGAAAAGTACTTTCAAAGCAGAATTTCACAATGTTTGGCCTCACTTGCCTGTGATAAGACTTTTTGCCAATATTATAGGCCAATGTCAGAAATTACAGATCCAGTGTGTCAGGTGGTGCTCCATTCAAAATTCAAGAAAGCAAACTTAGACTCTTTAGATTAGAGCAAAGATAACTTTTACTGAATTTGAAGTGGTAACATCAGTAGAATTCTGAATCTGAGAAATTAGGCGCACAAATCACACATACAAAGTGGTGGAAACGTTCCCACCCCTCATAGTTCAAATGATTCTTCCAATTAAAAGTTGTGAATATGATCGTGTGGGCATCTTCGGGTGGTGATGAGGCCTCTGTCCGTTGACCTTGACATTTTGATAAAGACTTACAGTTGCGCAGAGAAAAGAAAGCTAAGCGAAGAAACTTAAGAGCAGGAATTTATACTCCCCCCATTCCTCATTTACACAAGACAAGAATGTAACACCTCCAGCTCTCTTCCCAGACAATATCCCCCCTCCTCCCCCGTTACTTATGGTGCAAAGCAGTAGAAAAACAGTAGTAAAAGACCTTGAAGGCTGACACAGTGTTTTAAATTCTATGCGTGTCTGATTGACTTCTTGGCATCTTAACCCAAGGGACAATAGAGAGTAAGTGACATCACAAAAGCATTTTTTGCATTCCTGGTTGAATATAACACCAAGTGAGATTAGCAAACATGCTGAAGAGAGTCCATTTGCCCCGAGGAAGTCAATTTATGTACTGTATCTCCCAGGGGAATGGGATTATTGAAAGAAGAAGGGACAAATAATTGGGTTACGGTCCTAGAAACTTGCAGGCATCATGCAAGTGAGCCACATTTGACTTGATCTATCAAATATATGTGCTTATTTATTTTTTGGTCATGTCATATACCACTATACCACTGTCTTCAACTCCTAGAAGCTTATCAGAATTAAAACTTGAGATGCCACACTCAGTAGAACTGTTTTAAAATAGTAAAGTCTGAAATTATTGCGTAAACATCAAATTGCTGCCAATTTTTGCAATCACCATGGCATTGGTCTTCTTCAAACATGCACGCACGCACGCACATGCACACACAGAGCACAGTAGTGGTTAGGAGTAGACATAAAAGCATTCTCAGCTAGAATAAGCACACAGTATGGACTAATTCTATATGGAGGTTGCCAACCTGAAGGTACTTAACAGCTGAGCCATGTAAGAGATGTCAATATCATATATGAAATCAAAGACTCAATCATCCAGACCAAAGATATCTGAAATAATGGTATAATAATGGTATCAGTCAATTCAACAGTTTAGAAAGAAGAAACTATAGGTTTAAACCAGTGGTGGGATTCAGCCGGTTCTCCCCGGTTCGTAGTTAACTTTTTCTGCAGTTTGGCAAACTGGCTAACCCCGCCATTGGCTCGCCCCCGTCCCACCCCGCCCTTGGCTCCTCCCCTCCCCTCCTCCCCTCAGCGATTCATCTCCTGGCTGGCTTTTTGCTTATGTTTGTCTGGCTGTGGGGAGGGGGGCGGAATGGACAGGGGCCTGTAAAGGAGGCGTCTTGCTTGCCGCAAGGCTGCACCGCCCACATCACGGCCCTCCATCAGCCTGCGCCTTCAGCTGAGCACACAGCGGGCCTGGAGCAGGTCTCCCTCGCCCACCATCGGCCTTACCTTTCTGGGCAGCTGCGGTGAGCAGAGCGGTGCGAGCCTGGAAGATGGCCAGGGACCTCACTCCTCTGCCAGCCAGCTTGCCCACCCACTGGCCTGCACCCATCGGCTGAGCGCAACGGGCCAGGAGTAGATCTTCCTCCCCCAATGTTGGCCTTACCTTCCAGCGGTGCAAGGCTAGCGCTGCTCTGCTCACTGCAGCTGCCTACGAAGATAAGACTGACGCTAAGGGAGGGAGGCCCACTCGGCCCCAGGGACAGAGGGACAGAGAGAGACCTGCAGTGCTGCAGGTCCCAATGTCTCTTCTCCGTCACTGGCAAGAGACCTTCTGCTGCCTCTCACCACTTTCCACATTTCACTTTGGGCGGGGGCAGCTCACCGCACCCAGGCCCCGCTGCATCCCCCGAACGGCGATCCCAGCCCACCTCTGCCAGCGGCTTTGGGCAGCGGTTTGGCTTTCCTGGCTGATCTCCGCCCGCCTTTCCCTTCCTCCCATGGCTGGTTAGCAGAGAGGAAGGCAAGCCGGAGCTGAGCCACTGCCTCTTGGCCCCCTCCCGCAACCTGCATCTCTCTCTCTCCCGCTGCCCGGATTCTCTGCAACTGCTGGGCCTCACCTGCCATGGCTTCCCGCAGGCAGGGGGCAGCAAAGGACCATGAGGCTGCGCCTCCCGCATCGTCCTCTCTGCCAGCTAGCCCTTGTCTGCCCACCAGCCCAGTCAGGGTGGAGTGTGAGACTGCCTGGCCTCCCGGCCACCAGCTCACCTGGGGAGGAGGCTCCGGCTTCCGGATTCATAATAAAGAACCACAAAGGGGTTGGATGTAAACACTGGACCATGGAGCAAGCAGGGGGAGCATTGGCACTGGGCTGCTCAGAGCCATCTTTCACGCACAGTGGCGAGCGGGGCAGCAAAGCACCTCCTAGGTTTTCTAGGTTTCGGCCCTGGCTTCCTCTTACCACCAGAGGCTGCTGGTGGAAGCACGGAGCAAGATGCTCGGGCTCTGTTCGCCCGAGCGAAGGGGGCTTTGCTGCTAAGAGTCCAGTTTGACTCTCGCTCTCCTCAGCCCGAATTAAGGCTGAGGGGGAGGAGCCCGAATGGGGGCGAAGTGCCTTTTGTGCTTATTTCGAAGGCCAGGCGAGACGCCCTGCAAGGAGAGGCCAGGCGAAGACTGGCTGGGGGAAGGGGAGGCACCCTTTGATGTGAATGACATCGAGTTGCCCACGCCCACCCAGTCACATGACCATCCAGCCACGCCTACCCATCTGTTCATTAGGGCAGAGCACCGATGGTTAAATTATTTGAATCCCACCGCTGGTTTAAACCCATACGAAGATAAAGGTAATTTACATCTTTGAAAATGACAGTGGGCAAACGGTTGCGCGTGGCTTTATTTTTGCCTGCAGTAAAACAAATCCTAATCCAATCCAGCTAGTTTGGGAGTCATCTGGCAAAACTAGTAGCTGAAGTATCACAATGAAATGTCTGGAGACTTCTGATAGATAGCCTGGTCTTACAGGTTGTCTATCAACAATTGCAATGCTGTACTTTATTAAGGACTCACCATTACAAACTACTGTTGTCTTTTTTTGGTCAGGAACGTTAGTACTTCCCTCCCAACCTATGTCTTTTTTCATGCTTGCTTGCAGATATCTATGTCTTTGCTGTTGGAGAAGTCAACGAAAAAACCATGAATGATTTGGCATCAAAGAAACCCGGTGAGAAGCACTTCTTCAAAATAAAGGACATCCAAGACCTGCAAAAAACCTTTGACCAAATGATTGGTAATTTCAACCTACCTTTTGTGGATTTGTTTGCATGCTTCTGTCGGGCTTGTAATCCTTTTCAGAAAACGATTGAGTTTCGGGACCCTGTGGATTTTACTCCGCTAGTCATTGCCGACTGTAAGGGGCAGTACTCCTCTCCATTTCAAGGCCCTTGAGCCAGCGCTGTCCGAAGACTTTTCTGTGGTCATGTGGTTGGCATGACATCATGGAACGCTGTTGCCTTCCCACCAAAGTGGTACCTATTTATCTACTCGCATTTACAGGCTTTTGGACTGCTAGGTTGCAGGAGCTGAGGTGAGGACGGGAACTCACCTGATTGCATGGAGCTTGAGTCTTGAACCTGAGTTGTCAGCTCTCCAGCCGACTGTGCTGCCCCACTCATTCACATACACACATGTTTTTTAGAGAGTTTATTAAAGTTCCCCAGCAGTTCCCTTCGCCCAGCCTCAGAACTCTCCCAAATAAATCCAGCCATGAGCAGGCCAAGATTAGTCCACAAGGCAATGGCTAATAGTCCATAAAACAATAGAAAGTTGCTCCAACAAGTAAGGCCACCAAACAAACTTAAAGCCACCAGGCGAAAACTAAAAGTACACTCAGCAAGAGAAGTTCAGAGTTTCCAAGGAAGCACAAACAAACACACAGTCATAAACCAAATACGTTGTTCCCAGTAACACCTCCCTCCGCCTGCCGTGATAAATAGCCCATCAAGATGGGCAGGGCCTTCTCCCGAGTAATCTGGCAATTCTCCTTTGCTCTGGTCTTTTCTCTGTCCTGCGTGCTTTTGGATCCACCACAGAAGTCAGCTCCTCCTCCTCACCTTCACTGATCTGAAAACTGTCCCCAGTCGAAGGCCCTCATAAATCTCTTTCAGAGTCATTAATTAACCCAGTTTCTGACCTGCCATCAATGAGGTCATCCTTCCCACCTCCAAGGAAGAGTCAGAGTGGTTGTCCAAGGAAGACATCACACTGACAAGCCCAGCACCTGAGCCACCATGCTACCCTGTTTAAGGACCCACCTCTTCAGAATTTACCCCACTTCCATTTTTCCCTAGATTGTGACTTTCCATTGCTACCGATTCTTCCTATTATGCCTTCTTGTCCTTTTCAAGAGATCCTTGAGTCATAGTTTATGCGCCTAGGCCCCAGGTCATGGGGCCTTCAGCTGTTGTAGAAAACTCAAAGGTCTGAAAAAGTGTCTCTCTTTTTCCAGATGAGAGTGAAGTTTTGTCTATGTGTGGCTTGGCCAAAGAACACAAGGCAGATGATCAAAAGAGGAATCCCTGGAACACCAAGATCACCATCAGGGTAAGGGAGATCTCTGGAACAGAACTGAGCTCAGAGAAGAACACTTCCTTTAGTAATACAGGTAGTCCCTGACTTACACCAGTTCATTTAGTGAATTGTTCAAAGTTACAACGGCACTGGAAAAAAGTGACGTGACCATTTTTCATACTTACGACTGTTGCAGCATCCCTATGGCCACAGGATCTAAATCTGGACACTTGGCAACTGATTCCTATTTATGACGGTTGCAGTATCCCAGGGTCCTGCCATCACCTTTTGTGACCTTATGACAGGCCAACTCAGTGGGGAAGCCAGATTCACTTCATAAATAGGGGTCAGTTGCCAAGTGTCAAAATTTTGCTCATGTGACCATGGGGATGCTGCAACGGTCATAAGTATGAAAAATGGTTCATAAATCACCTTTTTCAGTGCCTTTGTAAATTTGAACAGTCACAAAATGAACTGTTGTAAGTCAAGGACTACTCGTTTTTTTTCCTCCAAGATGTTATGCCCATCCCTCATCTGGTTTTCCTCCTTATTACCGTGATTGCTATCCTCTGGACATGCTGCATTTTTCAAAGTCCTTCCTAAAATGTAGTTGTCAGGCGACAGAACTTTTCCCATTCACTCAACTAGAATGAACTTCTGAAAACGTATCCAAACGTATCACAAAGGAATTCTTTATTGAGATGAGGCAATTCCTGTAGGAGTTCAAAGCAGCGTCTGAGGTCTCTCAGGGATACAGGGATACATAAGGGAGTTTAGACCCCCTCCCCTTATCTCGATGTGTATTTAGTGAAACAAAAGCCAGTATGTTAATTCCTCCCCACCCCTCTTGTTAGAAGGAACTATTCAAGAGATTCCCAAAGTACAATCTCACTGTGGAATTTTTATGACCTTCTCATCTCCTGGTTGTGCCTCTCAGAGGTGATAGTTCTGGCCATCTGGCTTTTCTCCCTCCATCGTATCATGTGTGGGTTATACAAATTCGATATCAGATTAAATATATTCAGGTTACATCAAGAAAGGATTTCTTTATCAGCCTCCCGCCCGCCCCCTTTTCCTTCTTCCACTGAAGAAATGACAGATCCACGGATCTGACAGTAGTGCTCAGACTTGGAGACTATAGAATCCATGTGCAATTAGGCATGGAGATTTTTTCTTCATCTTGACATTATTTTTATTGGAGATGCAAATTCAGTGGAATTAACTCACTAGCTGAGCACTTACCAATCACCAGGGATCATTGCAGGACACAGAGAGAAAGAGAGAGTTAAGGATTTATTTGATCTTCTCTCTTTGTCTGTAATTGTGCTTGCTTTTGGTCTAAGACAGGGGTGTCAAACTCAATTTCACCGAGGGCTGTGCTTGATCTCGTGCGGGCAGGAGTGACTGAGTGGGTGTGGCCAGCTTAATGTCACTCCCCAAAATGTTGGCACATTTTCTCCTCTTTGCATTGGGTATAACATACTGAAGCCATGCTGGCCCAATGTTTCCTATTTACATGGGGTAGACAGGGCTGAAGCGACATGGGTAGACAGGGCTGAACTGACACAGGCCGGCCCCTTACATTTTCCAGGATGATCCCCTGGGCCAGATCCGACCACATCGCAGGCCGGATTCAGCCCACGGGCCTTGACTTTCACACCCTGGTCTAAGAGATTGTTACTTCCTGTCACTTTGTTCAGCATCTGCTTCCACACACTCATAGAACACAAGCGCCTGCCGGTAGGACATAGTTAGCTGGGTCCAAGGAACCATCTAAGTGCTAAGTGCTAGAAAACAAACCAGCTCAGACAGCACCAAGGACCCCTCATTTCAACTCTGAGCTACAAATATTATCCTTTATTATTTATTATCCAAGGACCTGGAAAAAGTGAGGAAAAGGCAGAACTGTTGTAGTTGATTGCAACTCTTAGAGAGCAATCATTGCACAGTACAGAGTACAGTACGGGTGGACCTAAGGCTAAGAACTACACTGTTTCTCCAACAATATGGCCTCCCCCAATAGGAAGTCCCATCATGTTTTATAGGCATGAAATGAGATTAAGCCCCTCCCCCCAAAATTAAGGCCTATATTAAAACATGCGAAATGGGGGGAATGGTGGGGGGGGCCTTGCTGTTAGGAAGTACTTTTGTTGCACACCCGGATATGGTGCTGCCTGCGTTGACCCCGATATGAAGTGCCCCACCAATGCCGAGGTCAACATCCAAGCCGTCACCACCCGCCCAAAGATGCAAGGGGGGGGAATTAAGTCACCCCCCGAAAAGACAGCCTAGCCATTTTTGGGGTGCTCAAAAAAAAAAAAAAAAGACCCGGCCTTATTATATGAGAAACACAGTAGGTTTATCTAATATCACTTATAGGAGGATGGTGGTACAATGGTTAGAATGCAGTATTGCAGGCTTACACTTCCCATTGCCAGGAATTCGATTGTGACTGACTCAAGGTTGACTCAGCCTTCCATCCTTCCAAAGTTGGTAAAATAAGGACCCAGATTCTTGGGGCAATATACTGATGTTGTAGACCATCCTGAGAGTCGTAAAGCAGTGTCCCCCAACCTTTCTGGGTTGGTGGCCTGGCATGGGGGGAGGAGTTGCACTTGCAGCCTCATACATGCTTGCAGTGGGTACTGGCGCCTGCCACCCCATTCATGGTGCACACGCCTGCTGCTCACACTAATGGGGTTCTGAGTGACAATGCCCACTGGTCACGCAGCCCAGTTATGAATAGCTGGGTAGACCACGGCCCACAGGTGGGGGACCCCCATTGTAAATCATTGTGGGGCAAATCCTAAGTGCTGTTGCTATGGTAATAATACACACACTTCCGTTAACGTTGAATAACAAATAAATCCTATTGAATGCAGTGGGAATTATGTCCAAGGAAATCTATGTAGGATGCTTTTGTGACTTAATCATGGTGATTTTTCTCTTCCAATCACAGCGTTCTGGTGGGACAGGGTTTGACAACTGCAAAGGAACCCTCATTTCTGAGTATTTTATCTTGACAGCAGCTCACTGTTTCACTATCGACGATACGGCTGACCAGATCAGAGTCACAATTGGTAAGCAGTAAGCACAGGGATCTTTTGAGAGGAAGCTGGCAGTGTGGTCAGCTGTGCCTCATTCGAAACCGAAGAAAGAAATCCTTCAACTCCATTAAAATAGAGAAAAGTATTTTTTTTACTGAGTTTGAAGTGATAGCAACAAAAGACAAGCAAGACCTGAGGCAAATAAGCGTGGAAATTACATATTGAAAGTTATCCCAAGTTTCTTCCCCCCAAGAGTCCAGACTGGTCATCCAATCTGCGGTGTGTATAGTGTCGTGTGGGGTACATCTTCAGGTGGTTTCTCACTCATCTGGTATGCCAAGAGGGTTGACCATGGCTTAGTAAAGTCTATGCAGTAAGCAAGGAAGCATCCCCCTCCTTTTTAGTTCACACAGAAAATGTCTTCACTCCCCAGCAGCCTTCCCCTCCCAAACACCAAATTATGACTCCCTCCGTTTCTATGGCAGCCGACAAGGCAGCAAAAGATGTCAAGAAAACTTTGTGGAGGCTGGTAGTAGGGCGGTCAGCTGGCCAGGAGAAAAGAAACAGGCCTGCCTTTCTGTTTCAGAGTAACCAAATGGGCCGCAGGGGTCAGCTGATGGTCCCACCATGTGGTGATAAGCTATGTAGCCCAAGACAGCAGAAAGTCTACGTTTTACTTTCCTCTTTCCTAGCCCAGCGAGATTATACTGTGGAAAACATTATACTCCACCCAGAATATAAGATCGGAAAACTGAAAAATCGCGGAATCCCTGAATTCTATGATTATGATGTTGCCCTGATAAAACTTGAGAAAAAAGTTGAGTTCAGTTACAATGCAAGGTGAGATCTCGCAGGAAGAGAGAGAGTGAGAGTGTGTGTGTGTGTGAGAGAGAGAGAGAGAGTGAGAGTGTGTGTGTGAGAGAGAGAGAGAGAGAAAGAGTGAGAAAGAGAGTGTGAGAGAGAGTGAGTGAGAGAGAGTGAGAGAGAGAGAGAGAAAGAGTGTGTGTGTGTGTGTGTGAGAGAGAGAGATAAGCACTTTCAATTCGGTCTCAAAGGAATATTAGAATCAAGACATTGCTTTTGATTTAGTTGTATAAAATGCATTGTGATTTTTAACCTCAGCCTTTTATGATCAAAGACAAGCTGGTTGTTTCGTATTTAAAAGACAGATTGATGGGATGATATGTCTTTAAATCAGCGAGTGGTGCGGGGGCCGAGAGGTGGCAGCTCTCGCCTCACAATCAGGAGGCTGCAAGTTCGACCCTAGGGAGAGGCCAGATATTTATCTCTCTGGGCACAATGCAGTGGTGGGATTCAAATAGTTTTAACAACTGGTTCTCTGCCCTAATGATTGGCTGGGTAAATATGGCTGGGTGGTCACGTTGCTCATGTCAAGGGGTGCCTTGCCTTGCCCAGCCTCTCCTTGCCTCTCCCGTCCCAACCATTCCTCACCTCGCCCAGCCTCTCTTTGCTGGGCCGCTCGCTTCGCTGCTTGCCCAGCCTTCAAGATAAGCACAACAGGGACAGCTGCCAGCAGGCAGGGGGCAGCCAGGGACCATGAAGCTGGGCCGCCCACATCATCCCTCCACCAGCCAGCCCTCCTTTCTCTGCCTGCCAGGTCAGGGCAGATTTGGGGGAGTGCCTGGTCTCTCGGCCATCCACTTGGCCTGGGGAGGAGGCGGCTCCAGATTCTGGATTCGTAGTAAAGAACCTGAGAGCGGGTTGGGTGTAAGCAACAGACCATGGCGTAAGCAGGGAGAGATTTGGCACTGGGCCGCTTTGCATGGGCTGCTCAGAGCCATTGTTTGTGTGCTGCGGCAGGTAAGAAGGCAAAGCGCCTCCTAGGTTTATCTAGGCCTCAGCCCCAGCCTTTCTCTTACAAGAGGCTGCTAGAGGATGCAAAGAGGAAGATGCCCAGGCTCCGTTCATCCAAGTGGAGGGGGCATTGCTGCCGGGACTCCGGTCGCAACTCTTGCCATCCTCAGCCCTGATTAAGGCCGAGGGGGAAGAGCCCAAATGGCGGCGAAGTGCCCGGAGGCGATGAAACTGCTCAGTTTCTGCTTTTACCCTTTGAGGTTGTGAATCCCAATTGGTCGCCAGGCACTCCCGTACTCGGGTCAGGGGGTGCTGCTTGTTGCAGTGCGCGGTTGCGCCCAACGGACAGCTCACGCCCACCCAGGTAGCTCAAATCCTCCCCCTCCCCCTCCTCCTCCTCCGGATCAGTTCGGTGTGCCTTGCTCATCTTATTATACACAGGATCGTTTGGAAGAGAGGCTGCCCTTGAAAAGATGGGAAGATGGGCCACCCTGTTTTGGGGGAGAGAGAGAGAGAGAGAGAGGCGTTGATTGGGCTTATTTTCTAAGATGGAAGCCTTCCATTTTGTGCTTATTTCAAAAGCCAGGCGAGCAGCCAGGAGAAGTGAGGCAAGGAGAGGCTGGGCAAGGCGAGGAGTGGCTGGGAGGGGAGAGGCAAGGAAGAGGCCGAACGAGATGAGGTGCCCCTTGACGTGAGTGATGTCAAGTTGGCCATGACCAGGGATGGTTTGCTGGTGGTTTGCAGGGGTTCAGGAGAGCCCCAGCTCAGATTCTGTGTAATTCAAAGAAACCCCCCAATCCCATTCCTGGCTGGTCTTGCCCACTCTGTCCCACCCCTCCCAAGAGTCCCCATGTGGCCTGTCTTGAAGGCAGGTATGTGCAGGGTGTGTGTGGAGGCTCGGGGAGGGTGTAAAACGGGCCTCCCGGAAGTTCAGGAAGGCTGGAAATGGGCCCGTTTCCAGCTTCCAGAGAACCTCCGGAGCCCCGGGAGGGCAAAAATGCCACCCGCCCACCGTGGTGCAGTCGGCTGACTAGGCCACACCCACCATGGCCACGCCCACCCAGCAACCAGGCAGAGAACCCTTTGCTAAAAAATTTTGAAGTCCACCCCTAGCCATGACCCCACCCCAGCCACACCGACCCAGCCGATCACTAGGGCAGAGAACTGGTTGTTACAATTATTTGAATCCCACCACTGCATTGTGCCCCGATCTTCCTGTTTTATTTTAGTTTGAAAAGAAGTTATACATAAAATAGTTATCGCGCCCGGGGAAGAATAATTCTTTTAAGAAAAGATCTGGGTAGAAACTCAAGTGTCATCATGAGGCTCAGTTGAGGTCTCCTTACACTCTTTGATTGCCTTCGGAAGTGGTGGGTGCTCCATGAAGGAAGGCTTTCAAAAAGAGACTGGACGACCATCTGTCTGAAATGATATAGGGCAACGGCCGCCCCACTTTTTGGGCACCCGCAATGGTGGGGTTTCAATTTTTTAACTACCGGTTCTGTGGGCTTGGCTTGATGGGCGTGGCATGGCTTGGTGAGCGTGGCAGGGGAAGGTTACTGCAAAATCCCCATTCCCTCACGACCCCACTAACCTGCTTTCCAGCTCCGTTCTCCCGTGCAGGGCAACGAAAGAAGACCCAGCCAATCAGCTGGGACTCGGGAGGCAGAGAAGAGATGGGGGCAGGGCCAGTCAGAGGTGGGATTTGCCAGTTCTCCGAACTACTCAAAATTTCCGCTAATGGTGCTCCCGAACTGGTCAGAACCTGCTGAATACCACCTCTGGGCACCAAGGACACTTCTGTGGAGAAAGTTTTTTTCACAGACTGGAGGGGGTGTGGTTTTGTGCGCTGCCTTCATCCTACAGATGGGGCTTCACTTGTTAGCATAGTCCAGTTGTTGGCATGCTGCAGACCAGTGCCGGTCCATGGACTGGGGGTTGGGGACCCCTGATATAGGGTCTTCTGCTGAAGCAGGGGGTTGGACTAAATGACCCCTGGGGTCCTTTCCATTCTATGTTCTGTGTTCTCCCCAAACAGGCCAATTTGTTTACCATGTACACAAGGAACAACCCGAGCTCTGAGGAAATCCCTTGAAACAACCACATGCCAGGACCATGGTAGGAGGATTGTTTGTGTTTTAAAAGTAACTAACATGGGACAGAAGGACACTAGGTTCCCCAGGCACCAAATCTCCCAAAGTAACATTTCTCAGACTTGGCAAGTTTTGTGGACTTCAACTCCCAGAATTCCTTTATGGCTCTTCTTTGAACCCGTTCTCTGAATTTCTTAGCCTCCCTCTTGCAACATTTATTTATTTATTTGCTTGTTTGTCAAACATGTACAAAAAAACAAGTATAGGTATGAACGTAAACATGAACAAAGGAAATAAGTACTGATAAACGGGGACATGTTGCGCTGTATCCTAGATTGATTCGATCTTGTTGTACATGAATGAATTGCACTTGAGTCAAACTTGCTTGAAACATTGGCCATCACTGGTCTGTGGGATTGCTGATTCTTCCAGCATCTTCGCTATTCCTTTATTCTCCTCATTTGATGTTCTTCTTCCTTTGGCAGTTCACTAAGCTCTTTTTGTATTGTTTGGTTTAACAGAGAATGAGCTGCTACCTGTGGGAAACATTCATTCTTTTTTTGTAAGCGACTGTAAGTTCAGAGGCCAACAAACCACTGGGCTAGTTCGCAGACATGTTCAAATCAAGAATAGTGAAAAGGTAAGATCTTTGAGCAAGAAAGCCTAACAAGATTAGATGGAGTGAGGCTTTCTTAAGTCAAATCTAAAATCTGAGACTCCAATATATTAGATCTTTTCCTTCCTTCCTTCCTTCCTCCTTTTCCTTCCTTCTTCCCTCCTTTTTCTTTCTTCCTTCCCTTTCTTTCTTTCTTTCTTTCTTTCTTTCTTTCTTTCTTTCTTTCTGTCTGTCTTTCTTTCTTTCTTTCTTTCTTTCTTTCTTTCTTTCTTTCTTTCTTTCTTTCTTTCTTTCTTCCTTCCTTCCTTCCTTCCTTCCTTCCTTCCTTCCTTCCTTCCTTCCTTCTTTCCTTCCTTCCTTCTCTTTGGAGTCAGCCAATGCCTCAATTGAATACATTAAATTAATAATAAATGTAGAGAATTTATACGACTTTGTTTTACATACATGACCCTGGCAGCTAATAGCAAGGGCATATTTACACACACACACACACACACACACACACACACACACTCCTGAATAAAATCTCAAATAAATGTCTTCCAGCGTGTTTCTGGAATGAAATAATTATCAAGTTAAGATAACATCTATTTCCAGAGTCTACCTTGGATTATTGTATCAGTTTCAATGGTGATTGAATCTTGTATATAGATAAAAGACTTCTGAAGAAAGAAAAAATCCTGACCTTGATTTTAGAGCAGGGATCACCAAACTTTTGGACCTCAGGGACCACCAAACTCATAATTTTAAATCCCGTGGACCACTAATATGACTGACAGTGGCTTGCTGATGTTTTTAATCACCCTGTAGAAAGCAGCAGAGACCCTGGAAAAATAAAAAAAAAATGTCTGCAGGAAAATTCCCCACCCCATTTTCCTACCGATTGATCGATCGATCGATCTTTATTTGGGATTGCAGGATACCATCTCCAGCTCCGTTCTCAGGAGGAGAGAGAGAGACTTTTGGCTTCATGCAAGGAAAGCAGCAGAAGCAGCAGAAGTCTTTCTTTCTCTCCCCCAAACTCTGCCAGAAATGAGTCTTTTGCTGGCACAGCCTCTTGGAGCAAGCATGCCTTGCAGGGTCCCAAAGACTCATTTCTGGTGGAGTTTGCGGGAGAGAAAGAAAGACTTTGCTGCTTTCCTTGTATGCAGCCAAAAGCAGAAGAAGAAAGAAGCAGAAAGAAGTGGGGCAAGTTCACCCCCTCCGCCCTTTCTCCCCTCCCCTCACTACCTCATGTTGTTCTCAATGCAAGTGATTCAAGCCTTGTGTTCCCATGGGGCCATGTGGGCGGTGCAGCCTTGTGTTCCTGTGCAACCTGAATTAATTGCTTTGGGGGTGACATTGCTCTGTGGACCACCTACATTTTGTTGCGGACCATCAATGGCCCCCGGCCCACTGGTTGGCAACCACTGTTTTAGAGGATGTCTATATTTTTACGGGCAAACTCTCTTAGAGGGGAAAAAAACACATTCCCTTCAAGGGGTACCTGCAGCCAGGGGTCAAATAATGATGAAGATTTTATTTTGTCTGAGGATAACTATTTGCTGGGAAGGGAATCAAAAAACGTCAAAATGACAATCACAGTGTTGTGATTAGAGCTGACCCTTTTTTTTTTTACATCTCTTTTCTTGAGACTCCTTTTGTTGGATTATACCACTTTGCTAAGTAGTGAGGGTTCCCCACCATCACCAACACTATTCCTAATAGACACACTAATTTGACTTAGCCAAGAAAGAAGAAAAAAAGTATAAACCTAATTCTAACTAAAATGGGAAATCCGTCCCAAATGGGCTGAGTTATCGAACATCCTTTGATAATTTCTCCAAATTCTTCAGAGCTGAAAATTAGGCTTTGATGGATCAGGATTTTAATGTAGCTGTCACTCCGGCATATTACCCTGTTTCCCTGAAAATATGACCTACCTTGAAAATAAGTCCTAGCTTGATTTTTACATGTGCGCCCAATATAATTCCTACCCCCCAAATAAGCCCTAATTAAGATCCCGCCCACTCCAGAGTGGACAGATAAAAATCAAATTAGGTTGGGGATGAGGGGGATGGAGCTGCCCTACTACTTACCTTTGGACAGTTGTAGCCAGGCCTTGCGCATGCCGACACCAGCCTTGCCAGCCTATTTCTTCCTGAAGGCCTCTGGAGCTGATAACAAAGCTCCTGATCGATCTGAAGCTCTGTTATCGACCGCAAAGGCCTTCAGGAAAGCCTTGCCAGCTGCAGAAGAATAAGTTCCTGAAGGCCTCTGATATAGCAAAAAGGAGGCTGGGGGTGAAGTGCACAAGTGAGGTTAGTCATGGATGACATCCTCGAAAATAAGACCTGGTGCCTTTTTTTGGTGGCAAAAAATTGTAAGACAGAGTCTTATTTGGGGTGGAAACGCGGTAATGGTTATTTGGATGAGCTGAATAGAGAATATGGGGCAGCTTGCAACATCTCTTGAAAACAGGAAAGAGGAGACAGTGGAAAGATGGCTGCACTGATGTCAGGAGTGGAGACTTACCCTAAACTGGGACTTATTAAAGACTGCATTCAAACAATCCCCACTTCAATGAACTATGGCTAAATGTAATGACGATGTAATGTCTCTTAATGACCATCTTTAGTGATATGTCCAATTTTCTCTATTTCCATTTTCTATTTCCAGAAAATGGCCTGTGAACAAGATGCTCGGAATGCCAAATTCTACAAAAATGTTACCAATATTAAAGACGTAGTGACTGATAACTTTCTCTGCACAGGGGGGCAGGACCCTGTGCTGGACCCCAATACATGCAAAGGTGAGCTGAATAAGGGTACTCTCTCTGTTGTTTCCTGGTTTCCTAACCCTTTAAGGCCTCTCTAAACCAAGTTAGCTCCAAAGCTTCATGGCAACTGATCTTCCAGGTCACAGTAGATCAGCATTTGCAGGAAGAAAGGGAACGATGTATTAATGATATTTAAGAATATAAAGGCAAGGAGATCGCATGTTTGCAAGGATCTAAGAAAATGTCCTTCTGTTCCTTTTGGCTCTGGACCCTAGTTATAATGGAGAGACACCTGGGAACAGAAAATTGGACTTTTCAACAGTAACATTCACATAAACACAACAACAGGTATTAATATATTTCATTCTAAACATACCGTATAACAGAACTAGCTCTATACCTGTGCTTGGCTACGAAACTATGTGATCGGGCCAGGGGTGGGATTCTACCAGTTTACACCTATTCGCTAGAACCGGTTGTTAACATTCTAAGCAGTTCAGAGAATCAGTTGTTAGAAGAAATTACTGGCCTAATCCTGTAAGGAAGGCAGGAAGGAAACATTCTGGTGTTGCTTACAGAAACTGCCTCTCCATTAACTTGGCAGGACTAGACTTCCTGTCTCAGGAACATCTCTGGAGGTTTTTTTCCCCTCTTTGCTGGTACTTTGCTAGTGTGGAGTGACCATTTAAAGTTACAATGGCACTGAAAAAAGTGACTTATGACCCTTTTTCACACTTACGACTGTTGCAGCATCCCCACAGTCATGAGAGGCCAGGGGAGAAGATGGGTACCTTGATGTGAGTGATATTGAGTTGGCCACGCCCAGCCAATAACATGACCACCAAGCCACGTCCACCCAGTCACATGACCACCAAGCCACTCCCACCAACTAAGCCACGCCCATAGAACCTGTTGTTAAAAATTTTGAATCCCACCCCTGGATAGGGCTTTGGGGGGAGGAAAATAAGGGGGGAAATTGTGCCTCTGCCTACCAGCATCCATTGGTATTCATCTGGCCAGCGTCCTGTCAGTGTGTGAGAGAGTTGAGGGCTGTTTGGAAACTGAAGCAGTATAGTAAATACTGCTATTTACTATGTGAGCAAGAAGGAGACAGCAAGGAGCCTGGGTGTGGCTTAGCTGAACTGTTCTGTACTAAAGCTGGTTGCTGCTGTGAAAATAAAACTGAAGCTGAAACTCCTCTGTTTTGCATTTGGAAGAGATTTCTTTTCAGGTGGGGAGGAAGAGCAGAACTCCTTAGCATCAGAGCGTGTTAATGATAATAATATATGAAATACTAATGCTCTGATGATCGTTTTGAAAAAATCCTTTCTTAGTGAGCGCCTAGAAGCCAAGAGGAACATACGTGCCAAATTTCAAGTTTGTAGGCTTTATGGTTCTGGAGATTTTGTGATGATGCGTGATGGTATTTCGCTTTTATATAGAGAGATTAACAGAATTGAAAAGGACTTTGGAGATCCTCTAGTCCAGCTCCCTGCTCAGGCAGGAAGTACTATATTTCAGGGTCTTTCAGTGTAAATGCAACAGCATTAATATAACAACACTCCCTAGACTTTGGAAAACAGGGGCATGATGGCTCAGTGGTTAAAGACTTCTGTAGACCAACTCAGGGGTGGGATTCAGTTTTTTTAACAACTGTTTCTGTGGGCATGGCTTAGTTGGTGGGTGTGGCTTGGTGGTCATGTGACTGGGTGGGCGTGGCCAACTCGACATTACTCACGTCAAGGGACGCTTCTCCTCACCTGGCCTCTCATGACAGTGGGGATGCTGCAATGGTCATAAGTGTGAAAAATGATCATAAGTCACTTTTTTCAGTGCCACTGTAACTTTGAAGGGTCAGTAAATTAACTGTTGTAACTCAAGGGTGACCTCCACAAAAATACTAAAAGCTTCTTTGCTTGCAAAAAGCTGCCCTAAAAATACCTGCAAGCCAGAGTTACAAATCAGGCAGAGTGCCAGAGCACCTTGAGGAATTAAAATAGTTAAAATGCAATGATAACTATCAACCAGCCAACTCTTGCTCATAAAGTGAAACCCTTTAGCAGAGAGGTCATTTAAGCTCTCCAGAAAAAGCAATCCTTAGATCCATTTGCACCACTTAAAGGAGTGGTCTCACTCACCTCACAAAACATCCGAAGGAAATCATCCAGATTTAAGTATGCCCCCCAGAAAGGCAGTAAAAAAAAAATCAGTGCCAAGCTTGCATCCTGCCTCTTGAAACTATACCCCAAAAGGACAGTGCCGGTTAGTACTACAGTGAAGGAAGACCCCCTCCCCAGATAGAAAAAGAAACCACGAGGCAGGAAAAAAATTCAAACACAATACAAATACTTAAATCACAACAGTAGCTGTTGCTTGTTGAAGCTGAATAGGGAAAATTATCCCATCAATAAACACAGGATTAAACTTCACCAAGCATAGAATTAAGCTTCACCAAAAGCCAGTTTTAGACTAAAACTCAGAAAGGGTATGCAAACTCATGTTTGAATATCAATCTTTCTAGCTAGCCAAGAAGCCTCGGTGAATGTCATTCATCTTGGTTCCCTGTCACTAAAAGCTTTGCTTCATTGTTCAATTATTTCTTCAAAGTGCTGATTGTCCAGAGAAGTATTTTCTCCCAACAGCAGTGTAAAAATCTTAAAACAACCCTTCCCCTTTAAGAAAGCCAAGCCCCAAAAGCTCCCGAGACAGGAAGTCTAGGCTTTCTGCCAAGAATGTAATAAGGGTGGAAAAAAACAAAAGGAGATTGCTTCTAACTACCGCTTAGAAAAATTAACAAGGGGTTTTATAAAACCGGACAGAATCCCACCTCTCCTTCAACTCCTAGAATTCCCCAGCATGATTGACTGGGGAATTCTGGGAGTTGAAATCCACCCATCTTAAAGTTGACAAAGTTGAGAAACACTGATATAGACAAATACATTCATATAATAATCTAGTTTTTTTTAAAGGAAAATTTGGAGAGGACTGTTTCTGCTAGAACCTCAGAAATTATAATGAAACTGAGAAGTTGCAGAAGATTCTCACAGAGTTGTTTTATGCAGCTTCATAACCCGTCAAATATGTCCATTAACAACTGTCAGGCTAATACAAGAGTGGGGAACTATGGCCCCTTTATGACCCGTGGACTACAATTTTATGACCTGTGGGCTTCAATTCCCAGAATTGCATGGCTGGCTCAGGAATTCTGGGAGTTGAAGTGCACAGGTCATAAAGGGGCCATACTTCCCAACCCCTTCTCTAATACACCCTCTTCCTCTAGTTTTTACATCACTGAATCACATCTACATTTGGATACATGTCGATCAACATCTCCTTTTAACGACCCCATAATCCCTTGTGGGGTGGAGTCTGGGCAACTGAATGGAGCTAGCAAGAGTATTTACTGGCCAGATGCCCTCCCTGTCGCCAATGCGGAGTTTTGTTCAGCAGAAATATTCTCATTGTGCCCAGAGAGAGAAATGCCTGCCTCTAACCTAGGATCGAACTCACAGCCTCTTGATTGTGAGGCGAGAGCTCCACCTCTAGGCCACCATGCCACTCATTTGGATACATGTTGATGCCTGTCTGAATTTTTCCCATAGTTGGATCCCTGTGCGTTATATAGATTTGATCTCTCCATACCCAACTCAGTCCCTTGATTAAATCCCTTTTCCTTTTGCCTCACCAATAGCAGAACAGGTATGTATATGTGGTCAAGGAGAAGTTGAAGATATCGCCCGTTTTATTGTACTGTGAGTTATACAGAGTTTATAGGTCATTGCGTATTCTCCCCTTATACTAGAGAGATTGCCAGGGAGGGCAGACAATTTTTATGTACGGTTTCTCCTCCAGGACTCAGACCCGGCTATTACGGGTGCAGTGGCAAAATTCTGTGTTGCTGAAATGTCTACAAGAAAAAAAATTGGTCACAGAATTATAGCTGCCAATTTGTGCCAATTTTTGGAGATAGAACCATCTTTGGAAAATGATATTTACACACGTACTTATTGGCTCTCCACTCATATAAACTAGGGGAGTGACCCTAACTGTTTGAGAACATGTATTTTCTTAACAGGGATGTTTTTATCCACTATTAATGTATTATAATGTATCAGAACTTTTTTTTTTAATATATTGTAAATAGCGATATCTATTGCTGGTGTAAGACCGTAACAAAGCTATATTCTATTCTATTCTATTTCGCCTTGCAGGTGATTCTGGTGGTCCTCTCATCATTCAGAAAAAGTTGCGTTATATTCAGGTGAGTGGTTATTTCACGGGAACTGCTAGAGGACAGCAGGTGTGTGTGAATGGCCCCAATTCAACCTGTCAGCTTCAGATCATTGCCGGGATGAAATTCTTATCATTTTTCTGTCCCAAAGGTGATTTTTCAAGAGGCAACCGGACTTTTTTTTTTTTTTTCCTCAAAGACGTTTGGCTTCTCTATCCAAGAAGTTTTCTCTCTTCTTGAAATGAACAGAAATGAACTGAAGAAGCTTCTTGGATGAGAAGTGAAACGTCTTCAAGAAAAAACAAAAACAAAGTCCAGTTGCCCCTTGGGGGGAAAAAGCACCTTTGTGACAACCTGGATGACTGAGAATCTCCCTAGACATATTACCTGGGTATCAAACTCAAGGCCCACAGGCCAGATGTGGGCCGCAATGTGGTCAGATGTAGCCTACGGGGCTGCCCTGGTCTACCCAATGCGAGGAGGAAAGATCAGGCCACCGTAGCTTCGACCCGGTCTACCCAGTGTGGAAAGGAAACAATGCCAGCAGTTTGGAGAGTGGCATCAAACTGGCCACACCCATCCAGTTGGCCACACCCACCCAGTCAGCCACACCTGCCCAGCCCCCCTGAGGTCAACCACAGCCTTGATGCGGCCCTCCATGAAATTGAGTTTGACACCCCCTGACATATTATTTTTCTGCCATGGGTAAGTTGGCTGCATGTCTTCAGATGGAACGGAGATGTTCATTTAGTTTACATAATTTCATCAGAATGGTGGGATTCAAATCTTTTTTACTACTGGTTCAGTGGGCGTCGCTTGGCTTGGTGGGCGTGGCTTGGTGGGCATGGATACCGTAAAATCTGTAAAATCTCCATTCCCTACCCACTCCTGGGGGAAGGATACTGCAAAATCCCCATTCCCTCCCCACCCCATTAACCTGCTTTCCAGCTCCGTTCTCCTGTGCAGGGCAACCAAAGAAGACCCAGCCAATCATCTGGGACTTGGGAGGCAGAGAATAGATGGGGGCGGGGCCAGTCAAAGGTGGGATTTGCCGGTTCTTCGAGCTAGTCAAAATTTCCGCTACGGGTTCTCCAGAACTGGTCAGAAACCTCACGTAAGAGGTTTCTTCCTTCCTTCCTTCCTTTATCTGACGTGGGTTTTCCTTCAATGAAAGCTGTGAGACCCCAGGATTGAGTTTCTCGCGTTTTTCTATCTCTACCTTCTGTAGGTTGGCGTCATTAGCTGGGGTGTGATTGATGTCTGCGGTCATGTCACTACGTTATGTGATGAACCTGAAAAATTGCAGAGGCACAAACCCTCCTATGCCAGGGATTACCACCTCAACCTTTTCAAAATTATCCCGTGGCTGAAAAAAGAGCTGGCTAATGAGGACCTGGAGTTCATCTAGACGCATTCTCTTCCCAGATGCTCTATGTAAATAGAAATCATTCTCTTCAAACCTTGCCAAGTAAAGTCTGTGTTAACAATGACTATGTCTGATGTAACTGTATAAAAAAAAGAACCAATAAATGTGATATGTGTTATCCTTTGCTTTTATCTCCTATGTTGGAATGGTTGGGTTTAGTTTCTATGCAGAAAAAAAATCAAGATGATGACCGCTTGGGGAGTCTGAGCCCTCTGTAGATAGCAACGGTAGTTTATTCACTTATTAGTCTTATGACAATATCAAAAGATTAAAAAATTAGAATAAAATGTAGCATCTAATTCAGATAAAAGACAACACAATACAGATAGTTCTCGACTTACGACCACAACTGAGCCCAAAATTTCTGTGGCTAAGGGAGACTTTTGATACAGTGAATTTTGCCCTATTTTACACCCTTTCTTTCCACAGTTGTTAAGTGAATCACTGCAGTTGTTAAGTGAAACTGGCTCCCCCACTGACTTTGCTTGCCAGGCGTTTGCCAAAGGTGATCACATGACCCCTATGGACACGTCATAAATAGGACTCAATTGCCAAGGTCTGAATTTTGACCATGTGACCATGAGGTGGCTGCAACGGTCGTAACTGTGAACAACCACTTTTTCAGCGCCATCGTAATTTTGAACAGTCCCTAAACAAACAGTTATAAGTTGAGGATTGAGCAGGTAGGAGCAGTATATTTAATGGCTGAGGCATTTTCTGCATGTCCTTTCGAGGTGTGGCAGGTGATTCCATGGCCCATATTTGGCCACGGAAGCCAACAACTCCAATCTTTCTCCTAAAAAGGCCCTTCTGTCAAACTCATTGGTAAGTATTTTTCAAACTGGGGTTAAAGTTCACTTAACAACCATCTCGCTTAGCAACAAAAATTTTGGGGCACAGTTGTCATAAGTCGAGGACCACCTGTTCTGGCATGGCAGGGACCGAACTGTTTACATTTTTGCTATTACAATTTCTCTAGAGTCAAATAATATCTCAGTACTGGATAGCGCTTGCCCCGAGACTATCAGGAAATGGTATCATGAACAGAGGTTGGAAAAATCATTATCCAAGTACACAAAGCGTTCAGGTCACGGCCACCACTGAGTCCTTGCCAGGATCTAAGTATTGCCTAATTTGGAGTCAACCTCAGTATTACAGTTCATTTGTTGGGAAGAGATGAGAGGAGGTGGCTCATAAGTAGGGAGTCCAATGAGGAAATGTTCACCGTGATGCAATCGTATGATTTGCAAGAAATACCCGGAGTTGCATCACTTTCACCGTTTCTATGAGATACCTACAAGGGGTGTTTGTTTTATAGATCCATAGGAGTTCGGTTTTGCCACAGACTAAATTCTTCACTTCAGGGTAGACATAGCGGGGGGTGATATTTACAAAAAGTCTGTCCTGGAGTGTCTATGGAGATTCTCAGTCATCCAGATCACAGTTGCCCCAAAGGTGCTCCCACCATCCAGTCAGAGCTGAAGAAGCTTCTTGGAGGAGAAGCAAAATGTCTTCAAAGAAAGACCAGAAAGTCCAGTTGCCTCTTGAAAATACAAAAACAAAACAAAACACTTTCGGATCTGTCCTAGAGTCACAGTCTCTGTTGAGGCCAGGGTATGAGGAGAAGATAGAAGGCGAGTCGGCTAGCATCTTATCTTATAAATAACGGTTTAGACAAGGTGGAAAGAAAGAAACATTTAGAATAGAATGGAATAGGAATGGAATAGGAATAGGAATGGAATGGAATGGAATAGGAATGAGAAGAGAAGAGAAGAGAAGAGAAGAGAAGAGAAGAGAAGAGAAGAGAAGAGAAGAGAAGAGAGAGAAGAGAAGAGAAGAGAGAGAGGAGAGGAGAGGAGGAGGGAGGAGAGAGAGGGAGGAGAGAGAGGAGAGGAGAGGAGAGGAGGGAGGAGGGAGAGGAGAGGGAGGAGGGAAGAGAGAAGAGAAGAGAAGAGAAGAGAAAGAAGAGAAGAGAAGAGTTGGAAGGGACCTTGGAGGTCTTCTAGTCCCACCCCCTGCTTAGGCAAGAAACCCTACCACCATTTCAGACAAATGGTTATCCAATCTCTTAAGATAGGCCTAAGAAACAGAAGGATCTTGACAGAGTTGAACATTGGGCACTACCTAACAAAATGAAATTCAGTGGTGAAAAAAGTAAGGGCCTACATTCAGGCAAGAAAAACGAAATGCATAGGTACCGTATATGTGGTATCTTGCTCAATAGCAGTAACTGTGAGAGGGTTCTTGGAGTCCTAGTGGATAGTCACTTAAATATGAGCCAGCAGTATGCAGCAGCAGCCAAAAAAGCCAGTGCAGTTCTAGGCTGCATAAACAGAGGAATGGAATCAAGATCAAGGGGAGTGTTAATAACACCACTTTATAACGCTTTATATGGCAGATGAGAAGCCTGATGATGGCAGATGAGATTCTGCCGAAACGTTGCTACAACTTTAAAAGCACAACTATAATGACGTGGGAAAATACCCGAACAAAGCTGAATGCCATATATATATATATTCCATGTAGTCAGCTACTCAGGACTTCAAACCCATGTGAGCCTGTCCACCATTAAACCATCCTTCCAAGCAGTCTCCATGTTCCAGTGTCTTTCTTCCCCCTTGGAATTGAACCCAGATGGACATTTCTTCCAAAAGCAGGACAAAAAGCAATGGATGGAAACTAAAAAATTTTTTGCTACCGGTTCTCCAGAACTGGTCAGAACCTGCTGAATACCCACCTCTGGCGTTAAGTAAGTTTGGCCCCATTTTATGACCTTTCTTGTCCTGGTTGTTAAGTGAATCGCAGCAGTGGTTAAGTTAGTAACTGGGTTGTTAAGTCGATCTTGTCGCAAAAGGTGATCACAAGACTCCCAGGGCACTGCAACCGTCATAAATGCGAATCAGTTGCCAAGCATCTGAATTTTGATCCTGTGACTGGAGGTGTTGCAACGGTTGTGTGAAAAACGGTCACAAGAAGTCACTTTTTTCAGTGCCATTGTAACTTTGAATGGTCACTAAACAAACTGCTGTAAGTCAAAGATTACCCATTGTTCTATTGCATGGGCCCATCCCCCATCATGTTTTTAAAAGACACCCTGATCTTAGCAAACTTCTGATAAACATAGATTACTTCTGCTAAGCGTGATCAAGTTTCCCTTTCCATATGTGCATTTTGTACCTCAGCAAAGCTTGTTTGAATTCTTAAATAAACACACCTCGATTTCCTGAAACTGTGGGACGCTGGCCAGGATTGCGGCAGAGCAGATAAGAAAGTCACAGAAAAACAAATACGTGTGTTTTCCACAGTAGAAATGAATGTTCTGGTACTTGCATCTTTCCAATTCCCTTCTTTTTTTTTTTTTTTTTTGCTCTTCTTAAAGTCTTGTGTTAATGTTTCTATAGTCTCTTTTTCGTACACCCTGTGGTGGTAAGTATGGAACAAAACGTAAACTTGATTTTTACATTTTTACTTTCAACTTCAAAGCATTGGCCCATTCGCACAATATCAGTGGTTTCTATAGGACATGGTCAAAAAAAGATTGTGGAAGAAAAAGACTCATGCTGAGGCCCGACAAAACTGAGCGTTTCTCTGCTTTATAAGCCTCCTAACCTGGGGGCAATTGCCAAGACTAGACTGGTGAGTCTCTATTGTACTCACGGTGCACAGCCTGGGGATTTCTTGGCCTCACAGATCCTGTTTGTAAAGCAGCGGCAGTTTTAGATGTTCCTGTTTCTGGATTGGGAAAGCCATTTAGAGTCATTCACAGATAAACTACCCCAGGAAATCAATTCCAAAGAAAGGCTAAAACAACATTTATCGAAATTGGAATGGAATGGAATGGATAGGATAGGATAGAAAGTAGAATAGAATGGAATGGGATGGCGTGGCATGGCATGGCGTGGCAAAGAACTGGAACTGGAACTAGGAATGGAATAGAATAGAATAGAATGGCATGGCATGGCATGGCATGGCGTGGCAAAGAACTGGAACTGGAACTAGGAATGGAATAGAATAGAATGGCATGGCATGGCATGGAGTGGCAAAGAACTGGAACTGGAACTAGGAATGGAATGGAGTGGAGTAGAGTAGGATGGCATAGCATGGCATGGCACAGAACTGGAACTAGGAATGAAATGGAATGGAATGGAGTGGAGTGGAGTGGAGTGGAGTGGAGTGGAGTGGAGTGGCATGGCATGGCTAGGAATGGAACTGGAACTGGAACTAGGAATGGAATGGAATAGAGTAGCGTAGGATGGCATGGAATGGCATGGACCTGGAACTAGGAATGGAATAGAATGGAATGGAGTGGAGTGGAGTGGAGTTGAGTGGCGTGGCACGGCACGGCATGGCATGGCTAGGAATGGAACTAGAACTAGAAATGGAGTGGAATGGAGTGGAATAGGATGGCATGGCATGGCATGGCATGGCATGGCACAGAAGTTGAACTAGGAATGGAATAGAATAGAATGGAATGGAATAGAGTAGAGTAGGATGGCATGGCATGGCATGGCATGGCATGGCACGGACCAGGAACTAGGAATGGCATGGAATGGAATGGAGTGGAGTGAAGTGGTGTGGCATGGCATGGCATGGCATGGCATGGCAAGGAATGGAACTGGAACTAGGAATGGAGTGGAATGGAGTAGAGTAGAGTAGAGTAGAGTAGAGTAGAGTAGAGTAGAATAGAATAGAATAGAATAGAATAGAATAGAATAGAATAGAATAGAATTCTTTATTGGACAAGTGTGATTGGACACACAAGGAATTTGTCTCCAGTATGTAAGCTCTCATTGTACATACAGAAAACAAAGTGATAGGTTATGCATCATAGATCGTAGTTACAAACATTAATCATAAGATGCAGCAACATGTGATAAATCATAGATACCAATAAAAATAAGAACTAGCAAGTATGATTGTGCTGAACCTCCTCCTCTCCTTTTCCTCCTCCTCCTCCTCCCCCTCCTCCTCCCCCTCCTCCTCTTTATGGCACACAACATGATAATATAAACAGCTAAGACTTTAGTTTTCATCAGATATCTGAAATACTTCCTGAAGTTAAAAAGAATCTATTTTCTCCTTAATTTTTTAAAATATCATTTTATATTTGTTCCCTCTTATCCAGAGACCTTTTCAAATTTCATATCAGTATCATAAATATCTCATGAGGTTAATGGTGCAAACCAGCTCACCTGAGTATATATCTGAAATTTTAGATTTCTATTTTAAAAAGCATATGTCTGCTCATTTGCTATATCTATAGGTATAGAATAAGGCTTTGTTTTCCTGAATTAAAAAATCTGGAGATTAATTTCATTAAAATTGATATGCTTTTGCTCCTGAGAGCAATTTCATTAAAGGTATAATTTTACTTTGTTGCTAACATTTCAAAAGTGAAGCAAACACTTTCTCCGCTTTTGTTTCTTTGTTCCCAAAACTTTCATTTCACTTATTTTGAAAAAAAAAATTGCATATTCAAAGTAAAGAATTGGCCCGGCTTCAACTTGGTAACTCTAAAAATTTGAGTGATGTGCTTCTAAGCAGCTTCAAACTTGATCATTTCCTTCCAGCTATATCTGCTAGCAAATAAAATAAATATTTGCCAATTTATTCAAAATTGTGGTTTTGGTTAAAAGAGGCACTTAAAAAGAAGAAAGAAATACTTGAAAGAAATACAATTAGGGTCAGATAGATACTTGAATTAAGAGAATTCTTAAGCAAACAACTGAAACCAGAAATTTTCCCTTTAAGGCTTGACGGACAAATAAACTGAAATAAAACACAGGACTCGGTTTATATATAAGTTAACAACAGCAAACTCTTGTATGCACAGAGGGGGAAGGATTTACACATTTCTACAGTAGAAGAATGGATAGTGAAAATGATGGAGAAGCAGGAGAGCAAAACTGAAAAGACAAAATTAGTTTCTCTTTGGAAAGCAGATTAGAATTTTTTGCTTGAAACTGAAAAAAAAATCAGATCTTAACCTTGGGATTTGACAATTACAATTATTTATAATTCTATAGTTATAAAATAGTTGTAATCATCAAATCCCAAAATTAAGGACTGATTTTAGAGTATGAAGGGCTACAGTATTTTATATTTGTATCTGTGCTGAAGAAAGTCAGAAGTTATTATTTTTATTTTTCTCTCTCCCTTTTTCCTTGTGCTTCTCCCATTTAATTTACTTCTTTTCTCTCTTTCTTTCTTTCTTTCTTTCTTTCTTTCTTTCTTTCTTTCTTTCTTTCTTTCTCTTTCTTTCTTTCCTTTCCTTTCTTTCTTTCTTCTATCCTTCTTCATTCCCTTCTTTCTTCCTTCCTTCCTTTCTTTTCTTTCTTTCTTTCTTCTATCCTTCTTCCTTCCCTTCTTCCTTCCTTCCTTCCTTTCTTCCTTTCCTTTTTTCTTTCTTTTCCTTCCTTCCTTCTTTCTTTTCCTTCCTTCCTCCCTTCCTCCTTCCTTCCTCCCTCCTTCCTTTCTTTCTTTCTTTCTTTCTCTCTTTCTTTCTTTCCTTTCTCTTTCTTTCTTTCCTTTCCTTTAATTTTCTTTCTTCCTTCCTTCCTTTCTTTTCTTTCTTTCTTTCTTTCTTTCTTTCTTTCTTTCTTTCTTTCTTTCTTTCTTTCTTCTATCTTCTTCCTTCCCTTCTTCCTTCCTCCTTCTTTCTTTTCCTTCCTTCCTCCCTTCCTCCTTCCTTCCTTCCTTCCTTCCTTTCTTTCTTTCTTCTATCCTTCTTCCTTCCCTTCTTCCTTCCTTCCTTTCCTTTTTTCTTTCTTTTCCTTCCTTCCTTCCTTCCTTCCTTCCTTCCTTCCTTCCTTCCTTCCTTCCTTCCTTCCTTCCTTCCTTTCTATCTATCTATCTTGTTAAACTTAATAAACTCTTGTGAAAAGAAAGAATGTTTGGTTTGGCAGTCTGTTTCAGAGGATTGTTACCACAGCAGTTGATAAACAAGAAACTACTGATTTTTGTTTGTACGAAGATTTCCATCAGAAATCTTTTGTAGCAGGATTCCTTTGCAAACCTTAACCTGAGTGTGGCTGCTGCCAATATCAAGCTAATGAGGGCTTAGAAGAGTAAACTCTGCAACAAATAGTTGTCGCAAAGGGGCTCTAGTCTAGTGAAAAGGAGGACTAGGGGTGACAGGATAGCAGTGTTCCAGTATTTGAGGGGCTGCCACAAAGAAGGGGGAGTCCAGCTATTTTCCAAAGCACCAGAAAAACAAGACAAGAAACAGTGAATGGAAACTAATCAAGGAGAGAAGCAACTTAGAACTAAGGAGAAATTTCCTGACAGAACAATCGGTCAATGGTAGGCCTTGCCTTCAGAAATTGTAGCTGTTCCATCGTTGGAGGCTTTTGAGAAGAGACTGGACAGACATTTATCTAAAAATGATATTATAGAGCCTCCAGTTTGAGCAAGGGGTTGGACTAGAAGGCCTCCAAGGTCCCTTCCAACTTAGTTATTCTGTCTCCTGTCTGCCAGGCCTTGGGTCACATTGAGTGGTTAGTCCCGGGGGTGGGCTTCACATTTTTTAGCAAGGGGCTCTCTGCCCTAATGACTGGCTGGGTGGGCGTGGCTAAGTAGTCATGTGATCGGGTGGTCATGTGGCTATGTGGGTATGGCTAGGTGGTGGCGATTCACTGAACAACCACCTTGCTTAACCATGGAAATTCAGCTCCCAATTGTGACTGTAAGGCAAGCACTCACTTGAGACTTTCAAGAAGAGATTGGACTGCCATTTGTCAGAAATGGTGCAGGGCCGTGATGTCTCTGCGGACACGCGAGCCGTCGCCCCAGCTCAGCTGCGCCGCACATACATGCGTGTGCCTCCCGCCGGCCAGCTGGTCTTTGGGTCTCTGTCATACATGCACGGGGGGACGGGGTGCATGCGGTGTCTGGGTTGCATGCAGGGGGATGCATGCACGTGTGCAGGGGGTAGGCTGCATGCGCAGGGGTGGGGCGCAGGGGCGGGGATGCTCACACATGTGTAGGGGTGCACACGCATGCATGGGGGACACGGGTACATGCATGGAGTGTGCGTATGGACAGGGCCATGCACGTATTGCATTTTGGGGATGCATGCATGTGCTTTGGGGACTCGGTGCCGAAAAGTTTAGCCATAATTGGTGTAGATCTCCTGCTTGGGAGGCGGGGTTGGACTAAATCAGTGTTCGCCAACTGGTGGGCTGGGGACCACTGGTGGTCCATGAGAAAATTTTGGTGGTCCGCAGAACACAAGACTGCACTGCCCACATGACTGCCCACCCGCTGGCCCCCACCCTTCAGCCGAGCACAAACCTTACCTTGAGTAGAGCCAGGTGAGGTGGAACTGGAAGGTAAGACCACCGGCGGGTGCGGGGGGAATCCGCCCTGGGGTGGATTGCTGACATTGGTGGAAAAAGTCAGTCCCATATTCCAGAGCTGCAGTAGTCACAGGACTGGCCCTTTGGTCATCCCAGAGCAGCTCCTCCAGTCCATGGCCGGCCGGTGCACCCAGGTGGAGGAGCAGCTGGTCTG
This sequence comes from Pseudonaja textilis, assembly GCF_049901715.1. Taxonomy (NCBI): domain Eukaryota; kingdom Metazoa; phylum Chordata; class Lepidosauria; order Squamata; family Elapidae; genus Pseudonaja; species Pseudonaja textilis. The sequence goes on from NC_141991.1 coordinate 14,854,642, forward strand.
GGATGACCAAAGCACCAGTCTTGTGACTACTGCAGCTCTGGAATATGGGACTGACTTTCCCACCAACGTCAGCAAGCCTTCGTGAGTCAAAATTCGTATTAGTGGTCCGCGGGATTTAAAACTATGAGTTTGGTGATCCCTGAGGTCCAAAAGGTTGGTGACCCCTGGACTAGATGACTTACAAGGTCCCTTCCAACTCTGATTATCTGTGAACACTGCCTGTACATAAGAGAAGAAAAATAACATTTTTTTATTTTTGTCAATTGCTTATAAGTTAATAGGTATAAGTAAAAACATAGTTATGAATACATGGATACATATAAGAAAAATAAAAAAGAAAAGAAAAGAAACAATAGGACAGGGACGGTAGGCACGTTGGTGCACTTATGCATTCTTTACTTTTTTTACATTCTTTACTTTTGATGGAAGTCTCTTATCTGGTTTGTAAAAGTCTTAATTTTTTTAATTTAAAAAAATTGCACAAAAATAATGGCGGTTCCTGTTAAGTCTGGGAGGTGGGTCCCAAGGAGAGACGAGACTCGTAGTAGTGAACAACAGCTCTTTATTAAGCAACCAGATACTGAGACAAAACCCCTAGCCACGGCTGCTCTTTTTATAGAGCTGGCTGCGGCTAGGCAGCCAATGACAGGTTTTTGAGCTTGCCGTGCTTGGTGTTGGCCAATCGCGGCAAGCTCTATATGAGCCAATCAGAGTGTCCCATAACGACCAATCATGGCCCGGCTTTTATGGACCAATAGGAACGCAGGCCTTCAAGCCTGCTAGTACGGATCACCCCTCCCCTCTTGGTTCCGTCCGAGGGGCGGGAAACGTAGTCACGCAAGTAGGCGGGTCTTCGGACCTGTCTACTTGACTGCGCAGTTCACAATGTCTTTGGTCATTGTCAGGTTCAGATGGGCTCCGCGTCTCTCTCGAGCTTCTCGGAAGGAACCGCCTGGAAGGGTGAGCAGGCCTATAGCTGCGACTCCCACCTGGTGTATCTGGGTCGGTTGAGTCATTTGCTCTGTTGCTCCCACCTGGATTTTCTGGGCTGGTAGAGCTTGTCCGGCTGCTGCTTCCAGGCGAAGAACCCGTCTGCCACGGCTCCCTGTCAACTGGTAAGTCTAGTTGGTTAAATGTTTGGTTCTGTTTTCCAGGCTCCACCGGTTGTCTGTCAGGCAGTCCCGATTTTTGGTAGGGTTGCCATCTTGCCTTCTTGGGCTGTTTCCCTGGTGCCGAGGGTTGAAGTTTCTTTTGTTGCGGCATACTTTAGCGATATGCGCTCGCTTCTCGCAAAAACGGCAAACAGCGTCCAGGAACTTACATTCGGGATGTGGGTGATCTCTGCAGCCGGCGCATTGGTACCCCAACTTGCAACCCCGCTGGTCTCGCAGCTTGCGCTCTGACTGAAGTCTGTGAACTTCTTCCTCTTCGCTGTCAGAGGGGGATTCGATGTTGCCATGGTGGTTGGAGGCTGTGAGTTTCTCTGGTGTCATGGCTGGCTCGCTGGTGGATTTGCGATCGGTTCCGTTCGAATGCCACATTTGCACCACTGACTTACATGTAGCCTCGGCTGCGGTGGCTTTGGCTATGGCATCGGCGAGGGATATATCACCCTTGGCCATCAATCTGCTTTGGAGTGCTGGATCTTTTAGGCCAAGGACGACCCGGTCTCGCATGGCCTCGTCTAGGTTAGCGAACCCGCATAAGCCCCCTAGGTCTCTCAGGTCGGCTACGAACTCACCGATGCTCTCACCCTCGTGCTGATCACGCTGGTAAAAGTCATGCCTTCTGATAAGGGTCAGTACAGCCGGGGCGTAGTGGTTTCGGAGGATGGGAGCTAGATTGTCCCAGTCCATAGTCTTGACATCAGCAGGCTTTGCGAGCGCCTTGGTCATTTAAAAAATGGCGGGTCCGTAGTGTGTCAAAAAGACCACTCGCTTCTTGCTGCCGGTGGCGTCTTTCAGGTTGTTCGATTCCAAGAACATTTGGAAATGATCAATGTAGGACTCCCAGCCCTCGCTGGCCGGATTGAATGGTGCGGGTGGCACGGTGCTGCTGGCCATTTCGCTGGCCGTCTTCACGCTGTCTGCCACATGCTGGTCAGCCTTGCTGTCTCAGTATCCCACCCTCGTCGCCAGTGTTAAGTCTGGGCAGTGGGTCCCAAGGAGAGACGAGACTCGTAGTAGTGAACGACAGCTCTTTATTAAGCAACCAGATACTGAGACAAAACCCCTAGCCACGGCTGCTCTTTTTATAGAGCTGGCCGCGGCTAGGCAGCCAATGACAGGTTTTTGAGCTTGCCGCGCTTGGTGTTGGCCAATCGCGGCAAGCTCTATATGAGCCAATCAGAGTGTCCCATAATGACCAATCATGGCCCAGCTTTTCCGGACCAATAGGAACGCAGGCCTTCAAGCCTGCTAGTACGGAACAGTTCCCCCTGCCTTTGACCTGTCTCGTCGCACCAAGGAAACCAGCCACAGGTGAAGATTTTGCAGGAGCATTAAAACAAGACTTGAGTGCGGGGAAAAGTGCCCGTGAGGTTTGCCTAGCCTGGCCGAACTGCGTAAAGGCTGATGGAAAGCGGCGTTTGTAGGTTTAAAGGTTGCAATGTCTGCCTGACCTCAGCCTTTTTGAATTTCGAATCCTTTTCAAATAAGCCAGATTTGGCTGACCCTTTGTCACCCGAGATGCGTATCAATCGATTTAGTTTACCATTTCCCACAACTCAGCTGCTTTCTCAGGGCGGGGCCAGTCCATCCCATGATGGGAAGGAGGCCAAAACTTTTATAAGTACGATCGCATAGAATTGCATTCCACCTGCTGCAACGCAAGAGAAAAAGAGCAAGAATGCAGTGCTCTGGCTCATATGTCTACCTTCTCCTCTTCCTGGGATTGTTTTCTGCAGGTAAGGTGTGATATTCCAGACCCAGTTGCAAATTTGCCCAAAACTTTCCACTAACCCCCTGTTTATAGACTGCTAATCTTTTTTGGCTAGAGATGCTAAAGGTTCGCTTCTATCCTCCTTAAATGTATTGTTGCATGCCGAAAGGGTTTGCTTTCATGTTTTGTTTTGTTTTAAAGTTGAAGCAAAAGGTCCCAGATGTGAATTTCCTTCTCTACAATATTCCATGTTGTTCAATGCCCTTTGGCCATTGTTTGGTATTTCATGGCTGAAGAGGCAACAAAGGTTCATATTTGGTAGTTGTGGTTGTGGATCAAGGGCTGGAAAAAAATAGGATCAGGTCTACTTCAGTTAAGGAGACCCATTCAGAAATATGGAGTTGAGGTATTTTTTTCAGCCGGGCCTACATTACAGGGTGGTTTTCTGGGAATAAAGTGAAGAGAGATGTCCACAGATGTGACTGCATGATACTGGAAGAAAGGGGAAGAGAAGGGGAGGAGGAGGAGGGAGGAGGAGGAGAGAGAAAGAGAAGGAGAGAGAAGGAGGAGGAGGAGGAGGAGGACAACAAGAAGAAAGAAAGAAAGAAAGAAAGAAAGAAAGAAAGAAAGGAAGGAAGAAAGAAAGAAAGAAAGAAAGAAAGGAAGGAAGGAAGGAAAAGAAAGAAAGAGAAAGAAAGAGAAAGAAAGAAAGAAAGAAAGAAAGAAAGAAAGAAAGAAAGAAAGAAAGAAAGAAAGAAAGAAAGAAAGAAAGAAAACCTAAGTAACAACTAAGGTGACTGTGGACATGTTGATGTATTCCCTGGCATCTACCAAATTCTCTGCACTACCTAATTTTATTACATTGTGTTTTTTTTTAATTTTAAAAAATGAATAAGAAGGAAGCCTACTCTCCAAGGATTTTCCTACCCCCGCCCAAGAATAATCTGTATTTTGAACTATGCTTGGAAGCCTCATATACACCCCTATTCTTCAAAAATAGATCAGTGAGTGGATGCAGCCCCAAAATTGTGTTTGGCTTTCTAATAAATGGTGGTTTGAGAATTGGCGCTATATACCCACTGTGGCAGTCATTTTGAAAGAGCATCTTATTCTATAACATACCTGGAGTATTTCAGAGGAGACTTAAAGCGGGAAACTCTCTCCAGTGGAAGTAGCAGTTCTGTTACAATACTACAATATTTTAGAGATGTCTTAAGGAATGTTATATGCAAAAATCACTCTGCTTTGAATTTGCACTGCTCCTGAAGTAGAGAAACAATTTTGACATGCAATGATCTGAAAAGGGTGACAATCCAAGTTTTGATTAGTATTTTGAGGTGGTAGGGAGTGGGAAGGGGAAAATGGAAATATTAGAGGGAGATTATGGAAATTCCTTCGCCCTTCTTTATATCAGCTTTATAGCTGTAGATGGAACTTGCATTTTATGTGGTATATTGAAATAAGTGATTTCTTGTTGTGTTTATGTGGATTTGTGCATTTTCTCCCCAGGAGCTCATAAGAGTATCTGCATCCATATTGCCTGTGTGTAATGTGTGTGGGTTAGATCAGGTTGCCCCTATGCACATTCCTTTGTATGATTGTGGGTAGCTGTCAGCCCCGCTAGATAGAGCCAGAAAATCAACTTCATAGGAAGGTGAAATCTCCTTTTATTGAGAACAGTGTAATAACAGAATCTTGCAAATCTGATTGCGTTGCCCCCTATTTCACCTGAATGTTAGCTTATTTTTCTAACCTTGAGAATATTTCAGTCCCTTTTGCCTGGGTAATGGTTCTTCCACATTTCCATCAAGGTGTCAGACACAAGAAATAAGGAAACAGAAACCTTGAAGTTCAGCCATCGGACAAGAAAGCCACCTCTTCCAGCTTCATCAAGAAGAGGGTTTAAGTGAAGGCTCCGAGGCCTACAATAAGGGCCATTTTCCTTTGCAAAAAAAAGAAAGAAAGAAAGAAGGAAACAAGGTGGTTCAAATGAATAAAGGTTTGAAGGCGAATAAACATGTCCCAGGATAATGTTGCGGGATCCGATCTCGGTAGGTCTCCGGGACCAGCAGTGTTTGTCCAGCACGAGTCCGATAGCTTGGAAGACAAAAACCTCTGGTCCCGGAGACCAACCTAGATTGGAATACAGGCATATTGCTCACTAATATTGTCTATAAGAATCTGAACTACTAATCATCAAGGCACATTGGTGGTAGCTAAGAGTCAATGGAATTCGAGGTGGGCTGGACGTGGATCTTTTGTGGGCCTGAAGGGACTCGAGACCGATGGCGTGCTTGACCCCCTCCATCAGTAGTCATCGACGCAAAATCAACTTCCTTACCCTCTACAGTAGCCCAGATCATGCTGCCCACAAGCCACTGTGGATCACGTGACCAAGAAGGAGACGGGCTTAAGAATGAGGGCACTGCCAACATTCTGACCCCCCACCCAGCTGCCTCTCCTGTAGAGACGCATTGAGAAAAATGTTTCTTAGACTCTTCTTTTTTCTTTGCAGAACCTGGCCAGATCCAGCTTGTTTTCAAGCTCACTCCTTCTTTTGTGGCCTACCTTTTAGTCTCATTCGGCTCTCTTTTCAGTTATTTTGCTGTTGCACAGGCAACCAGGGTCCCAACACACATCGGGTCTTGTTACTCGGTGGTCCCCAACCTTTCCGGCTTGGCAACCTGGCCAGGGATGGGCTTCAAGAATTTTAGCAAAGGGTTCTCTGCCCGGTTGCTGGGTGGGCGTGGCCACAGTGGGCGTGGCCTATTCTGTCTCCTGCACCGTGGCGGGGGGGGGCTTTTTTGTCCTCCCCGGGCTCCTGAGGCTTTCCTCGGGAATCCAGGAGAATGAAAATGGCCTCCCCGGGCTCCCGAGGCTCTATGGAAGCCAGAAACATGCCCATTTCTGGCCTTTCCAAACTTCTAGGAGACCCATTTTTTGCCCTCCGCAAGCCTCCGTGCATGCCCTGCACTTACCTGTATCCAAAATGGGCCATGTGGGAACTCCTGGGAGGGGAGGGGAGGGGAGGGGTGAGGCGGGCGGAAGGGCAGGACCAGCCAGGAGTGGGATTTGGAGGTTTTCCGAACTGCATAGAATCTTAGCTAGGGGCTCTCCTGAACCCCTGCGAACCCCCAGCAGCCCAGCCCTGAGCCTGGCACAGGAAGGAGGCAGAGGTCATGGTTCTATGAGAATGGAGCTTTGCGTGTGAGCGCAAGTACCCACCCCTCACACGAATGGAGCTTTGTGCACATGAAACTCACCCGTCGCTTGTGCAGCCCGGTTCTGAATGGGCCGCAGCTCGATAGAGATCTGCAGCCTGGGGTTTGAGGAACGCTGCTGTTACTCATCTCCCTCCAGACTTCTATATTTTAATTGATGGATGAGACTCCATCCTGATGATTGGGCTGCCATCTGTTAGAAATGGTGAAGGGTTTCCTGCTTGGGCAGGGGAGGCGGGGGTTGGACTAGCTGACCTACAAGGTCCCTTCCAACTCTGTTAATCTGTTAAAGACTCTACTATGAGACTTTTGATCGCTGTTTCTCAGCGTTGGATGCTTTGAGACGTGCGGACTTCAACACCCAGAATTCCTCAGTCAGCACGGAATTCTGGGAGTGTTGGCCCGCATATTTTAAATCAGGCAAGGTTGAGAAACACTCGTCTAGATTAAAAGTTGGCTAAAAGTAAAGGGCCCTGACCTTCCTAACCGATTCTCTCTTTCTCTGTTTGGGGAATTCCCCCATCTGAAAAGTGTGTCAACATTGTGACATTTGTTTCTGGCAGAGAAGTCTGAGACAAGTCAATACTTGCAGAAGAAGAAAGAGCTGCCAGCTTGGATTGGGTGGCTTATTTTAAAACATTTTTCTTTGCAATTTAATATGATTTACTATATACTAGGGGTGTCAAGCTGTGCTGGCCCCATCCCCGCCCAGTTTAACAAAGTTCCTATATGTCACAAGACGACGCCGTGATGATGTGAGTTGGACACCCCTGCTATATACAATGCAACGGTCATAAGTTTGACAAAAGGTCAGGAGTCACTTTTTTTCTCTGCCATTGTAACTTTGAACGGTCACTAAATGAACTGTCGCAAGTTGAGGAGTAGTTGTTATTTATTTATTTAGAAAATTCATACAATTGCCCATCTCACCCAGTATGTGTCATGCCTTCAGAGTCGGGTTCAACTGCAACACAGGTTGTTTCAGGCACTTACTTGCTCCCCATCGTTACACACACATACTGTTCTGACCCAAACCTTTTCCCAATAAAACAAGCATGAACCAAAAGGAACAGAAACCTTTTAATGATTCTTAGGAATCCCTGGTTAAAAGGCTGCTGCAAACTAATCAACTGATAAGCACAAGCCTCGCCAAAACTGTGCGAGTCTGCCAAGAATAACAGATAAGAAATATTTCACAACACAAGAGTCTTCAAATACCAACTTAAGATACTGTAATGTCCACGAGGCTGAGTTTCAGAACGTCTTTGCTTCCTTCAAAGAACATTCGCTTCACAGCTGGCTTTTATCTGCTTGAAGGAGGGGCCATTACCTTGTAGCCTTATTCCTGAGTCACCCGTGCTGCTGCAACTCCTCTTTCCTGCGAGCAACCCTGTGCGCATGCGCACTTGGCACAGGCTCCTCAGGAACCTCCTCATAGCTGCTGCCAACCCCCACAATCTCTGAAGGCAGCAGTCCACTCCCTAATGGTCCTGGCCCCACATCTGAGTCCTCACTCTCCTCAGCCATTCGCATCTGCTGCTGGCTAACCACAACACACACATACATATCTCACACAAACACACATCACACATACACAGAACAATTCCTCCTAGCATCTCTGTAGCCTGCAGAAGTGTGTGACTTTTGAGCAAGCAGCAAGACACAGAATTAACCAGCAAAGCTTTTTTAAAAAAAGTTTTTATTGGTTTTTTAAAACAAACATAAACAACCAAAACATAAAAACATCAAGCCATCTTCCATATGTATACATACAGTGTGCCGGTTGGTTTACAAATTGTTTTGTGCTTCCATTTCATAGTCTTCAATTACAATTACATTGCATATAATCTCGTATTTTCAATTAAAAATTAAATACCTTAGTATCATTATTAATCAATCATTTGACTATACTTTTATTCATTCATGTTTTACAAGATAATCATAATTTACTTAAGTTTGTTTTATAACAGTTCATATTATCATCCCAAATCTATCCTAAAATCATTTTGTAGATATAATAAGAAAGAAGTACATCTTTATATATTTATTATTTTCTAAAAGTCTATATATTTCATTACAGTATTTTATTGTCTAACCATTGATAGAATAGATCCCAAATTTTATAAAATTGTCTATCCTCTTGTTCTCTAATTTCAAATGTCAATCTACTCATTTCAGCACATTCCAATATTTTCTTAATGATTTCCTCCTGTGATGGTGTTTTCTCATTTTTCCAGTTTTTGGTAAATACAATCCTAGCCGCTGTTAATACATTTACAATCAAATATTTCAAGTCTTTACTATATATTTCAGGTAAAATTCCCAATAAAAATATCTCTGGTTTCAAGTCTATATGTTTTTTTGTCATTTTTTCCAATCACATGTGGATTTTAGTCCAGTATTTTTTAGCATCTGCACAAGTCCACCACATATGGTAATATGAGCCAGGTGTCTGATGACATTTCCAACATTTTTCGGATTTATTCTTGAACATTCTTGCTATTCTTGTCGGGGGAAAATGCCACCTGTAAAACATCTTATACAAATTTTCTTTATATGCTGTTGACATTGTCATTTTATAATTTTGAGACCACAATTTTTGCCATTTCTCTAAATCAATCCCATATCCAAAATTCTTCCCCCAAGCAATCATAGTTTCTTTAACTTGTTCTTCTTCTAATTTAATTTCTAATAAACATCGATACATTTTTTAAATCACCTTTTCATCAGTACCTGTCAAAATCTTATCTAAATCACTCAATTTATCATAGAAACCTTCAATTTTAGAATCTTTATCATACCTTGAATGTATTTGCGCATATGAAAACCAATTCATCATTATACCTTGTTCCTCTAGTTTTTGTATAGATTTCAGTTCACCTTTTTCATTCAATATTTCACCATATCTAACTGTTTGTTCCTTTTTGTATATTATAGGATAAGAAAATGCTTCAATAGTCGAGAGCCAGACTGGAATTTTCAAATAACATTGTCTTTGAATCTTCTCCCAGTTTAACCACAGAGACTCCCGTATATAATGTCTTCTAAAATACCCCTGTGTTTTAGTTCCTTTATACCATAAAAAAAGCATGCCACCCCAACAACAGATCATGTCCTTCTAATGTCAACAATCTAGTATTTCTTAGGGTTATCCATTCCTTAACCCACATCAGATTTGTAGCTTGATAATACAACTCCCAATTAGGCAAACCAAATCATCCTCTAATTCTAGCACCTTGCAAAAGTTTTAACTTTATTCTCGCTTTCTTACCTTGCCATATATATTTCAACACAATTTTATTTAAATCTTCAAAGTAATCTTTTCCACGCCTAATTGGAATTGCTTGAAACAAATATAAAATTCTGGGTAATATATTCATCTTGATTGTTGAAATTCTCCCTATTAGTGACAGTTGTAAATTTTCCCATTTCACCAGATCTAGCGCTATCTGCTGTTTAAGTTTGATATAATTATTCCCTTTTAGTGTACTACATCTTGCTGTCAAATATATCCCCAAGTACTTGATCTTATTGATGACCTGAATTTTCAATAGGTCTGCCAGTTCTTCCCTTTGTCTTAATAACATATTCTTTGTCATGATCTTTGTCTTATCTTTATTTATTTTCAAACCAGCCACCTTTCCATATGTCTCTATCTTTTCTATCAAGTTTGGTGCTGTTTCTAGAGGGCCTTCTAAGATGAAAACCAGATCATTTGCAAATGCTTGCAGCTTAAATTCTTCCTTTTTGATTTTCATTCCTTTTATATTCTTTTCAGCTCTAATATTTCTGTTTAGCACTTCCAAAGTTAACACAAACAACAAAGGTGATTGTGGGCACCCTTGTCTTGTTCCTTTTCTTATATTGATAGAGTCTGTCAGTTCTCCCTCTATCATTACCTTTGCCGTTTGCTTATAGTATATAGCTTCTATTGCTTGAATAAATTTTCTAGCAAAGCCCATCTGTTCCAACAGTAATAACATGAACCGCCAATTCACATTATCAAATGCCTTCTGTGCATCTAGAAATATCAGAGCCATTTGTTTTTCAGGATGTGCCTCGTAGTATTCCAAGGTGTCCAAGATTACTCTCATATTATCTTTAATTTGTCTCTTTGGCAGAAATCCATTTTGATCAGGATGAATAAAATTATTTAGATATTTTTTAAGTCTTTCTGCCAATATTGAAGCAAAGATTTTATAATCTGCATTTAGTAGAGAAATAGGTCTATAGTTCTTGATTTGTAATGGGTCGGCTTCCTCTTTTGGAATAAGTGTAATATAGGCTTCTGGCCATGATTTAGGTATCTTCTTTTTTAACATAACTTCATTCATAACTTCTAGCAATGGAAGATTCAACGATTCTTGTAATGTTTTGTAAAGTTCTGCCAGAAGTCCATCTGGGCCTGGTGCCTTTTCATTTTTTTGCTTCTTGAGTGTTTCAGTTAACTCCATCATCGTTATATTGCTTTCTAACATTGTTTCAATCTCTTTAGGTATCTGAGGTAAATTAGCATTCTGTAAGTACTGTTTAACTCTTTCCTCATCAATATTCTCTTGCATATATAGTTTCCCATAGAAGTCTCGAATGATTTCCTTCTCTTTACTACCATAGCAAACTTGGCCTTGGTCATCTGTTAATTGCAATATTTTCCTTGATTCTTTCTCCTTTCTCAATTTGTATGCTAACCATCTACCTGGTTTGTTTGCGTCTTCAAAGTAGTTCTGTTTAGCACCTCTAATTTTCTGTGCTAATTCTTCTTTTTCTTTTTGACCCATTTTATGTTTCACTATATCTATTTTTAACTTGATGTCCTTTTTCTGTGTCATTTTCTGTAGCTCTTTTTAAAGTCTTTTATACTCATCCTCTAAGGCCTTAGAGGCTAATCTTTTCATAGTATTTCTTTTCCTTGTATAATCTATTATCAAGCCGCTAACATATGCCTTCATTGTATCCCATACATTCTGAATTGATGTATCTTCTTTTTTGTTTTCTCTAAAGAAAAAAGCCAATTCTTTCTCCATCCACTGTGTGAAGTCTTTTTCCTTTAAAATAGTATTATTTAACGTCCATCTAGATCTTCTTTTTTGTCCTTTCCATTTAATTGTCATTGGATTGTGATCTGCCCAAGTACTTGTTTCAATATTTATTTCTTGAATATTAGTTATTAATTCTGATGACATCCATATCATATCTATTCTGGACCATGATAAGTGTCTATTTGAATAGAAGGTGTATTGTTTAGTTTTAGCATTTCTTTCTCTCCATGTATCTTTTAAGTTTATTTCATCTACCATTTTTAAAAAAAGATTTAGGGAGAGTCTTTCTGTTTTGCTTTATTGTTTTCTGTGCTCTATAGTCCAATTTATTGTCTACAGTTCCATTAAAATCTCCCATCATAACTATATTAGCATAGTCCAGTTCAATTATTTTCATATGTCATTTTTTGTAGAATTCTTCTTGTTTGTCATTCGGAGCATAGATTGCAATCGGGAGTGTTTTCGTATTATTGTCCATTATTTCCACCATTAGTGTTCTTCCATCATCATCGGTAAAAATCAATTTTGCTGGGATGATCTCTTTAATATATAAAACCACTCCTCTTTTCTTACATTGTGTCAAGGAAGTAAATATTTTCCCTAGTTTTGGCCGTATCAACAATTGTTCATATTTTTTTTAAGATTTACTTCTTGTAGACAAATTATATCAAATTTTAATTTCTCTAATTTATGAAAGGTTTTCCTTCTTTTAACGGCCGAGTTAAGTCCATTTATTTTAATTGTAATCAGTTTTTTCTCTTCCATGGTTATATTTTGTAGTTAGGTTTAGCAGCTCTCGTAGATCTTAGTTCACGCTGTTCTTTGGCTTCCACCTTTCCACCTACTGCACCTTCTTCTTTTTCAATCACCATTTGGCAGTCCTCTTGAAATTCAATTAGTGAGATTTCTTTTTCTGCCTCTTCCTCTTTCCCTCCAAAAAATTCTGTATAAAATAATTCCGCTTTCTCAATTGAGTCAATTCTATATCTCTGTTCTTGCCATGTGAATATTAAACCTTCTGGAATCAGCCATCTATAATTCACCTCTTTTTAAAGTAGCATTTTAGTCAGGAATCAGTATTTTCTTCTCATCTCTCTCACTCTTCTGGGTATTTGTTTCAAGACCACAATCTCCTTGTCTTTATATTTCAATGTTTTCTCTTTTGCCACTTGCAATATTTGCGTTTTAATGGCTTTCTTTGTAAATCTAATGTGAACTTCTCTTGGTAAGCTATTTCTCATTGCATATCTTGTGAAAACTCGATAAACCTCATCTATTCCATCCATCATCTTCTCTTGAGTTATTTCCAAAGCTTCAGCCAGTATTTCTATCATTATCTATCATTATACTCAGCTAAGTTTTGTCCTTTTTCTTCCTCTACGTTTTGGAATCTAAGATAGAATTCTGATCTATCCATCTCCCATCTCAACATACCACTTTTATCTTGTTCAACCACCATTAACCTATTATCAATATCTCCAATCTTCTTGTCTCTTTGTTTAGCTTCTTCTTCAATTTTTTGGAATCTCTCATCATACTTCAATATCATTTGTTGGATGTTCTCCACTTTTTCATTGGTTTTCCCTGTTCTTTGTTCAATGTTCTCTGTTCTTTGTTCAGTGTTCTCTGTTCTTCGTTCAATGTTCTCTATTCTCTTTTCAATATTCTCTGATCTTGCTTGAATATTTAGAATTCCTTGCATAATCATCTGCAGAGTCACTTTTTCTTGTTCTTTTTCTTGCTTTAACATTGTCTGTATTGAACGTTGTCCTCCAGATAGAGGAGAGGAAGAAGTAGAAGTTGAAGAACCAGGAGCTGTAAATTTCCTACTTATTTTAAGCAATTCAAAATCTTCAGGTTCTTCTAAACCTTAATCCAATTGTGAAATAACCAAGTGTAGTTCAAAATAAAAATAGTAAAAAAAAAGAAGCCAAATAGTAATGATAAAAAAGGGAGGACAAAATTTCTTCAGGTTCTTGTATACCTTAATCCAATCAGTAGTTAGATGAAGAAAAAGGCTTGAAAAAAAAAGAAAAAAAAGGAAAAGGAAAAATTCTTCAAGTTCTTCAACATTTAAATCCAATTGAGAGGTCTCAAATAGAAAAGAGTGCATAAAAACAAACCAGAAAGGTAAATGAAAAAAAAAATACCAGGAAAGGAGAAAAAAAGGCTATTCCCTTAACAAAAAGGAAACATTAATACTAAAACTTTCCCTTTAAAATAAAAATCAAGCATAGAGATTGGACTTCCAAAGAAAAAAAAGAAAAACAAAGACAAGCTCCAACAAAGCCAAAGATCCAAATAGCTATTGCAAAAAAAAAAAAAGATAAAATGAAATAAAATAAAGCTGGTGAGGAGGGATAGCACAACTTAGAAAAAGTAAAAAGAGCACTCTGCACTTTGTTTAATTATCCAAGGCTCTTATTATAACTCTCTTCTCCAAAAACTTATCACCTTTTTTCCCCCTACGTTTCAACACCAGACTCCAGCTGTTGATAGAAACCCAGAAGAGCACCTGCAATAATACTCTCCCATGCTCTTCCCTCTGTCTTATCAAATAGCAATGTCCTTGAAAAAAAAGTCTCAGTTCTTTCTTTCTCAGCTTTGTCTGGTCACAGGAGAAATAGAATATTTCCAAGCCTCTAGTTGGCAGTGTTACAAAGTTTCTTTGCTTTCATTTTCCCCCTCCTTTTCCAAGCAAAATATAATAAGAATTAATAAAAAAAGAAAAAGATATTTTTAAAAAAGAAATAACTAAAAGGGAGTCTCTAGCCTAAAATGTTACAAAATCAAAAAGGAGGGGAAAAAATTGATGGAAAAGAAAAAAACCAATCCAGTTTCAAAATATAAGATCATGTATAGAAAATCCAGCAATGAGAAAAAAAACATTACTTTGACATTTCTGTTTAAAATCTCCGCTTAATCACTTCTGTCAAAACTTTTACAGATTCTTTCTTTTCCTTAGGGTGTCCTTTCAGATCTTAGAATAAAGAAAAAGTTCTCACCAAACCGGCACACTCTCTCTTTCTGTTCTCTTTCATTTCGGAGCCAACTTCAGCAGCTTTAATGGCTGCCTCTTTGTCGCTGGCAGGAAGAGCTTCTCCTGGATCTACCAGGGACTTTGCGGTATCCCTGGGATTGACAGGATGCGCTCTTCACTTTCACTATCTCTTCGGGACAGTTTAGATCCGACAGGACCATCCAGGAGCAAAGATATCGGCAGCGATCTCAGACCTCCAAGATTGCATGCCGTATCGTCACGACGCCAGCTCCACCCTCTCACCACCAAAGCTTAAGGCAGGGGTGTCAAATTGGATTCCTTTGAGGGCCAGATCAGCATTGTAGTTCTCCTCCGTGGGCCAGGGAGGGGGGAGGAGGAGACATGGGATGGACGCCTCCTTCAGCACCCTGCCGGGTGCAAATGGGCCATGGTGGAGCCTTGTGTGCCCCCTCCGGCCTGTTTTTGGCCTCCATGGCCTCCTGCAGCACTCTGCCAGCTGAAAATGGGCCATAGTTGGGGGCTCGTGAGACCCTCTCAGCCCAATTTTTTGCCTCCATGGCCTCCTGCAGCACTCTGCTGGCCAAAAATGGGCAGCAGGGGGGCTCGTGCGACCTCCCCACTGCTCATTTTGGCCAGCAGAGGCACCATGGGCCAGTCCCTTGATATTTCTAGCCTGGCCTCGTCATCCAGATCTAAGCACCCCGCAGGCCAGAATTGGCTTGGCAAGATTCACAGCAGATTTACACGCTAAGCAGGCAGGGGATTTAAGTTTCAAACAGTTTTCCCTTGCTAGAAGCAACCTCATTGTCTGGGTTTGGGTTACTATGACTCTTGTTTCAAGTCCAATTATTTATGATCCCAAGGATCATAAATCAACTAAGACCTTGCTTCTTCCTCGGAATTCCTTGGCTTGATTTTGGATTGTCTGAGTTGGAATTCACCTTTAAAGTTCTTATCTGTGATTAATTGTTTGTTTTTCTGCTGTTACCTTTCTGCTACGTCGCTGGCCTTGGAGTTGGGATTTACGGAAACAACTCCTCCCTTTAACACTGTGTATGCCTAGGAATTGTCTGGCTTCTGAATGGTTACTAAGAAAGCCAGGATGCAAAATAAAAATAAAAATGGGATCCCGGGTAGCATACAACAACAATCAAAACAATACCACCATCATAAGAACACTTTAAACATAATAAAGAGGAATTAAAGGCAAGATGGTGAAGGATCAGATGGTGGCATGTATGTACAGATGGGATCAGAGGAAGAGTCATATGTGGAGATAGGACCCAGGTGTGGATGGAATGGACATGAGAGTGAGGAATATGATAAAAATGTTTTTCTCTTGTCTTCATTTCTGTGCCATAAGCAGCATTGCTCCTTCCTGTACCTCTCTACAGAAGGAGGGGGGTGGATCACAGGGGAGTGGGGCTGCTGTCTTGGGCAAAGATTTAAAACTGCTTTTACTTTTCTCTGTGGAAGGAGGGGGGGTCATGGGGGGTGCTGCCTTGAGCTGCTCTGTGTGGGGCTTGGAACTGCACATTCTTAGCAAGGCAGAAGTTAGCACCTTAAACCAGGGGTCCCCAACCACCAGTCCCCGGACCGGTACCGGTCCGTGGATCATTTTTTACCGGGCTGCAAAGCTTGGGCACTGCCATCTTGTTTCGACGGCATTTCCAGGTTTTTGGTTGCTTCCGGGTTTTCGGTTGGAAAGCGGCGTTTGGGTGCTCGCGCCTTAGTTTCGTCGAAGAGGGGGGTGGTGGCTTCGAACGAAGAGCCGTCCCGATGGCAGTGGAGTCTCACGTTACTCAGGTACCGGTCCATGGAAGAATAAATAATCGTGAAACCGGTCCCTGGTTCAAAAAAGGCTGGGGGCCACTGCCTTAAACCACTAGCCAGGATATTAGGGACAAGAATAGCTTGCTTATATGAAAAACTCCAAAAACCACACGGCTGGCACATGAAACTAGGAGACTTTGCAAGATATACGTGACCTGGGGTGAAACACAGGTGATGCGATATTTAGCTATGTAGGGGGCTGAGATCCAAATAACCAATCAATATTGTCTGTTATGCATGCATTATGAGGGGAAGGGAAAAGGGCCGAATGCGACCACCCCTTGACTATAAAAATTGCTGTAAGAATGTAATCGGGGCCCTTGGTTAGCTTTTGAACCAGGGCCCTTATATCTTGGTACCAAAATAAAAGTATAATTTTGTATCACATCTTGTGTCCTGTGTGTTGGAAGAATTATCCTTCTGGGTTCAGTTCCAAGTGGGGAAAAAAGACACTGGAAACACGGAGGCTGTTTGGAAAGATGGTTTAATGGTGGACAGGACCACATGGCTTGAAGCTGCAAAGAAGGATTATCACATGCTCCGAGGTGAAGGAAAAGAGAAGGAAGGCTGATATGCTGAGTGTGCCTGGTTTTTATAACCTCTGTTGAGATTTGAATTTGAGCTTGTATTCTCAGACTCCCATCAGGCCATGCAGGGGCAACTCTGTAGGCTGTCCTGAGTCCCAGGCTTGGTTGAGCCTTGCTGGATGATGATGCACTGAAAAGGACTTTGAGCAATTGCTATAGCTTTACCTGGAGATCTTTGTTATGTAAAGTATTCTGGCCCAGGCCTTAAGGGCCCACCATTAACAAAGGTGGGGGTGAGCTTGTACTTCTGAGGTGAGTTTCTGCTTCTGAGTTTCTACTCTTTTTAGGAGAAATATTCTGCCTTTTTAATATTTCCTAGGATATTTCAATTTTCTAGGAGTGGGGTGGGTGCTAACTTGTACAATTCTGACTAACATTTTCACCACTCTGCCACCCTTTCAGCTTTCCACTCTGCTTCCTTTCTAGGTACAGTTGATGGAGCCTGTGATCCTAAAGCTGCCAAGATCCTAGGAGGCAATTATATTCTCCTGGAAGATGGAACCGGATTGACCTATGAGTGTCCTCAGGGACAGTATCCCCATCCGACACGATTCCGGTTTTGTAATAATGGCAACCAGTGGAGCCTCTTGACGGACAGGGAGGGCAGGACTGTCGAGAAGGCTGAGTGTCGAGGTACAGTGGGTTCATTTCTCAAAAGAGAGGCCTGGTATGACAACTTCTCAGAAGTGGTATTCAGCAGGTTCTGACCGGTTCTGGAGAACCGGTAGTGGAAATTTTGACTAATTCAGAGAACCTGCAAATACCATCTATGACTGGCCCCGCCCCCTCTGCCTCCCGTGTCCCAGCTGATTGGCTGGGTCTTCTTTTGTTGCTCTGCACAGGAGAACAGAACTGGAAAGCAGGCTAGTGGGGTGGGGAGGGAATGGAGATTTTACAGTATCCTTCCCCTGCAAGGCCCACCAAGCCACACCCACAGAACTGGTAGTAAAAAAAATCTGAACCCCACTACTGCAACTTCCCCTCTTCCTTTCATACATTATCACCAACCAAGTCCTGGGTTTTCCACCAGAAGGCTTTTTGTCACGGTATAAAAAAAAACCTGTGGGAGTCACTAGCAGGCTTATCAAAGTGCAAAAACATGTTTACTTTACTTTTGTCTATTGTAAATGTTTATAAAGCTGCCTATCTTTAAAAAAACAACTCTGGGCAGCTTACAACCAATAAAACAATATTCGTCAGAATA
Organism: Pseudonaja textilis; assembly: GCF_049901715.1. Taxonomy (NCBI): domain Eukaryota; kingdom Metazoa; phylum Chordata; class Lepidosauria; order Squamata; family Elapidae; genus Pseudonaja; species Pseudonaja textilis. The sequence goes on from NC_141991.1 coordinate 14,872,407, forward strand.
AATCGAACAACAATAAGATTAAAACCAGGAAACCAGCATGCAACCTTGAAGCACCCACACACCTCCTTTTAATTTTTAACTTATTCTATTGGTGTTTTGGGGTGGCTCCCATTTCCCTGAACTTGATATGTATCGTGTTTTTATATGGTTTTCATTCTTTTTATCTGTAAACTGCCCAGAGTCACTCTAAGAGTGAGAGGGGCAGTATCTATGTTTGATAAATGAATAAAAACCACTGGTGGCACAGTGGTTAGAATGCAGTATTGCAAGGCAAACTCTGCCCAAAGTCTGGAGTTCGATCCTGACCAGTTCAAGGTTGACTCAGCCTTCCACCCTTCTGAGGTCAGCAAAATGAGGAGGCAGATTGTTGGAGGCAATATGCAAATAAGGGTTACATTATAAACCAGCCAGAGAGTGTTGTACGGGGGTGGTATATAAATATATAAGTCTGAATGCTATTGCTAGTGTTAGGGCTGAGCCCCCAGTTTCAATTTGCTAAGCAAGACAGTTGTTGAGTGAGTTTTGACCCATTTTTATGATCTTTCCTGCCCCAGTTGTTAAGTGAATCACTGCAGTTGTTAAGTTAGTAAGGTGGTCGTTAAGTGAATCTGGCTTCCCCATTGACTTTGCTTGTCCAAAGTCGCAAAAGTGGGGATCACATGACCCCCACGGGACATTGTAGTTGTGATAAATATAAGCCAGTTGCCAAGCATCCAAATTTTGATCACGTGACCATAGGGATGCCACAGCAGTCATCAAAGTGAAAAATGGTCATAAGTCACTTTTTTCAGTGCCATTGTAACTTTGAACAATCACTAGCAATAGCACTTTATAAATTTAAGTGCTATTGCTAGTGATTGTTCAAAGTTACAATGGTAACTTCTTCACAGTGCTTTATAGCACTCTGTTAATAGTTTACAGAGTCAGCCTATTGCCCCCAACAATCTGGGTCCTCATTTTACCGACCTTGGAAGGATGGAAGGCTGAGTCAACCTTGAGCCGGTCAGGATCGAACTTCTGGCAGTGGGCAGAGTCAGCCTGTAATACTGCATTCTAACCACTGCGCCACCACGGCTCTCTAAATGAATGGCTGTAAGTCAGTGGTGGGATTCAAATTTTTTTACTACCAGCTCTGTAAGCGTGGCTTGGTGGGTGTGGCAGGGGAAGGATACTGTAAAATCTCCAGTCAGAGGTGGTATTTGCCGGTTCTCTGAACTACTCAAAATTTCCGCTACCGGTTCTCCAGAAATGGTCAGAACCTGCTAAAACACCACCTCTGCTGTAAGTCGAGGATTACTCATAGTGATATTTGTGTTAGGACATAACTTTCCTCTCATCACTTCCAACACTGTTGCTTCTAGGCATCTTCACAGTCTATGGAATTAATTGTGGCTTCACAATTGTAATGGTCTCTGATGAGCAGGGCCAGAATGATTGTGAATGATGGAACTGGAGGGATCTGGATCTGGGATTGGATAGGACATGCGGAAAAATCGATTGTGTCAGGATTCCGGCAGTTACTCCAATTAAATCATGAGCCTCGAGCCACACTCCCAAAACTATAGAGGATTTATTTGAAGTTAACATTCTACGTCTGGCTAGGGTATACCTGGTTATACCTGGGTATAACCAACTCTGAGATACAAAATTCACTGTAACCCTTGATCCTGCATTTCTCCCCAACTCCTCTGGGTGTATCATCCAACGAAACACGTCCATAGCCAAGAGTCATCAATCATGCTCTCCAATTAGAATTTTTTGAGGCAGAAGCTTCAGCCATCTAGTCAGTCTTTGAAGAATATATGAATGGAATGTACTTTCAATTCCACACTGTTTCCTGTTCTTTGAAACCCCCACCCCACCCCTTTCTTTCTGTTGTCAACTATAAAACGTGTATACAAAATGTTTTATGAGTTGACCGACGGATGTTTTCTCTTCCATCTAGCCATCCGGTGTGTCAGGCCTCTAGAATTTGAAAATGGTGTATTTGAGACCTTCCAGCAATTTTACGAGATCAACCAGGAGCTGAAGTTCACTTGCTATGACGGACACAAGCTGCGAGGCCCCCAGATACGTACCTGTCTCCCCACTGGGAAATGGAGTGGAGAAACAGCTGTATGTGATGATGGAAGTGAGTCTGACTCTTTGCGATCAAAATCTATTTGGGGTGGGGGGGAAACATCTATGGAAATTCTCAATCATCCCGCTCATGGTTGTCCCCAAAATGCTTCTGAATAGAACTAAAGAAGCTTCTGGGATGAGAAACGAAACATTTTTAAAGATTAAAAAAACCAGAAAGTCCAGTTGTCTTTTGGGAAGAGAACGAAAGAAGCACTGCTGAGATTCTCATTGGGAAATGCACATGATTTGAACTTGTAGTTTTCCCCTGATTGCTGCATCCCTCTTGGCAGGTTCTTATAAATTTTGCTACTGGTTAAGCCAGAAGGTCAGGGCTTCTAACACTCTCCGCCATCTTGTTGCTTTTGACCTTTACCCTCAGAGGGTAGTCAAATCCCCTTTGAAGTGTGGACGGATCATAAACATTTAGAGCAATGGCGGTATTCTACTGGTTCAGCCCGGTTCTGTCGAGCCAGTAGCAGCGATGAGCAGTGGAGACTAAACCGTTTCTCTCCACTGCTCTGCCGTTGGGCCCACCTGTCTGTCCGGGCTTCCATACTCGCCCTTTGCGTGGCACAGAAAAGTGCCGTGCGGCAGCTGCTGAAGCAACCGGGATCGTGCAGGCTTGCAGAAGGTGAGTTAGAATGCCTCAGTGCCTGCACAAAGTGCACATTTGGTGTGCATGCATGCAAAGTGTAGGCATGCACGCAAAGTGCACCCAACAAACCACACCCACCAAACTATTTGAATCCCACCACTGACTTAGAGGCTTTAAAGTCTCCAAGGAAATTTTCTCCTAAACAAGTCAGGTGGGCTGAATATTTTAACCAACTTAATTTTAATCTCTGTTTCATACCAGGAGGGAAGAACATTTTGGCTTCTTATCTGTGAAGATAGCAATGGCAATAACACTTAGATTTATATACTGCTTCACAGTGCTTTACAGCCCTAAGCGGTTTACACAATCAGCATTATTGCCTCCAACAATCTGACTCTCATTTTTACCCACCTCGGAAGGATGGAAGGCTGAGTTAACCTTGAGCCTGGTGGGATTTGAACTGCCAAATTGCAGGTAGCCGGCAGTCAGCAGAAGTAAGCCTGCAGTACTGCATTCTAACCACTGCAACACCGTGGCTCAAGATAAGCTTTCCTACCTGACTCTGTGCCCTTCAAATGGACATGCTAGCTCAGGTGGATGTGAATTGTAGTCTCAGAGGAGGGTGCAGCTAAGAAGCAGCTGTCAAGAGTCTATCGAAGTCCAGAGGCTTAAATTCATATTGAAATACACATCCAACTGATGATCCCTGGCTAACAACGTGCCATATGCTAAAAAAAAAAAAAAAAAAATTGAAGTCCTCACATCTTCAAGTTGCCAAGGTCTGAGAAATGCCGGTTTAGAATGATAGAATTCAAAACCAATGATTTCCCAAGGAGTGCGCATCATACATTGATGATGCACTGTCCCGTTTGATGTTTGGTTTAACTGTTTGCCTCCGTGAGTCCTTGGGAACGTGGTGATGCAAAAATGGAATTTGCAGATAAATAAATACATTGGTGTGTCGTGCCTTCCCCCTCTCGTTTTCAGCTGGCCATTGTCCTGACCCAGGAATTCCAATTGGCGCTCGAAAATACGGCACGGAGTATCAACCAGGGAGCACGGTCCGCTACCAGTGTTCTAGAGGGTTGTCTCTTATCGGCTCTAAGGAAAGAGTTTGCCAAAAATCAGGAATTTGGAGTGGATCAGAACCAGAATGTCGAAGTGAGTAAATAGGGTAGGAAAAGATGGGCTTGGCATCTGAAAAGGTGAATCTAAAACTGTTATTGATTTCTTTCTTTTTTGCCATCATTTATGGAACTATTGTTTTTTTTTCTCTACCCTTATTCACTCACTCACTCACACACACACACACACAACACTGTGATGACCTGGGATGTGACACAAAAATAACACAGTCACAAAAATAGAATAAATTCCCTTTAATGCCTCCAACTTGGCCCAATGTCCAATTATCCTTGTCTGGATATCAAACTCTTAAAGAAAACAGTCTACGGAGGGAGTAAATGCAGTCCGAACCCAAAGTAAAGTTAACTAGAAATTAAAAAAACCCAACACAAACCACACTGAAGTAATTAATACGGCAGGCCAGGATGATACATTGCAGACTTCTACCAGATAACACAGCAACTACAGTTGGGAGGAAGCCAAAACCCAGATAAGCTTCGACAAGAATAATGCACGCTTTGCTTCCAACAACTTTGCCATGTGCAGTTTGTCCTTTTAAACAGTCCTCCCAGCTGCAGCCCATGAAGGGGATCAGGGCCCTTTCCTCCCCCATAGACCACACCACTCACGTTTCTCCCTTATCCATTCCTCCCTAGGATGAAGAGGGGATGGGCCTGGGTCTTCTTCTGAATGCCCATCTGGCCTGTGCCCTTCCCCAGTTTCCTCCACAACCACCAGAGCAACACTCCCACTCCCTGTCAACTGTTCGACCTCCCCCTCAGAGTCAGACTGCAACAGGGGCATGACACACACATACACACACACACACACAAAACACTGGGAACCAAATTCACTATCTCCTTTTTTTCTTTCCCAGGCCCATTCACTTTTGATTCTAAAGAAGAAATCACCACGAAGTTCCTTCCATCCCTCATTGAAGTTGCTTTGTCTGCCAGCCAAGGTAAATTTTTGCAAGCGTGGTAGGATAGGAGACTGCAGCATCGTTTTACCTGGTTTTGTCACTGGAATCATTCGGGTTTCATCAAGGATGTTATATCATCCTTGGTAGAAGGATTATTTGTGAAAGTTTCTAAGGCAATTGTACAATTTCTGATTGCTGCCACCTTTGCGAAGTGGGCCAAGTCAGGAAACTTGAGAGCTTGCCAGAATTTCAGTCAGCCCCATCTTATGCCAAACAGGATCGAAATGTGGGGAGAAGTGCCCTGAGCATCCTTTAGGAAGAGCAAGTGGGGGAAAAAGCACCCTGATTGTCATGCTGCAAACCTCATGCCTTATGTTAGGGGTCTCCAAACTTGGCAAGCATAAGATTTATGGACTTCAAATCCCACAATTCCTCGGCAAGAATGAAATAACAATAGCAATAGCCCTTAGACGAATATACCGCTTCACAGTGCTTTAGTCCTCTCTAAGCGGTTTACAGAGTCAGCCCTCAATGATCTGGGTCCTCCTTTTATGACTTCGGAAGGATAGAAGCCTGAGTCAACCTTGAGCCAGAGAGAATCGAACTGCTGAATTGCTGGCAGCTGGCGGTCGGTCTGCAGTATTGCATTCTAAGCACTGCGTCACCATAGCTCTTCACAAGAAATTCACAAGTCTTAAAATTGCCAAGTTTGGAGGAATAGTCAACCCTCCAGAAGATAGGCTCACGATCCAGATGGATCTTGACAGACTTGAACACTGGGCCCTATCTAACAAAATGAAATTCAATGTACAATAAAAGTAAGATTTTACACTTAGGCAAGAAAAACCAATGGTACAGGTACAGACTAAGTGGAAACCTGGCTCAACAATAGTAACTATGAGAAGGATCTTGAAGTCCTTGTGGACAATCACTAGCAGACAAAAAAGCCAATGCAATCCGAGGCTGCATTAATAGAGGGATAGAATCAAGATCAAGATCATGTGAAGTTTTAGTACTACTTTATAATGCCTTCGTAAGATCACACTTGGCATTCTGCACCCAGTTCTGGTTGTGTTGTGGTTAGCCGGCAGCAGGTACAGACGGCTGAGGAGAGCGAGGACTCAGATGAGGGGCCAGGACCATTAGGGAGTGGACTGCTGCCTTCAGAGATTGTGGGGGCTGGCAGCAGTGATGAGGAGGTTCCCGAGGAGGCTGTGCCAAGTGCACATGTGCACAGGATTGCTCACAGATAAGAGCAGCTACAACAGCATGGGCGACTCACGAGTAAGGCTGCAAGGTAATGGCCCCTCCTTCAAGAAGATAAAAGCCAGGTGTGAAACAAATGTTCTTTGCAGAACGCAAAGACGTTTTGAAACTCCAGCCTCGTGGACATTCCAGTATCCTGAGTTTGTATTTAAAGGTTCTTGTATTGCAAATTATATCTTGTCTGTTATCTTTTGGCAAGTCTCGCACAGTTTGGCAAGGCTTGTACTTATCACAGCTAATTATTTTGCAGAAGCATTAAAAGGTTTCTGTTCCTTTTGGATTGTGTTTGATTTGTTGGAAAAGGGTGTGGGTCAGAACAGGTTGCCACAATGTAAGAAAAGATGTTGAGACTCTTTCCAGAGTGCAGAGAAGACCAACCAAGATGATTAGGGGACTGGAAGCTAAAATATATAAAGAAAGGTTGCTGGAATTGGGTATGTCTAGTTTAATAAAAAGAAGGACCATGATAGCAGTCTTCCAATATCTCAGGGGCTGCCACAAAGAAGAGGGAGTCAAGCTATTCTCCAAAGCACTTGAGGGAAGGACAAGTAGCAATGGAGGGAAACTAATCAAGGAGAGAAGCAACCGAGAACTAAGGAGAAATTCCCTGACAGTTAGAACAATTAATCAGTGGAACCACTTGCCTCCAGAAGTTGTGAATGCTTCAACACTGGAAGTTTTTAAAGAAGAGATTGGACAGCCATTTGTCTGAAATGATATTGGGTTTCCTGCCTGAGGAGGGGGTTGGACTAGAAGACCTCCATAGTCCCTCCCAACTCTGTTATTCTGGTGTTTTTTTCTCTCTTCCCTTTCAGGAGCACCAGCTAACAAAAGTGACTCCCTTAATATCTACTTTCTCCTTGACGCCTCAGAAAGCTTTGGCCGAAAAAGGTTCATAAAAGCCAGGGAAGCATTGGTGAAATTAATCCAGAAGGTAGGTTCCATTTTGAAAGCTTCCTTGAACCAGGTTTGCTTCAACAAAACTGAAAGCAGCTTGAACTACAAGACCCATGCTCCAGGGTTGTCAATATTCCTAGAAAGCTCTTGTGACACATGGAAGAAGGGCAGATAGGGTGGGGATAGGGTCTTTTTTTTAAAAATAATGGCCATGCTATAGAAATTGCCTTGTTAAGTAGTCAATAATCATACAGTATATATCAGTGGTGATATTCTACCGGTTCGGCCTGGTTCACCCAAACCGGTAGTAAAAAAACCAGCTACCAGTTTGGCTGAACTTATATTTCTTTTTTTTTTCCTCTCCTGACGATCAGCTGTTCCAATTATCAGCTGTGCTGGCATTCCCCTCGCTGTCTTACTGCTTCGCCCAGAAGGCTTCCCTGAGGCCCAGGAGGCAAAAAACAGAGCACAGGGAGGAGGGCGCACAGTAAAAAAACCCCGCACTCTGTTTTTTTGCCTCCTGGGCCTCAGCGGAGCTGCCTGGGAACAAAAACAGCCTCCCCTGAAACATGACAGGAAATCCTCAATTTACAACCGTTCCTGTAACAATTGTTCAAAATTACAACTACAGACCAGTTTGGGTGAACCGGATGTTAAAGTTACATCTGGTTCACCAAACCGGTATTTCAACAGACTGGCTGGCCCTGCCCACTCTGTCCCTCCCCTCCCACGAGTCTCCACGTGGCCCATTTTCGATGGAGGTGTCTGCGTGGAGGGTCTGGGAAGGGGGGAAATGGGCCTTCCAGAAGTCCAGAAATGGGCCGGTTTCCAGATTCTGGAGGGCTTCCAGAGCCCAAGGGAGGCTGTTTTCACCCTCCCTAACCCTAACCCAGAGGCCTGGGGGGGGGGGGCTCCTGGACCCTTGGGAGGGCAAAAAAATGGCCCTCCTGGAAAAACCGGAACTTGCAAAACGGGCCTATTTCCAGCTTCTGGTGGGCCTCCCAACCCAGGAGAGCCTGTTTTTGCCCGACCTAACCAAGGACCTAAGAACTGTTAAGGTAGAGTATTATTATTATTATTATTGATTAATTTTTAGTGAGATTCACAGCCTTTGCGGCTGGTTGATAGCTCAATAGCTCGAGTCTTAACCAAGGACCTAGGAACTGTTCAGTTAATATTATTATTATTATTATTGTTGTTGTTGTTGTTGTTGTTATTGTTGCGGTTGCTGTTATTATTATTATGCAATTATTATTATTATTCACAAAAAATGGTGATGTACACAGCAAATGAGTTGATTATGCTGGGTTTCATATCACAAATCATTAATCAAACACTTTCCAAGCATTTAGGACATTATTTTTCCCAAGCGTTTAGGACTTATTATTATATCCAAGGACCTAGGAACTGTTCAGTTATTATTATTATTATTATTATTATTATTATTATTATTATTATTATTATTATTTTCACAAAATGACAGTATACACAGCAAACGAGATAATTATGCTGGGTTTCATATCACAAATGACTAGTCAAACACTTCCCAAGTGTTTAGGACTGTGTGTTGTATCAGTGGATTATTATTATTATTATTATTACTATTACTATTATTATTATTCAAAAAAATGACAGTATACACAGCAAACGAGATAATTATGCTGGGTTTCAAATCACAAATGACTAGTCGAACACTTCCCAAGTGTTTAGGACTGTGTGATGTATCAGCGGATTATTATTATTACTATTATTATTATTATAGCTCTCCAGCTATGACATCCTTCCCAATTATGGCATTGTGACTTTTGCCACCGAAAGCAGAATGGTTCTGAGTACAACTCATCCACGGAGTAGCGATGCTGACTGGGTGTCTGAACGGCTGGGCTCCATTACCATCGATGGTGAGCATGCTGGTTGTAAAAAAAGAAATGCAAATACAGTTAGTCTCAACTTACGACTGCAATGGAGCCCAACATTTCTGTTGTTAAGCAAAAGATTTGTTAATGAGTTGAATGAGTTTTGCCCCATTTTGCAACTTTGCTTGCCACAGTTGTTAAGTGAATCACGGAATTTCTTCAGTTAGTTATCTGGTCGTTAAGTGAATCAGGCTTCCCCGTTGACTTTGCTTGTCAGAAGGTCGCAAAAGGGGATCACGTGGCCCCCAGGACATTGCAACCATCATAAATATGAGTCAGTTGCCAAGCTTTTCCTTCCTCACATTATCATGGGGATGCTGGGATGGTCAATAAGCATGAAAAATGATCCTAAGTCACATTTTTCAGTGCTATTGTAACTTTGAACAGTCACTAAATGAATTATTGTAAGTCGAGGACTAACTGTATATATTTGTGCAGTGGCAGGCAAGCCTTCAAACTTCTGCCGTACGGCTGCCAAGGGCTTTTCTTTCAGGTACGAGGGCAACAAAAAATTTTTTTAATTTATTCATTTTAATCAGCTTCACACTGAAGTCCTATGTGGACCATATAAAGGTCATTTATTGACATTTATTACCATTGTATTTGTGGATAGTTGCTAGCCAAGATAATCCCAGAGGTGGGTTTTTTTTTCAAAAGACAACTGGGCTTTGAAAAACTTTCTGTTTTTTCTTTGAAGATGTTTCACTTCTCATCCAAGAAGCTTCTTTAGTTCTAGCTGAGTGGTGGAGGATAGAATAAAAATACATTCCTTGCAGTAATTGGTCTTTAGCACTCTCTCTGAGAGTCGTTGAGGCCGCTTGGACGTTTATCTGTGTCCTCAAGGTCACCTGAATAGCGCAAAGCATTTCCTGGAAATGCTAAAAGGACTTTGTTGTAAACAGAAGAGCGTAGCTGTTCCAAGGAATTTCCACACCCATTTGCACTCTTAAGGTGACCCTGAAGGCACAGTTAAATCTCCAAGTGGCCTCAATGACTATTAGAAAGAGTGCAAGGGATATAATAACTATAAGTCCTTCCATTCTCCACTATTCAGTCAGAACTGAAGAGGCTTCTCGGATGAGAAGCGAAATGTTTTCAAGGAAAAACAAAGTCCAGTTGCCTTTTGAAAAAAAGCAAACAAACCTTTGGGACAGCCATGATCTGGATGACTGAGAATCCCCATGGACAACTAATCAAGACAATTGCTAAATAGGAGCAGCTATATATCTCATGACAGTCTGTAATGGACTCATCAGGATTGAATTCCTGTTAACCATAGAGATGTTGTTTATTTCTTCTCTTGTTCCAAATACAGAAAAAATATTTGCAGCTCAGGGCTGAAAGGAAAGGTCTTTGGTGCTCTTGGATGAGCATACATTAACATCAGACCAACAATTAAGAAGTTGTAGAAAATTACCCCCTTCTCACCCCTTCTAGAAGAAAGATTTTAGGAAATATTAAACAGGCAAAATTATTATATTCCTCCTAAAAGAGAAATAGAAATCTTAAGGGAGGCAGAAACTCAGAGCCACAGTTCACTACTCCCAACCAGATACTAAACCAGGGGTGGGCAAACTACGGCCCTTGGGCCACACCCGGCCCGTTGGTCTTTTTAATCCGGCCCACCAAAGGTTGGTACAGAATTAAGGTTTGATGTGAATGATTGAATGATTGCATTCATTTGATTTTGATTTGTAATGACAGGCATTTCAACACCAGGTGGTGGCCCGTCTGTCAAATTTTAAAAGTCAATGAGGCCCCCGAGCCAAAAAGTTTGCCCACCCCTGTACTAAACTGAGGCCAGCTTTTACAAATGCAGATTTGGTGATCCATTCAAAACAGGATATTTTGAACAGAGGCAGAATTAGGTAGAATGGTAGGATCAGCCCTCACTCAAGATCCAAACCAGGAAAGCCCTTAAGACATAACCAATAGAATGCATGCTCTTGTCACAGGAACAGGAAGTTCAAGTTCAAAGCCCAGAGAGAGTGTAAATAACCCCCACTCTCCACTCCATATGGTCAGCTGCACAAGGGCCTCAAACCCATGCGGTCCTGTTCATCAATAAACCATCTTTCCAATCAGCCTCCATGTTTCCAGTGTTTTTCTCCCCACTTGGAACTGAACCAAGTGGGTATTTCTTCCAACAAAGTTGTTAAGGTACTGAAGATTTAATAGCTGACCAGCTGTTGCAAGGCTGCTGTAAATGCTGATGCAGTGAGGATGAGTCAGCAGAATTATTGCTGCTTTAAGACTGAGGATGGGTCAGCTGGGTTATTGCCACTTTAAGAAGCTAAGACCTCACTTTAAGTGAGGCCATGAGAGGGCGTCTCTCTCTCTCTCTCTCTTTTAGTGTTTTATCTCCATTGTAGTTCTCTGTGCAGAGTAATGAAGACTGATTGCTTGCCTGATATGTGCCTACCAGGTATATGTATGTATATGGCAGTCTTGTATATAAACCATTGTTAAAAGACAAAGCCTCTGTGTGCTGTGTTGTGCTCCTGGCTTGACTCACAATAGCAGTCATGCTGCAGACGCTCTGATAAAAGTAAACAATAACCCAATCAAGAAACTGCCAGAGAAGCCAACAGGAAACAGCCCAGCCAAAGAACCTCTAAGGCCAACCCCACTACCACAGGCAGGGCAAGGCATTAGAATATAAACTAAGAGAAAATCTCACTCCTCACACGCACTGATGGCGTTATCTGGTGTGGTAACGGAATGTCTGCAATAAAACAATCCAGCTCAGAGAGCACCAAGGACCCTTCATTTCACATTTCCCTCTGTTAGGCCTACTGGGACTTATTAAAACTGACCAAGTAATGCACTATTCAACTTTACATTTTGATTGTCCAGCACATGAGCTGAAGCCTGGAACCAACATCGCGAACGGCCTTCAATTTGTCTATGAAATGATGATTATGAAGGACATGGAAGAGAAGCGACGGGGGCTGAACCCCACTCCTGTCTCCACCACAGACCTTCATATCATTATCCTCCTAACGGACGGTGAGCAGATCAAGGGAACGATGCAAACCCTTGAGTTTTTTTGGTTGTTCTTGTTCGGTTGCTTTGAGAAAGAATTTTTAGAGTGCCTAAAAAAGATTATAAGAGGAGCCAGCAGCCATTTCAAATATTAAGCACCCTTTTATACAAGGGCCTCAACTAGTCTGGGAAGGGAGGGAGAGAAGAGAGAAAGGGAGGAAAGGAGGGAGGGAGAGAAGAGAGAAAGGGAGGAAAGGAGGCAGGAATAAAGGGAGGAGGGAAAGGGAAGGAGAAAGTGGGAAGGAGCAAAAGAGAAAGGGAGGGAGGGAGGAAAGGAGGGAGGAAGAAAGGAAACAAGGGAAGGGAAAGGGAGGGAAGGGGAGAGGAAATGAAGGGAGGGAGGGAGGAAAGAAGGCAGGAAGAAAGGGAGGGAGGGAGACAGGAAATGGAGGGATGAAGTAAAGGAGGCAAGAAGGAAAGGGAGGGAGAGAAAGGGAAGGAAGGAAGGAAGGAAGGAAGGAAGGAAGGAAGGAAGGAAGGAAGGAAGGAAGGAAGGAAGGAAAGGACCAAAAGGCAATGAGAGGTGTTAGTGTGCCAGTGCTGTTGGAAAATGTTGGAAGTAGAATCCAGGACCAAGTAATATAAAAAATATTCCTAATGTATTTATTCCCTTCCTTCCCTCCCCTTACGCCGAAATGACAGCATGACAGATCAGAATGACTCTTGGCAATCATCTTTCTTTTTCTAGGCAACTACAACCTGGGAGGGCCCCCACCTTTGATCATCCAACAGATAAAGGAGTTTCTTAACATTGGGAGACCTTCCGAAAACCCTCGTGATGTTCATTTGGGTAAGATGATGATCCAAGAACCCGGACAGCTTCAGTTTACCTTCTTTGCATTTCACTGTCACAACCAGTTGGGGCAGAGATCGTTTTTTGTTTCTGTTTTTGTTTTTTTCATTTCCACAAATGCCGTTGCTTATTCACCAATACACTGTAAAAACTCTCGGGTATCTTTTTCTCCTGTGATCTTTAACTGGGCAAAATTAGGCATCAGTCAGGAAAGTTTTTTTTTGATGTGTCATTATCCTCCTAACTGATGGTGAGCAGGTGAAGAGGAAAAATGCAAACTTGAGTTAGCTTTGGTTGCTTTTGTTCTGTTGTTTGAGAAAAGAATCTTTTAGATTTGCTACCTTAAATATATTATGAGAGGAGTCGGCAGTCCTTTGAAGTATTAAGCACCAATTTACGCAAGGATCTCAACTTGTCTGGGAAGGGAGGGAAGGAGGGAAAGAAGGAGAGAGGGAGAGCAAGAGAGAAGGGAAAAGGGAGGAGAAGGACAGTGAAAGGGTAGGAGAGAGAGAGAAAGAGAGAAGGGGAAAGGCAAAGGGAGGGAGAGAGGGAGGGAGGAAAGGAGAGAGGGAGGGAGGGAAAGGGAGAGCAAGAGAGAAGGGAAAAGGGAGGGAGAAGGACAGTGAAAGGGTAGAGAGAGAGAGAGAAAGAGAGAAGGGGAAAGGCAAAGGGAGGGAGAGAGGGAGGGAGGGAAAGAAAGAGGGAAGGAGGGAAAGGGAGAGCAAGAGAGAAGGGAAAAGGGAGGGAGAAGGACAGTGAAAGGGTAGGGAGAGAGAGAGAAGAGAGAAGGGGAAAGGCAAAGGGAGGGAGAGAGGGAGGGAGGGAAAGAAAGAGGGAAGGAGGGAAAGGGAGAGCAAGAGAGAAGGGAAGGAGGAAAGGGAGGGAGAAGGACAGTGAAAGGAGGTAGGAGAGAGAGAGAGAGAGAGAAGAAGGGAAAGGCAAAGGGAGGGAGAGGAGGAGGGAAAGGGAAAGAGAAGGGGGGAGGGAAAGGAGAGCAAGAGAGAAGGGAAAAAAGGGAGGGAGAAGGACAGTGAAAGGGTAGGAGAGAGAGAGAAAGAGAGAAGGGGAAAGGCAAAGGGAGGGAGGGAGGGAGGGAAAGAAAGAGGGGAGGAGGGAAAGGGAGAGCAAGAGAGAAGGGAAAAGGGAGGGAGAAGGACAGTGAAAGGGTAGGAGAGAGAGAGAAAGAGAGAAGGGGAAAGGCAAAGGGAGGGAGAGAGGGAGGGAGGGAAAGAAAGAGGGGAGGAGGGAAAGGAGAGCAAGAGAGAAGGGAAAAGGGAGGGAGAAGGACAGTGAAAGGGTAGGAGAGAGAGAGAAAGAGAGAAGGGGAAAGGCAAAGGGAGGGAGAGAGGGAGGGAGGGAAAGAAAGAGGGAAGGAGGGAAAGGGAGAGCAAGAGAGAAGGGAAAAGGGAGGGAGAAGGACAGTGAAAGGGTAGGAGAGAGAGAGAAAGAGAGAAGGGGAAAGGCAAAGGGAGGGAGAGAGGGAGGGAGGGAAAGAAAGAGGGAAGGAGGGAAAGGGAGAGCAAGAGAGAAGGGAAAAGGGAGGGAGAAGGACAGTGAAAGGGTAGGAGAGAGAGAGAAAGAGAGAAGGGGAAAGGCAAAGGGAGGGAGAGAGGGAGGGGAGGGAAAGAAAGAGGGAAGGAGGGAAAGGGAGAGCAAGAGAGAAGGGAAAAGGGAGGGAGAAGGACAGTGAAAGGGTAGGAGAGAGAGAGAAAGAGAGAAGGGGAAAGGCAAAGGGAGGGAGAGAGGGAGGGAGGGAAAGAAAGAGGGAAGGAGGGAAAGGGAGAGCAAGAGAGAAGGGAAAAGGGAGGGAGAAGGACAGTGAAAGGGTAGGAGAGAGAGAGAAAGAGAGAAGGGGAAAGGCAAAGGGAGGGAGAGAGGGAGGGAGGGAAAGAAAGAGGGAAGGAGGGAAAGGAGAGCAAGAGAGAAGGGGAAAGGGGGACAGGGAAAGGGAGGGAGAGGGAAGGGACAGGGAGGGACAGGAAAAGGAAGGGGGGGAAGGAGAGAAGGAGGGGGAGAGCAAAGGAGAAGGGGAAGGGGAATGGAAGGGAGAGGGAGAGGGACAAGTCGCAAGGAGGAGGGAGGGAAAGCAAAATAGAGAGGGAGAGCAAGAGAAAAGGAGAAAGGGAGGCAGAGGAAGGAAGGAAGGAAGGAAAGAAGGAAGAGGCAGACAAAGGACCGAAGAGCAATAAAAGGCATTAGCGTGCCGAAGTGTTTTTGGAAAATATTGGAAAGAGAAGCCAGGATGGATTTTTTTTTAAATTTTTCCATAATCTATTTATTCCATTCCTTCCCTCCCCTTACCCACAGATGACAGTATGCCATAATAAATGCAACAAATGCAATAATCCTTTCTTTTTCTAGACCTGTACAACGTAGGGAGCTCCTCATCGGCTACTCTCCTACAAGTAGACATTGGCGAATCTTCCCCAAACCCTCGTGATGATCATTTGGGTAAGATGACGATCCGTGCGCCAGACAGTTTCATTTTATCTTCGTGGCATTTCACTCTCCCAGCCAGTCGGGGCAGAGATAGTTTTATTTCGTTTCCCTTGAGTGGCTTTGCTTACGTATCGACGCACCGCCTAAAACTCTGGTGTCTCTTTTGACTGGGACCTTTAACTGCGCAAAACGGTGCGTCACTCAGCGAAGTTTTTCCATGGGTTGCTCGAAAGGATTTTTCTGTAGTGCAATTTTAACGGGGAGGAATCAATTCCTGGTTTCACTGTGCTATTCCTCTCCTTAACATAGACTTCTGTTCACATTTACCCCTAGATATTTATGTCTTTGGTAACGGCCATAACATCAACACAGAAGCTATTAATGAGCTGGCTTCTCACAAACCCAATGAGAGACATGGCTTCATTTTGAAGGACTTGGATGAACTGAAAGAGGTCTTGGAGAAGAGTTTGGGTAATCTGAATTTGCATTTCACTCATTTCATGACTAATGATCGACTTGGTCCTGACACACTACGTTTTGTTTTCATGCAAAGAAAGGCGTTGCGGGTTTCTATCTTTCATACTCATACAGCTCTTAATAGCAATAACACTTAGATTTATATACTGCTTCGTAGTGCTTTACAGCCCTCACAAAATGGTTTTACAGAGTCAGCATATTGCCACCTAACCATCTGGGTCCTCATTTTACCGGCCTCGGAAGAATGAAAGGTTGAGTCAACCTTCAGCCGATCGGAATTGAACACTTGGCAGAATTAGCCTAGGCGTGAGCTTAAATGGACTCCAGAAGATGGTAGAGGATAGGTAGGGCTGGAGGAACATTGTCCATGGAGTTGCGATGGGCCGGACACGACTTTGCAACTAACAACAACAACAACAACTGCATTCTAACCACTGTGTCACAATGGTTCCTAATAGCAATAGCATTTAGACTTATATGCTTCACAGTGTGTTACAGCCCTTTCTAAGCGGTTTTACAAAGTCAGCTATTGCCCCCAACCACCTGGGCCCTCATTTTACCAACCTCAGAAGGATGGAAGTCCTTCCCTTGAGCTGGTCAGGATCGAACTACTGGCACACAGAAAAATTAGCCTGCAATACTGCATTCTAACCACCATGCCTCAATGGTTCTTCATAGCAATAGCACTTAGACTTATATACCACTTCACAGTGTGTAACAGCCCTTTCTAAGCAGTTCTACAGAGTCAACCTATTGCTCCCCCAACAATCTGGATCCTCCTTTTACCCGCCTCGGAAGGTTCAAAGGTTGAGTCAATCTTGAGCCGGTCAGAATTGAACTGCTGACACTTGGCAGAGTTAGCCTTCAATACTGCATTCTAACCACCACGTTACAACGGTTTTTAATAGCAATAGCACTTAGATTTATATATCACTTCACAGTGTATTATAGCCCTCTCTAAGGGGTTTACAGAGTGATCACATTGCCTCCAACAATCTGGGCCCTCATTTTACTGGCTTCAAAAGGATGGAAGTCAATCTTGAGCTGATGGGAATCGAATTGCCGAACTGCTGGCAGTCATCAGTCGGCAGAATTAATCTGCAATATTGCAGTCCAACCACTGTGCCAATAGGCAGTCCTTAACTTACATTCTTTTGTTTAGTGACTGTTCAGCACTGGAAAAAGTGATTTATGGCTGTCATAAATATGAACCAGTTGCCAAGTATTCGAATTTTGGCCACGTGACCATGGGTGTGCTGTAACGGTCATGTGAAAACGGTCATAGGTCACTTTTTTCAGTGTTATTTTAACTTCAAAGGGCCACTAAACAAATAAGTAACTGCTCAAGGATTGTATGTACACCTTTCATGTATTTTAACATGAGAAGGCATCCTCCCTGCCCTGTGGGAGCCCTTCAATTTTTTCGATCCATTTGATTCTGATCATCTTAATTGTTCCTATACTTATCATTGTTTTATTCTTCTATCTTTATTGCACTGTTAGCCATCCACTCTGGATAGCAAGATGGGCAGCATATGAATGTAATAAGTAAATAAAAATAACAATAAAAGCATTTCTCCAGTTATACCATCCACACCAGGATGACAATGGGTCATGTGGCTTTAAAGCAAAACAAACTAACTAAAAATATTGGAAAGATTTCAGTGGAGAAAGGGTTAGGAATCTGGAATCCACAAACTTTTCAGTATGAGGGTATGCTCTTACGACTTTGCATGGCCTCATAGATCTAAGAATAATCATTGACGATGGCTCAGTTATTATTAAATCTCTTGCATTTTCCGCTGAAATCTCAGAAGAACACTGTTATCTTTATGAAAAGAATCTTATATGTTTATAGAGATTCTCGGTCATCCAGGTCATGGTTGTCCCAAAGGTGCTTCTTTGCAAGAGGCGACTGGACTTTCTTGTTTTTCTATGAAGATGTTCTGTTTCTGAGTCAAGAAGCTTCTTCAACTCTGAAGGATAGTGGGGAATGGAAGGATTTATATTCCTAGCAGACAGCTGGTCATTTGCCTCTTTTTAAAGAGTTGCTGAGTCCACTTGGAGGTTTATCTGTGTCCTCAGGGTCACCTGAGTCCTCAGTCATCTATCTCCAACCTACAACACAGTCCTTTAAATAGTTTCACTACTCAGGTGACCCTGAGGGCACAGATAAACCTCCAAGTGGCCTCAACCACCCTCTAAAAGAATGCAAATGACCAGTTATCTGCAAGGACCATAAAGCCTTCCATTCCCCACCATCCAGTCAGAGCTGAAGAAGCTTCTTGGATAAGAAGCGAAACGTCTTCAAAGAAAAATAAATAAATAAATAAGTTGCCTCTTATTTATATTCCTAGCAGACAGCTGGTCATTTGCCTCTTTTTAGAGAGTTGTTGAGTCCACTTGGAGGTTTATCTGTGTCCTCAGGGTCACCTGAGTAGTCATCTATCTCCAACCTACAACACAGTCCTTTCAATAGTTCCCAGATGGCTCTATACCCATTTTCACTACTCAGGTGACCCTGAGGGCACAGATAAACCTCTAAGTGGCCTCAACGACTCTCTAAAAGAATGCAAATGACCAGTTATCTGCAAGGACCATAAAGCCCTTCATTTCCCACCATCCAGTCAGAACTGAAGAAGCTTCTTGGATAAGAAGAGAAACGTCTTCAAAGAAGAAAAAAAGAAAGTCCAGTTGCCTCTTGAAAAAAAAGCACCTTTGGGAAACTCTTATACTTTTTCATTGTGAATGTTTATTTGGTGAGCTCGATATGCACCCTCTTGAAGTCTGGTGAATCTGTGGACATCAATTTAGGAGTACCAAGTTGCCAAACTCACTTAAAAAAACTTTCTCTGCTAGTGGTTGAGGAATAAATTTTGAGGAACTCCGTATAACAGTGGCCCCCAACCTTTTTTGTGCCACGGCCCGGTACCAGCATCAAAAAATGATCTGCGGCCTGGTATTGGCATCAGCACACATGACAAGGCAAGGCGAGCCGAGCGACCGGCCAGCCAGCCGTCCCCCGCTTCTCCCTGCCACTTTCAACTCCTCCTTTGTCCCTTGTCGATGGGCTTCACTTCGGGACGGCTTCAGGACGGTCGCTCGGCTCGCCTTGCCTTGCCTTGGGTGCTGAAAGAATCCTCGTGCCTTAGTTTAGTTCGAAGCCCCTTTGATGAAACTAAGGCGCGAGGATTCCTTCAGGACCCAAACGCCGCTTTCCAACCGGAAAAGGTCACCCGGAAGCACTTTCTTGTCAAACAAGATGGCGGCGCCCAGCAAACCAGTGGCCCGGTAGGAAATGTTCCACGGACCGGGACTGGTCCGCAGCCTGGTGGTTGGGGACCCCTGCCGTATAAGAACTGTCCATTCACTTTAGTCTGTTTCCATCTTTTTTTTTTCTCCCAGTCTAAGGGTGTCACTTGTTTCCAACTTGCTCTACTGTCCTTCCTGGGAATCCAGAAGTTCCACCTCTCTGTCTCCCTTCCAACCTGCTCATTCCCTCCGGCTTTTTTTCTAGAAAGTTCCACCTTCCAAAAACATGTCTTTCTATTCCCAGATGATGGTGAATCTTTGCCCATGTGTGGTTTCTCCCCGGGAGAAGAAGCAGTAAATGACTATGAAAAGTATCCCTGGTTTGCAAGGATCGTCATCAATGTAAGACCAACTAGCACCCAGGATCGATAAATAATTTTATTCAGGCCATACGACCAGCAGGAAAAGCATTTTTAACCAAAATCCAGCCAATCCAGTAAAGATAACCATAAAATGTGACCAGAGAAAATATCAAAAGAGAAATCTGTCTTCCAACCATGGAATGAGACAAGTTTCCTAGACCATTTCATTTTTGGGATGGATACCCAAAATGAAATATTCCAAACTTCCAATAAAGGAGACTATTTGTAGCTCGGGGTTCAAATAAGGGGTCTTTGGTACTCTCTGAGTTTGCTTGTTTTCTTGCAGATGTCTCATTACTTTAACCAGATAATATCATCACTAGCATTGATGACATTACCTAGTTAGGATAATGAAACTTCTGCAAGGAGACTATCATGCCCCTTTCGGAATCTGATTCGAAGGGGGAAGCCAAACAGCTGACAGGGAGTGGGAGTGTGACTCCATTGGCTGTGGAAGAAATTGGGTTAGGGCAAAATCCGGCTGGGCAAAGCAGGGGAGAGGTAGAGCAAGGGAGAGGGAATTCAGAGGAAGACCCAGGCCCACCCCCCTCTTCATCCTAGGTCATGCAGGGAGGAACGGAGAAGGGAGCAACATGAGTTGCATGGCTTATGGGGGAGGAAAGGGCCCTGATTCCCTTCATTAGCTGCAGCTGGGAACACAGTATTTAAAAAAGGAAGCTGTGCGCAGCAAGCTGTGGGGAGCAAACGTGAATTTATCTTGTAGCGGCTTATCTGTGTTCATGGTGTCTTCCCAACTGTCTGAGTTTTGCCATGCTTTCTAGTCTGAAATTCCTTCTCCTGCCCTGTCAGGGGGTGGGCCCTGTCAAGTTAATTGCTGCAGCTTGATTTGTTTGGATTTTTAGTTACAGTTTGTATGTATTTTGTTTTGGATTGAATTTCCTCCAGTTAAAG
Organism: Pseudonaja textilis; assembly: GCF_049901715.1. NCBI lineage: Eukaryota > Metazoa > Chordata > Lepidosauria > Squamata > Elapidae > Pseudonaja > Pseudonaja textilis. Next base: position 14,892,589 of record NC_141991.1, read on the forward strand.
GCTGTTCCTGGGAGAGTTTTTCTCCAGCTGAAAGTAACCTGGATATTGGGGGAAAAGTTGGAGATAATAAAGGGACTCTTCTTGCTTATTTGACTGTGTTGCCTTTGTGCCACATCCCGGGTCATTACAAAAACAACCAAGCTCAGAGAGCACCAAGGACCCCTTAATCTGTATTTCAAATGCAGAATTTTGCACATAACTGTATAGCAACAAAATGTCTGGCAGAATTCACTTCGTTAATGCTTTACCAAGGCAAAATGATATTGTGTCATGTCTAAGAAGGAGCCCTTTAGTAAAAATGTCATTTTATGGGATCTGGTTTGCTTTCCTTAACTGTCTTTGTTGCTTTCTGTGAGTGTGAGGTTGGTTCTAAGGTACAACTCTGTGTTTTTCAAATGTGGCAACTTGAAGATGAGTGGACTTCAACTCCCAGAATTCCCCAGCCAACATGGCTGGGCTGGGGAATTCTGGGAGTTGAAGTCCACATATCTTCAAGTTGTTGAAGTCAAGAAGCATTGTTTTGAGGGAAGACTGCTGCTGCTCTCTGTGATCCCAAGATGATTTTCATGTCTAAATTTTAGGAACTGCAGCAAGAAATCTGCAAGGGAGTCATTGTCTCTGACCAGGACATCTTGACAGCAGCCCACTGCTTGGCTGGGGTTAATGGGATTGAAGATATCAGCGTCATCCTTGGTAAGCCAAATTCTCGTGAGGGCATGGAGATGGAAAGAACGGGTGGATTTCTAACTGGTGAAAAAAGATTCGACTGCTTTGTTCTTCTGCCATTAACAGACCCTCAGTCTGCAGCCCTGTACCGGGCCCGTGGCCCATTGGGAAGCGGGCCGCACAATCTGCGGTCAAGCGCATGAGCGTGCAAATCTGCACTTGTGCAAGCAGCCTCCATGCACGCAAAGCCATCCTGTCAGCCAGCCTGTTGCTGGCTGCCGTAGAATGGGGGGAGGGAATTAAGGGAAAGATTACATTGCAGCTTTGCAACTTCTGTTAACTCCCAGGCCAAGTCCGTTAGCTCTGGTATGCGGTTGCCTAGCTACAAGGGGGTTGGGCCAGTGGTGGGATTCAATTTTTTTTGACTACTGGTTCTGTGGGCGTGGCTAGGGGGCGTGGCCAGGTAACTTGGTGGGCGTGGTTTTTTGTTTTGCTTTTTGCAGCAGCACCCTCCCCATATTTTGGGCCTTCTGGGCCTCAGAGAAGCCTCCTGAAGGGGCCTGGTTCTTTGCTCCCCAAAGGCTTCCCTTGGGCTCAGAAAGGCAGAAAATGAAGCGTAAGAGGGGGGGCTCCATTTTTCGTCTCCCTGGGCCTCAGGGAAGCCTCCTGGGCAAAGCTGTAAGTAAGCAAGGGGAATCCCGGCACAAATGATCTTAGGAACAGCTGATTGTCGGGAAGGGGAAAAAATACCTTAAGGAGTGACTGGGCGGGCGAGTGCCAGGCGGGAGGGACAGGGTGAGTGAGCATCGGTAGGTGGGGTAAGTGAGCGAGCGGTGACCAGGCGACCAGATCGGGGGCGTGGCCAGCCAGAAGGTACTACCGGTTCGGCAACCCATGCCAAATCCTTGCTACCGGTTCGGTAGAACCGGTGCAAATCGGCTGAATCCCACCACTGGGTTGGGCTGTATACTGTGTTTGAAGTTGAGGTACTCGTGCAGTTTCCCTCATAGCTTGCTTGAAACCATTTGCTGTCAGTTTGTTCCTAGTTAAAAAAAAAAAAATTAACTCCATAGATTTAGAGAAAAATACACCCTCCACTGTCAACGGTGTTGCTGGTTCGTAGAGCCGGAAAGATTGGGGACCGCTAATTTAACATTTCTGTGGGTCCATTATTATAATGGCCTCCATCATCTGTGAAGGTTTTCAGGAAGTTCACTTTTTCTCTCTCTCTCTCTCTCTCTCTCTCTCTTCTTTAGGAACCACCAATTTTGCAGTAGCTGAAATCCGACTCCACCCAGAATACAATAGTCAGAAAGTAAAAAATAAGCGCACCCCGGAGTTCTACGATTATGATGTTGCTCTGATCAAACTCAAAGAAAAGCAGCTTCCATCTTTTGCAAGGTGAGCTGAAAGGAGACTGAAGGTCGGAGAATGCTGTAAAGGTTAGGTCCGTTATCAGATGATGTCTCTTGAGTGGCACGGTTGGCCTAGAGGTGGAGCTCTTGCCTCACAATCAGGAGGCTGTGAGTTCGATCCTAGGTAGAGGCAGATATTTCTCTCTCTGAGTACAATGAGAATATATTTGCTGACTATAACTCTGTATTGGCGACAGGAAGGGCATCCGGCCAGTAAACACTCAGCTCCATTCAGTTGCCCTGACTCCACCCCACAAGGGATTACGGGGTCATTAAATGACCAACAACAACAACATCAGATGATGTCTCTTTGATTTGCTAATTAAAAAACTGTAGGGGGGCTGAAAAACAGTGTATCTGTGTTCCCTAAGGCAAAAGGTATGGAGTAAAAAGGGTGAGAATATGGTTAATACTCTAGAAATAATATGATTCCAGGAAGGATGTACTTGGAAAACAATGGGAGACGAGTGTGCAAGACATTCTGGTTCTAACATGTTCAAAATGTTCTGGAACAAAACATTCTAAGCTATAGAGTTTTGGTCTGAATTCGAACAAAATAAAGGAGTTGATTCCACATAGTTTCTATCACTTTGCCATCAACGTCTCAAAACAAGCCTGCATTCTTTTCATTTGCTGCCAATTGGTTATGAGAATTTCATGGTTTTAATTAAAAATACTACACTTTGGCCAATATTTCTGGAGGCTGGGTGGTAGACATCACCTAGTATGGTCTATACTAGAGGTAGTGTATCTGTCCTTGAAGCTGTCTTCAACTTCTGGGTATTAAGTGTTGAATAGCATCAACCAGGTTATTCATCTGGATCAATTCTGTAGGTGGGGAGTGCAGTGGTTTACATGTTTAGGATGCAGGGCTGACGATCAGCGGACTCATGTTTGAGACCCCGTGGTGGCCTAAGCTCCGGTCACTTGCTCCAGCTCCTTCTAACCCAACAGTTTGAAAGCAGGCAATCATGAGTCGATAGATGAGTACACTTCAGGGACATGAAAGGAGCTACTGGAGATATGGGCAACATTGAGGTCACCAGTTGATCCTTTCACCATGGTAGTGCTTCTGACACAGAAGTACAATATGGTTCTTTGCATTGGGAGTGGGTGGCACAGAATTGGCCCAGTTTCCTTCCTTCTTGCAGGGCCAGTACCATCAGTGCTGCTTGGGAGTGAGCGGTATCCCGGTGGCCCCTCTATGTGGGGTGCTGCTGCAGGATGAGTAGAGTAGAGTAGAGTAGAGTAGAGTAGAGTAGAGTAGAGTAGAGCAGAGCAGAGCAGAATACAATAAAATACAACAGAATACAGTAGAATAGAAAAAATAATAGAATAGTATAGAAAATAGTATAGAATAGAATAAAAATAGAATAGAGAATAGAATAGAAAAAATAATAGAATAGAAAATAGTATAGAAAGTATAGAATAGAATAAAAAATAGAATAGAATATAGAATAGAAAAAATAATAAAATAAAATAGAAAATAGTATAGAAAATAGTATAGAATAGAAAATAGAATAGATTAGAAAATAGTATAGAAAATAGTATAGAATAGAATAAAAATAGAGAATAGAATAGAAAAAATAATAGAATAGAATAGAAAATAGTATAGAAAGTATAAAATAGAATAGAAAATAGAATAGAATATAGAATAGAAAAAATAATAAAATAAAATAGAAAATAGTATAGAAAATAGTATAGAATAGAATATAGAATAGAATAGAATAGAAAAAATAATAGAGTAGAATAGAAAATAGTATAGAAAATAGTATAGAATAGAATAGAAAATAATATAGAATAGAATAGAAAATAGAATAGAATAGAAAATAGAATGGAATAGGAATAGGAATAGAATAGAATAGAATAGAATAGAATAGAATTCTTTATTGGCCAGGCGTGATTGGACACACAAGGAATTTATTTAATTAATTTGATTAATACTTTCTTGACTCCTATTTAACATCTACATGAAGTTACTAAATAAGATCATCTATTGCCATGAGATGAAGATTCAGCACTAGGCTAATGGCACCCAATGATACACCTCTGCATTTAGCAAACTAAATGAAGCTGTTGCTGTCTTGTCTTGTTGCCTGGAGGCTGTGGGAGGCTGAACGGGAAACAATAGGCTTCAAATGAACCAAAGATGGTAAAGTCCCATATCCAAAAGGCTCCAAAATCCAGAACCACTCAGGCAAGACTGAGTGGCTCTGGATTTTGGAGTCTTTTAGATATATGGGACTTTACCATCTTCAGTTCTGGATCATCTCACAACCTATTGATTAAATGCTCTGAAAGAATCCTCCAAGTAGGAATAACAGAACAACAGACTTGAAAGGGACTTGGTTGGACTGCTAGTCCAACCCCCTGCTCAGGCAGGAAACTCTATACCAGTGGTGGATAACCTTTTTGGGCTCCTGTGCCAAAAATTGTGCGCTCACGTGCCAGCACCCAGAAGGCAATGCGTGCCCCCCCCTACGCATGCATGCGCAATACCCACCTACCCCCTTACCTGCACTGCACCTCACAGCTGATTTTTGGCCATTTTGAGGCCTTTTTCAGCCTTCCAGAGGCTTGAGGAAGGCTTCTGCAGGCTTTGCAGGCTGAAAACTAGGCCTGTTTTGTCACTTCCGGTATTTCTGGAAAAACAGGAAGTGATGAAATGGGCCTAGTTTTCGGCCTCAGAAACCTTCCTGAAGCCTCTGGGAGGCCAAAAAAGGCCTCAAAATGGCTGAAAATGAGCTGTGAGGTGTGCACAAGCACAATGAGGTTTGTTTGCCAGCAGCTTGCCTGCCGGCACAAATGGCTCTGCATGCTCTGTTCGCCATCACGGCTCTATACCATTTCAGGCAAATGGTTATCCAATCTCTTCTTAAAAATCTCCAGTGTTGAAGCACCTACAACTTCTGGAGGCAAATCATTTACAATTAATTTGTTCTGTCAGGAAATGTCTTCTTAGTTGTTCCAACCAGAAGCAAAAGAAGCCCTTACTGTTTTGTGCATATCCCTAATTGTATGATGCGAACCCCATCATGGGAGATATTGTAATGATCACTGTCCTTTCTGATAACCCCTTTCCTATAGACCAGTCTGTTTACCGTGCACAAGAGAAACCACTCGGATTCTGAGAAAGCCACATCCACAGACCACATGCAAGGATCACGGTAAGAGAAACCTAAGTGTTCAATTCTCAGTAGGCACAACAAACATTTTTAGCATTCCTCCCTTCCTCCCCCCCCCCAATACCTTCCTTGTGTTTTTCCCATGAGGCTCTGCCTTTTTGATGGTGGAAGGATCAAACATTTAGTTGCAACATTGGTTGTGACAGGAATTGATCAATCAGTTTGTTGCCTGAATCTAAAAATCATGGACTTGTTGTGGCCCGCCGGCGGCTGGCGGAGCTGGCAGCAGAGTCGGACAGTGAGGAGGTTGGGGAGGAACCCGGGCCAGTCCTGGAGGCTGAGGAAGGCTCGGATGAGGGCTCTGCATCAGAGGCAGAGATGGGGCCAGGGCAGGCTAGCAGTCATCAGCTGCCTTTGGGCTCGGACAGCAGCGAAGCAGGGGAGCTTCTGGAACCGGTTCCCAGCCTGCACATGTGCAGAGCTGCCAAAAGGAAGAACTCAGGGTTGACGTGGGAATAAGGCCGCAGGTGGATGATGAATGCCCCCCGCCATAAGGATTAAAAGAGGAGCAAAAGGGGAGGGGGCTTTTGCAGGAAACAATTTGTTCGTTCGTTGTGAAGATTTGTCTGTCTAACCTAGAGACTACGTGCCCAGCCTTTCCCTGTCAGCGCTGCATGTGGAAATATTTACCGGGCAGCTTTCCAAGATAGATAAGGTCTGAGCTAATAATCATGCCTTTGCAAGACTGTTTGCCAGGCTGTTGGCTGAATGTGAACATTCATTTAATAAAAGAGGTTTTGCTGGCATACAGAGTTTGCTTAGTGCTTTTTTAGGGAAGCCTAAGACAGAACAGGACTGAGAGGGAGTGGCTGGCCCAAAGTCACCCGGATGTCTTTTGTGCCTAAGGCAGAACTAGAACTCACCATCTCCTGGCGATTGGCCCAAAGTCACCCAGCCAAATTTCATGCCTGTTGCCTGAAGGACTAGAATTCATGGTCTCCTGGTTCCTAGCCTGGTGTTAAACCAAACTGACTCTCCGTTAGCACCCCTAGTTGTGAATTCAACGAACTCTTGATTTAATGGGTTAGTAGAAGGAAAGAGGTGTCTGTTAAAACCAAGTGTCTTTTAAATTGAGTGTTTAATAACAACAAAAACGAAAAGAGCAAGGCTGGTGTGCATTATCTTTTGTCTCCTCAATAGCTTCTGCTTCCCCCCAAAATCTCAGCTCTTTCTTTTCCTCCTTCTTACAACTCTCATCACTGCCATCAATCCAACGCGGTGTATCCCATCAGCCCTCCCCTCGCTGCTATTTTCCCAATACCTTCTCTCCTTTGACTTCCTCCAGCCACCCGAGATGTCCACTGTGTGCCCTAAGATGTGTCAGCATTCCAGCAAAACCAGATTCCAATCACTAATTCCGAGACAGGCATTTTCTCAACGTTTCTTTTTATTGGGAAAGTCGTACCGGCACATCTGGGAAAGCCTGAATCTGAGTGTTCTGGGTTTTCCCTCAGTAAATCAAACATCAAAACCCAACCCCTGCACCCATCAGTCCATCACATGGTCCAATCACCGTCTGTCCCAACTTGAGACACCTCTTCAACCACTCCTCCTCCAGGTGCAGGAATAACATGACCTTGACCGAAAAAAAGAATGCTACCGTATTATGTCTAACTACCAGAGGTAGCATTCAGCAGGTTCTGACCAGTTCTGGAGAACCACTAGCAGAAATTTTGAGTAGTTTGGATAACCGGCAAATCCCACCTCTGACTGGCCCTGCCCCCATCTCTTCTCTGCCTCCCGAGTCCCAGCTGATTGGCTGGGTCTTCTTTTGTTCCCCTGCACAGGAGAACGGAGCTGGAAAGCAGGTTAGTGGGGTGGGGAGGGAATGGGGATTTTACAGTATCCTTCCCTGACACACCCATCAAGTCATGCCCACCAAGCCATGCCCACAGAACCGGTAGTAAAAAAATTTGAATCCCACCACTGCTATCTACTAACACTCTTAAAAAAAATCCCCCCTGCTAATTTCCCAGGAACAGGAATGTGGTAGTGTGGAAGTTTCTGGCGTTAATATGGCTTCCAAAGTTGACAGTATGACTATTAAATCCAAAGTTTGCTACATCGAGGTGCATTAAATTAACTTTATGGTCTCTGGAACTACACACCTAGATTTGGGGTGACACTCCTGTTCTTTTTGCTACTCCTCATTGGTGTTTTTTTCCAGATGTATTGAGTAGGTAACATCTTGGGAACATGGGAGCAGGGTAAAGATTTAATATGGTGTTTCTCAACCGTGGCAACTTTCAGATGTACGGACTTCAACTCCCAGAATTCCTCAGCCAGCCTTACTGACTGAGAAATTCTGGGAGTTGAAGTCCACACATCTGAAAGTTGCCACGGTTGAGAAACTCTGAAATGCCAACACAAATGCATCTATATTGGACTTGTACAGTGGTGGTATGCTACTGGTTTGGCCCGGTTTGGCCAAACCGGTAGTTAAAAAAAAGCCTCCCGTGATCAGCTGACAGGAGGGAAAAAATCCGACAATCAGCTGCGCTTTTCTCTTCTTTGTCCTCTCAGCTGATTGCCCCTGCAGGTCTCAGCTGGCGTGGGGTAAGCTGTGCGCCAGCGTTAGGCAAAGCATGCCCACCAAGCCGCACCCATCAAGTCGGTGGTAAAACAATTTGAATCCCACCACTGGACTTGTACCATATTTCACAGAATAACAAAATAACAGATTTGAAAGGGGTCTTGGAGGTCTTCTAGTCCAACCCCCCCTGCACAATCAGAAGACCCCATACCATTTCAGGCAAGTGGTTGTCCAGTCACTTCTTAAAAACCTCCATTGATGGAGAGCCCCACTTTCTGAAGGCAACCTGTTCCACACTGGTTAATTGTTCTCCCCGTTAGGAAATTTCTCCTTAATTCCAGGTTGCTGGCATTCCGTATTTGTACACTGGATTCTACATTTGTCTATTGAAAACCTAGTTCTTCTCCTCCGTCCCTTCCTTATAGATTAACACTCCACTAATACTCGCTTTACGTGTATTGTTTCTTCTTCTTTTTTTTTCTAGAGGAAGAACTCCTGTATGATGGAAATATTCGTTCTCTTTTCATCGCCCCCTGTGAATACAGCAGTGGCCAGAAATCTGGATTGCTCCAGAGAAATGTGTGGATCAAGAACGGAGAAAAGGTGCTAACAGGGAACTAACTTTACTTCATTAGTAGTTCAGCAACAGTAATGGGTTTGCTATCCTATATAGGTAATGTTCTGGCCAAGGCTTCCGAGACCGTAATTATGCACACACTTATTTTAAAAGCAAGTCTTGTTTTATTGCAATGCTGAGAATTATTTTCTTTTTTTTTTTATTAAGAATTTTTATTTTTAAACATAGACAAACAAAACCTAAAACCATCTTCCAGTTACATACAGTCGGTTACAACTCTTTGGTGCTTCATCTCCATAGTCCTCACTTATAATTTGTCTGGGAATTATTTTCATTCCCAGCTGGTAATGAATCTCAAACAGTCCCTTGAGGTAAGCACCCACGTTTCTTTCCTGTGAAGTGCTGCCAATAACAGACGTGTCAAATGAACTAGAGCAAAAACCAACCAAAGTACGAAGAGCTTCAAGGATGAATGTGAACCGAACGAATGACTTTGCTTCCTGCAAAGATTTCATCATCTTTGCCTGTCCTTTATCCCTTATGGGAGGGGCAATCGCCTCCCAGCCTTACTCCCGAGTTGCTCCTTTTGTTTCAGCTGCTCTTCCCTTCTAGCAGCTCTGCGCACTGGGAACAGGCTCCCCTGGGTCCTCTGCCTCGCTGCTGCCAGACTCCAAAGGCTCTGAAGACAGCACCCCACTCCCAGATGGTCCTCGCCCCATCTCTGCATCGAACACAGGACTCTCATCCAAGTCCTCTCCAGACTCTTGGACTGATCCCCTGTCTTCCCCACTGTCTGATTCCGCTGCTGTCTGCACAGTCTGCCAGCGAACCACAACAGATAGTCCTCGACCTACGAACATTCATTTAACAACCATTCAAAGTTACGCCCGCCCTGTGATAAATGTAACTTAGGACCAATCCTCGCACTTAAAGCCATCAATCACAGAGTCCTGTGGTCATGTGATCAAAATTTGAACACTTGGCAGGTGACATGTATTTCTGATGGTTACAGCACGCCAGGGTCACGTGATCATCATTTGTGACCCTCCCGGCGGTTTTCCGAACAATCAAAATCAATGAGGAATTCCAGATTCACTTAACAACCACACAATTCACTTAATGACCACAGCAAAATAGGTTGTAAAATCAGACTGAATGTCAGTACCAAAGGACCTTCCATCCTAAATTATGGTCCTAAGTCAAGAACTACCTACTGTACATTGCAACTTCCTGCTATCAATGTCACATAAGTAACAAATCTATTTTATTTCTTTCTTTATTTGATTTGTCAATCGCTTACAAGACAATAGGTATAAGTATAAACACGAGTAATTTCCAGACCATCCTTCCCCAGCCTGCCTCCCTCGAGATAGAATAGAATAGAATTCTTTTATTGGCCAAGTGTGATTGGACACACAAGGAATTTGTCTTTGGTGGAAATACTCTCAGTGTACATAAAAGAAAAGATACATTCGGGGTGGGATCCGACCCGTGTAACTGTTCAGTAATTTACTATTTGCTGCGCATGCATGTGAAACGTGAGCTGTGCTGCCCGGACAGCTGAGCAGCGCTGCGCGCAGGTGTGCAACATTTGAAAAAGCGCTATTTTCCTGCTTTTTCAACCGCAACTGTGCCACGCAAAGCAGCTGAGGTCGAAAAAGCAGGAAACAAAGGACAGATAAGAGCCCAGTGGGCCAAAACAGCAGCAGACACAGAACCAGTTCTCTTCAGAGCTACCGGTTCTACAGAGACGGACAGAACCAGTAGAATCTCTCCCTTGGATACATTCGTCAAGAGTCAAGGATCATAAGGTACAACACTTAATAATAGTCATAGGGTACAATAAGCAATCAAATCATACTAGGAAACAGTCCATATAAATCTTAAGGATACAAGCAACAAAGTTACAGTCATACAGTCACAAGTGGGAGGGGATGGGTGATAAGGAGTGATGAGAAGATTAATTGTAATAGTAATGCAGACTTTGTAAATAGTTGGACAGTGCTGAGGGAATTATTTGTTTAGCAGAGCGATGGCATTCAGGAAAAAACTGTCCTTGTATCTAGCTGTTCTGGTGTGCAGTGCTCTATAGCGTCGTTTTGAGGGAATGAGTTAAAACAGTTTATGTCCAGGATGTGAGGGGTCTGTAAGTATTTTCACAGCCCTCTTTTTGACTTGTGCAGTATACAGGTCCTCGATTGAAGGCAGGTTGGTAGCAATTGTTTTGTTGCTATTACAAATACGTTGCCACTACGACTATCAGAGTTTTCCGACAACCATCGTAGCTCAGGTTCTGAAGATGCCGGGGTTTGACAGCTTCAGGACCTTCTGGATGTTTCTGGTGTTTAAATCCACGTCTCCATTTCTCTCTTCAGAAAATGGCCTGCAACCTGGATGCTGAGAAAGCAAAACGCTACGAGAAGGTTGCGAATATCTCAGAGATGGTGAGCGAACACTTCCTTTGCACAGGAGGCACGGACCCACGAGTGGACCCCAACGTTTGTTCAAGTAAGGAGAATTGGCCCTAAATCTTATTCCTTCTCTTTTAGGTCAAGGAAGTATAGAAAGTTTCAAAACAGCAAGTGATCTGGCCCGGGGTTAGATCCCCTTAAGGTCTCCTGCTTGAGTGCCCAAAGTGTGTGCGTGTGTACCTGCATCCATAATGCAATGTGTGTGTGTGACCTCCCCCGCCCCCTGCGCATGCGTGTGACCCCACAGACATCCCGTGTCTCTGTGCATTCACACATGCTCCGTCCTCCCCGCACATGAACGGCAGATACCTAACAGTCAGCGGGCTGGCAGGAGGCGCGTGCGCATGCGCAGTGCACCTGATCTGGGTCGACAGCTCGTGTACTGGCAGAGATGGCTCTGCGTGCCACTTCCAGCATGACATAGGTTCGGCATCACGCGATGATATACCAATCCTGACTTTTTTGCGCCTTGATGGGATGGATAAATGCGATCATAGAAAGAACAAAACAGAGTAATAGATACATGACATGCTGGAATCCTCACAGAGGTTTTTGAAACCCCGCTTTCTACTCCCTTGAGCTGTGTTGTTCGGGGGGGGTGTTGGAAAATCAGAGAAGGAACATTAACAATTCCATCCCTCCTCATTCATTACTTCAAAGCAGAAGGTAACAGATAACAGATAATCAGAGTTGGAAGGGACCTTGTAGGTCATCTAGTCCAACCCGCAGCCCAAGCAGGAAAACCTATATGTCATTTCTGACAAATGGCAGTCCAGTCCCTTCTTGAAAGTCTCAAGTGATGGCGCTCCCACAAATTCCGAGGGCAAGTTGTTCCATTGGTTGACTGTTCTCACGGTCAGAAAGGTTCTCTTTATTTCCAGGTTGAATCTCTCCCCTTGTTCGGTTTCCATCCATTATTCCTTGTCTGGCCTTCAGGTGCTTTAAAAAATAGCTTGACCCTTCCTCTCTGTGGCAGCCCCTCAAATATTGGAAACCTCTATCATGTCTCCCGTGGTCCTTCTCTTCACTAGACTAGCCAAGCCCAGTTCATGCAACCGTTTGTTGTATGTTTTAGTCTCCAGTCCCCTTATCATCCTGGTTGCTCTTCTCTGTACTTTTTCTAGGGTCTCAACATCTTTTGTATAATGTGGTGACCAAAACTTCATAAAATGAGAAACTTTTTTTTCGTGGTGCCTGAAATGTTTGGGGAACTGGCTTCTAGTACACCGTTCAGGGTTAGAGCTTTGCTGTGCCTAGCCAGCTAACTCCTACGCTAAGCTCCTTTCTTCTCTTGATTGCAGATGATTCCGGTGGGCCTCTCCTCATTCAGAGAAGGTTGCGTTACATTCAGGTGAGTGGTGGCTTGAGCTAAACCCAGCCTCTTCTTCTCAGCTAAACAGACCAATATTCCAACCTTCTAATGTAACTGGAAGCTTGTTTCCTCAAATCATTCATTAAGGGGGAAGATACATCCTACGGGTGTCAAACTCAGGTCGTCATGGCAGCATCACATGACGTATGGGGACTTATTCCCCCCTTTGCCAAACTGGGCGGGGCCAGTGTGTCACGCATCTGGCCCGTGAGCCGGGAGTTTGACAGCCCTGTCCTACAGCATTATTATTTGGGGTCCCAAGAGAATAATGGGCAGCCATATTGGTGGATGAACGAAAATATATATAGGTTCTACTTAGCTATTCTTTCTTCTCACTGGAGCAGTGTTTTTCAAACTTGGCAGCTTCAAGAAAGCAATAGCAATAGCACTTAGACTTATATACTGCTTTATAGTCCTCTCTAAGCCGTTTACAGAGTCAGCATATGGTCCCCCAACAATCTGGGTCCTCATTTTACCCACCTTGAAAGGATGGAAGGCTGAGACAACCTTAAGCCTGGTGAGATTCGAACTGCCCAACTACTGGCAATCAGCAGAAGTAGCCCGCAGTACTGCATTCTAACCACTGCGCCACCTCAGCTCTTCAACGTGTGGACTTCAATTCCCAGAATTCCCTCACCAGTGCTCCCAAGATTTCTGGGAGTAGGAATTCACCCCAAGGCATTGCCAAGCTTGGAAAAGCACACTGCACCGGGAGTCTCTCAAGCTTTACAGCCACAGTTCTTTCTCCATCTTGTCTCTCCTTCTGTAGCTGGGTGTGATCAGCTGGAGCGTGGTTGACACTTGCAAATTCGACAGCTCATTATTGTGCGACTCGGAGCCCGTAAAGAAGAAGTCCCCCCCGCATGCCAGAGATTTCCATATCAACATCTTCAAAATTCTACCTTGGCTCAAGGAGCAGTTGGGGACAGAGGTGGAATTCTTGTAAATTTGCTTTTCTCTTTGCTTTGTTTTAATAAATGGATCAAGCATTTCCCCATCCTTAAAACGGAATGCAATATTTACAACTGTGTATTCAATGCCAGGCAGGCAGGGAGGGAGAGAGGGAGGGAGGCGCACACCGGCGAATTGTTTTGGCCCTAATTGTGTGACATTTTAAAGCCAGAAACCTGGTTAAATAATGTGTGCTCCAACCCTTAGTGGTGAAACATAAGGAATCCAACCTAGTGCCATCTTGTTGCATGTGGACAGCAACTATCAGAATGTCTCATCATCATGGTAAACAGCCACCATCTTTCTTTTAAAGGTAAAGGTTTCCTCTGTCCAATCATTTCCAACTCTATGGGGTAGCAGTCGTGTCTGTTTCCTAGCTGAGGGGAAACAGTGTTGTCTGAAGACACTTTCCGTGGTCATGTGGCTGCTGAGGTGCGCAGAATGCTGTTACCTTCCCACCAAAGTGGTACCTATTCATTTACTTGCATTCGCATGCTTTTGAACTGCTAGGTGGACAGAAGCTGGAGCAAGTGACAGGAGCTCACTCGATTTTTTTTATTACTGGTTCTGTGGGCATGGCTAGGCGGGTATGGCCATGTGACTGGGTGGGCGTAGCTTTTTTTGCAGCAACACCCCCCCATTTTGGGGGCCTTCTGGGCCTCAGGAAAGCCTCCGGAGGGGGCGTTTTGGAGCCCAGGAAGGAAAAAGAATGGAACTTGGAAGGGGTGCGCAGTACAACCCACCCCCCTCTATTTTTGAACTTACCATCAGAACTTTGGATAATAAGTAACTCCCAGGTAGGTCTGTCAGAAGTTTGAATCTACCCGCATTTGCATGCTTTCGAGCGGGAGCAAGGAACAGGAGCTCACCCTAGTGTGTGGCACTCAGGTCTCAAACCTGGGCTGTCAACTTTCCAGCTGAGAGTCAATGGAGATTCTCAGTCATCCAGGTCATGGTTGTCCCAAAGGTGACAATTGAAGACGTTTTCCTTTGAAGATGTTTCGCTTCTCATCCAAGAGCTTCTTGGATGAGAAGTCAAATGTCTTCAAAGAAAAACCAGAAAGTCCATTTGCCTCTTGAAAAAAGCACCTTTGGGATTTCCAGTTGACAAGTTCAGCTGGATGGATGGCGACCAGTTGTAAGATGAGGATTAGCTGTAGAATGGCATGATTGAGGAAGGCAATAAGGTAAGGGAGCGGCAGATCTGTGCGTATTTAATGGAGCTTTTTGACTTTCCAGTTCTGGAGGGAGTGGAGGTTGATGCTATAAGGAGAACAGAAGGACGGTCCATTTGCCTATTTCACACGTCGACAACTTGAATCAAACAAATAATTCTTTTTTCCGAAATACCAACAAATGAAAACCGCATTAATTTATGCTTCAGGGGTATCAAACTCGATTTCATTGAGGGCCACATCAGTGTTGTGTTTGACCTTTGGAGACCGAGGGGGTGTGGCTGGAGGGCAGTGTGGACAGGGGGCGTGGCCAGTCAAGGTTACTCATCAAAGCTCCATTTTCGGCCCGGACAGCCTCCTGCAGCCTTCTGCCAGCAAAAATGGAGCTGCACAAGGCGCCTCCGATCTCCATTTTTGCTGGCAGAGACACCGTGGGCCAGACCTTCACTGTTTCCAGGGCAGCCCTGCAGGCCGGATCTAAACACCCTCCCAGCTGGATCCGGCCCACAGGTTTTGAGTTTGAGACCTCTGCTATTGTTCATTAAAATGGCATTACAGGAATCAAAATCTTGATTGTGATGGAGGCTTACAAGCATACATTCCTACCTTGATAGGCATCAATCACTTCATCAATTCATTCCCAATAATGAAGGGCTTCCAATCCTAATGCAGCTTTATTGTCTATTTTTCCCATGAGACATACACAACATAAAAAAAATCATTCAATGTTTGTGAGCTGCCAGATTTACTGCTGCAAAACACTGGAAGACAACAGCACATGTTGTAAGCAGATCCGTAACACTAGTATTTTTGGGATAATGCAACATTACATACCACACGGAAAGGAAGGAAGAACTAGTAAGCCAAGGATAGTATGAAATAAGCAAAAATGCAGTTGAAGCTTCTACAAACAGCATTTCCCATATTTTTGTAATTTGCAGACCATCATCCCTTCCCCCAGTAGATTCACACATTACTTTTCGATTTTCAAACTTATCTTTTTCCTCTTGAAGATCTCATCTATTTCACCTGGCTTCATGTCTGTTGATGTTGTTTTTAAGTTTTAATCATGGGATTAAGTGTTATAAATTTAATGTGATTTTATGCCTTTTTGTTTTTGCTTGAGAATTGCCCAGAGTTGGTTGAAAGATGGGCGGCTGCATAAATGTCTTAAATGTTTGTTTTGTTATTTGATCCTCATTCTTTCTGTCCAATCATTTTAACATCTTTCTTTCATACTAGTCACTCATTCTACCTTCAATAGACATTTCATTCTGCTGGTTTGTTCTTGTGTGAAAATACAGATTCAAGTATCCTGTTTCCACTGCATCCTTCTCTTTTATTGCTCACAGTTCTTACTTTTATATCGTGCGCTTGCCTATAGATATGTTCAATTTTTCCACACTCTTTTTCAGCAACAGATCACAAATTACCAAAACTTGCTTCTTCATGGATATCTCCCTTTAATATTCTACCAATGCCTAAATACTTGCTCTAGTTTTTTTTGCCTTGTGTATAACTTGCCATTATGTATTCCATTTCCTTCTCAAGCAGAACTTCACGTATTTTACATATTTTTGTTCTCTCCCAGCCAAATTCCTCGAGAGCAAACACAAATAAACTCAGGAACTCAAACTTTCACGGCTTTAATCCACAAATAAACCTCTTTGTAGATAACAGATGGCTTGCAACCAATTAGTCCAACAAGAAAAACCTTGGCAGAAGTCCTCAAATAAACCAGTCTTTAATCACACAGAGTCCTTCAAACATTTTTGCTTTTTGCAAAGGCAAAAACGTTTGAAACCAGGCTTATATTCCCTGGAGGGAGTGGCCATTAATTAGCATTCTTACTCCTCAGTCGCCTGTGCTGCTCTTCCATGAATCATCCTGCTCTCACTCACACCTAGCACAGGCTCCTCGGAAAAGTCTTCCTCATTGCTGCCAGCTAACCACAATTTTACGGCCTTTCGTGTATGTGTGATTGTGTTGATTTCTGAGGGGATCATTTCAGGAAGTAATTTTTTTTAACCTGAATTGTACTGTAGAAGGTTTTTTTTCCCCTCATCTAGAAGCCACCAACTATATTTAAATTGTGGTGGAATATAAATATGATAAAGAAACACATAAGCAACCTTGACTTCTGATACATAAATGTTTAAACTGATAATTATCATGGCATCATAGAGTCTACTGTACGCTGCAGAAATTCCTCACTTAATCATAAATGAGACTGGAACATGCCACTTTATGCCAGCATTTCCACCTTACACAGTGAGGACTTCATATGGTTGTGATTTTTGACCTCCTGCTGGCTTCCCCTTTGACTTTGCTTGTGAGAAAGTCGGAGACCGTGATCCTGTGACTACTCATTCAGTGCTGTTCACTTTGAATGTTCATTGAATGGGCGGTCATTAAGCAAGGACTATTTATAATTGAAATTCTCAACCAATATGTTCTTCCTGAGCATTCAAAAAATAACTGTGTATTCAAGTTTCTAAACAACACAACTCTACTAATCACAAGTATTTCTCATATATATTTCCATACATACATTAAACAATCAAAGAGCATCACACACCCTTGTCTTACTTCCCATTCAGTGTTGAATGTTTTGCTAAGCATTCAATTTCTTCACACACATGCTTTGTTTCTATTGTATGTATCCTGGTCTTACTACAATCAAAAACATTCATCTCTCTCATCTATGTATATGGATGTATCTATGCATCTATCACTATTATCTGTCTCTATTATCTATCTATCTCAGGGGGTCTTCAAACTTGACAGCTTTAAGACTTGTGGACTTCAACTCCCAGAATTCCTCCTCCAGTCATGTTAGCTCAGGAATTCTGGGAGTTGAAGTCCACAAGTCTTAAACTTGTTAAGGTTGGAGACCCTTGGTCTAACTCTATATTATCCATCTACCTATCTCTATCATCATTCATCCATCTCTAATATCTATCCATCCATCTCTATTATGCATCCCTATTATCTATAGTATTTATCCATCATCCATCTATCCATCCATTTTGTCTGTCTATCTATCTATCTATCTATCTATCATCTATCTATCTATCTATCTATCTATCTATCTATCTATCTATCTATCTATCTATCTATCTATCTATCTATCTATCTATCTATCTATCTCCTGCCTTTTTACAAATAGTTCAAGGTGGCAAACATATTTAATGCATCTTCCTATTTTCCACCTGTGAGGTGGGTTGGGCTGAGAGAGCGACCGGCTCAAGGTCCTCCAGCTGGCTTTCATGGCTAAGGTTAGACTTCAACTCACGGTCTCTTCTGAATTCGCAGAAACTTCCCATAACTCATGTATTTGCTTTACCAGTGCCCTTTTATCTATCAACAAACTAAAATAAATATTTGTAAGGTTCACAAGACTTCTCAGCAACTCTCAGCCCAACAATGTAGACCAAACTACATGATACCGTGTAGGATAAGAAACGTTTATTGGAACAGTTAAACAAACAAAAATCTTACAAGTCTGAATGTACTTCCCTCGCTCCTCACCTTTATTCCGTGAGAAGTTGAGAGGGGCTTGGCTTAGATTAGAGGTGGCTAACCTTTTTGGGCTCCTGTGCCAAAAATTGTGCGCGCGCTTGCACACTCCCCCTCGCGTACCAGCATCCAGAAGTCAACGTGCGCCCTCCCACATCCCCTACGTGTGTGCGCTCAATCCCCCCCCCCGGTCTTGCACTGCACCTCACAGTTGATTTTTTGGGCGGTTTGAGGCCTTTTTTCGGCCTCCCAAAGGCTTAAGGAAGGCTTCTGCAGTCTTCTACAAGCTTTGCAGGCCGAAATAGAGCCCTGTTTCATCACTTCCTGTTTTTCTGAAAATACCAGAAGTGACGAAACGGGGCTGGCTTTCAGCCTACAAAGCTTGTAGCAGCCTGCAGAAGCCTTCCTCAAGCCTTTGGGAGGTCGAAAAAGGCCTCAAACCAGCCCAAAATCAGCTGTGAGGTGTGCACATGTGCAGTGAGGTAAGCTTGCCTGCAGCTCACGTGCTGGCACAAATGGCTCTGCATGCCACCTGTGGCACGAGTACCATACATTCCCCAGATTAGAGGTTTGCTCACATTATTTCCTTGGCCTGAACTCAAGGCCCTCTTATCTATTACGGTACATTTGGTGGAGACTTTTCTGTCTGTGCTTCAGAGCCACTCCCTCTGCCCTTTACCTCTGTTATCAAGAATAGCAGGATTCTTCCAATTGTCAGGCCCTGATGCAGTCCCATAGCTCTCCCACAAGCAAAACTGCCTCCGTGTTTTAACATTTCTCCACCTACTTCCTCTTAGCACTTTGCAATATTTGACAGAAGCGATGACAGGTGGTCCTCGGCTTATGACTGTAATTGAGCCCAAAGTTTCTGTTGCTAAACGAGACCGTTGTCAAGCGAGTTTTGCTCCACTTTAGGACCACTCTTGCCACAGTGGTTTTAACCGAAACGCCGCCATCGTTAAGTTACTAGCACGCTTGTTAAATGAATCTGGCTTCCCCTATTGACTTTGCTTGTCTGAAGGATGCAAAAGGGGATCGCGTGACCCCGAGACACCGCGACCGTCATAAATGCAAACCACTTGTCGATAAATACGAACTACTTGTCAAGCATCCAAATTTTGATCACAGAACCATAAGGATGCTGTCATAAAAGTGTGGAAAACGGTTATAAGTCACTTTTTTTTCCCCCAGTTTTGCTGTGGTTAACTTTGGTCACTAAACGAACGGTTATAAGTCAACGACTACCTATGTCCTCATTTTTTTACATCCGCTTCTCCCTATTTATTTGGTTGTGAGTTTAGTTTTCACCCAGAAGTTTTTCTTTCTCTCTTTGCGGTCCTCTTGTGACCTACATTTAGGATTCAAAACAAGCTGGTCTTTTTCTTTGTCTTTTTGTACAAAAAAAAAAATACTCACAAAATATTTTATCCCATAAAAGCTGGTGTTTTTCTAGGGAGATGCTCATCATATAATCCCCATTGTTAACTCTGCTTGATGCTTGGCCAATGTTGAAGCTAATAAATTCCTTTTTTGTTATTCAAAGGAGATGTTCTTTCTAGCCTGCTTGCCTCAAACCTTCCTTCATTTCAGCTGCGAAACAACTGATGAAAACAATCCCCCCATTTTCTGTGGCTAAACCACATTTAGAAAAATCTTGAGTGTTTACACTTCATCTACATTTACTTTCAGACTCACCCACCGCTGTAGTTATAGAACCGGCCTGTTTTCCAAGTTGGGGAAAAAAGCCTTGAGGTTCAAGCTTGGGTTAAAAGACACCGAAAGGGACACAGTGCTTTCCAAAGCCTCACTCCTAAAACTGGAATTAGCATGGTTCAAAACGTTGTTGTTTTTTTAAAAGCCATCATTTTATTTGAATCTTTTAAGTGAAAAGGCAGAGAGCGGATGGGGAAAACGGGTCTTCCTACGCTTCAGAAGTTGTCTTCTTTGTACATAACCTGGGATCGCTTGTCTTGATGAGAACCATTGATGGTGTTTATCACAGCTGGAAAAAGGAAATGATAACATATCAGCGATCCGAGCAAAAGATAGCTAGCTTTTGGCTTATCCCAATTCTGGCTTTACCTCCCAAAAGGAGAAACCCATGCAAAGCCTGTGGCATAAGGCCCCCCTCCTCCTCCTCCTCACCCCAATTTGGGATGCAGAAATATTTTGGGAGGGAACCTCTGATGCCAAATCCTAGTGATGCTAGAGAACCTAAGCCCCTTTATTTAGTCTGTTCCCCTCTTAAGATTTTCAAACACAAGCAGGCACAATGTAAAACGGCACTTAGATGCATGAGCAGAAAAGATTATTTGGACTGGAAGTCTGTAGAGATTCTTAGTCATCCAGGTCATGGTTGTCCCAAAGCTGCTTTTTCCGGAGGCAATTGAATTTTCTTGTTTTTTTCTTTGAAGACGTTTTGCTTCTCATCCAGGAAGCTTCTTCGGCTCTGACAGGAGAGTGGGAAATAGAAGGATTTATATCCTTGCAGACAGCTGGTCATTCGTACCCTTTTAGAGCAAGGGTCTTCAAACTTGGCAAGTTTAAGACTTGTGGACTTCAACTCCCAGGATTCCCAAGCTAATATGAGTGGAGGAGGAATTCTGGGAGTTGAAGTCCTTAAGTCTTAAAGCTTGAAGACCCCTGTCTTGGAGGGTTCTTCAAAGAAAAAACGAGAAAGTCCAGTTGCCTCCTGGAAAAAAAAAAGCACATCTGGGACAGCCATGACCTGGATGACTGAGAATATCTAAGACTTTTAGTGATACAATTTGGGATGGACACCCGTTGAATGGTGCGGGAGCAGGAACGGATTTCCAGAGGAAAATAGTAAACTGCAGGAACCAAGAGCACCACTCAGGTGACCCTGAGGACACAGATAAACCTCCAAGTGGCCTCAACGACTCTCTAAAAAGAATGCAAATGACCAGCTGTCTGCAAGGAGTATAAATCCTTCCATTCCCCACCATCCAGTCAGAGCTGAGGAAGGTTCTTGGATGAGAAGCGAAACGTCTTCAAAAGAAAAAAAAAACACAAGAAAGTCCAGTTCCTGTCTCCTGAAAAAAGCACCTTTGGGATCATTAACATTAAGGTAAAAATGGCCTGGGGAACTTGTTGGCCATACTCCCACGCTTCTGTCTACGACCATCTCCTCACCCAAAGTTGCCCACACGGAGTTGCCGACGGCCACATTCAGCATGGGCTGCTTGCGAGCGATGCTAACCATCAGCTTCACATCTTCCACCATGGTATCGTCGAGCTGGGAGGAGACAAGACACACAATCAACTCGGACCAACTTTGAGAAAACCAGAGTCTTCCCTGTCTCTGGGAATGGCCTATAAGACTTAACCAAGCCAGGATCCATCATCCTATCGTGATGCAAGAGAATGGAAGGGAGAGGGGAATTGTGGGGGGGCTATTCCAGCTATAATACGCCACCCAAACAGATATTTGCAGAGCAGAAAATGATGGAGGGAAACGGGTGCTCCAGCACTGTCCCTCCTGGTTTTTTTAAATTTATTTATTAAATGTCTCTAGCGCCCATCTCACTGTTGAAGTGACTCTGGCCGACTTACAAAGTGATAAAAAAATATAATATAAAAGCCATTAAAATTAAAGGAGATTAAATCAAGACTAAAAACTGTTAAAGTTAAGATCAATTAAATGAAGACTAAAAACTAAAAGAGGATGGGAGACACGGGAGTGGAGGTTTTCTCAGCCATTCCCAGCATAGGCCATCTCCGTCATTCGTTCATCCATTCATCTTCCTTCCTCCTTCCTTCTATCTCCCTTCCTTCCTCCCACCCTCCCTCCCTCATCTTCCTCCCTCCCTCCCATTTTCCTTCCTTCCTTCCTTCCTCCCTCCTTTCTTTTCATCTTCCTTCCTTCCATCTCCCTTCCTTCCTCCCACCCTCCCTCCCTCATCTTCCTCCCTCCCTCCTTTCTTTTCACCTTTCTTCCTTTCTCCCTTCCTCCTTCCCTCATCTTCCTCCCTCCCTCCTTCCCTTTCATCTTCCTTCCTCCCTCCCTCCCTTCCTCCCTGCTTGCCTGCGAACATATCCAGCAAACCTTCCTCCTCCTATTTTCCTCACAACCACCACCCTTTTGAGAGTGAATTGGGCTGAAAGACAGTGACCGGCCCAAGTCACCTAGCTGGCTTTCACGGCTAAGGCGGGACTTGAACTCGTGGTCTCCTGCTTTCTAGCCTAGTGCTTTAATCATTATTAGACCATACCGGCTCTCATCTTACCCATAAGATAAGCCCTTCTCCAATACCTGAGCAACAGCTTGATCTGCTGATTCAATCTTGTCATAGGTCACAAAAGCACAACTGAGAATGGAGGAAAAAATATATAAAGAGCAGTTAGCGGGGGTGGGATGGGAAAAGTCCCATGTGGCTGAGTGCTCAGTGGCACAAGGAACCACGGTCAATGTGGGCCAAAGTTACAAATCTGTCCCTCTGATCTTAGTGGAAAAAGAAGAAGAAGAAAAGGAAGGAGAAGGAAAGGAATGTTTTGACCCCATTATGGTTGCTTCCAGCAACAACCACCGACTTGGATCATCAGTACATATACCTTCCTGACATTCCAGTCTTTAAAAGCCTGGGAATTCACATTTTTTTCAGCATGTCAAATAAGATTAACGCACACGTTTAATCATTCCCACACCTTCTGTTTAAAAAAAAATAACGATCACATTTTGTGGACTAAAAATTTAATCTGAAATTAGCACCCGTGACTTGCATTATATCACATTGCAAGTATTTTTCAGCCACAGCTTTTAAGATGTGTGGACTTCAATTCCCAAAATTTTCCAGCCAACATATTGGCGGGAAGGGGAGGAGAGGAATGAAAAGAAATATCAATTCCCTTCAAGATTTGTTTTTTTTTAAATGTTGCTATCCTCTTCCTATGACTGGCAAAACAATACTAAAAAAAAATTCCTCAATTTTGGATATAGATCCTTCTTCATTCTCTACCCAATCCCGACAAACAGATCTGTAAGTTTATTCAGTAAAATCAAAGTTCACTAGGCCATGTTCTTCAATTTAGGAGTTGAGATTTAATGGACAATCTAGCACGAGGGGATTAAACCTTTGGATAACTGTATCATCATCGTATATTCTGAGGTAACGGAAATGAGGTAGCCATCTTGAAGACTGTCACTATTTACACGTAGCCCTCAACTTACAGCCATCTGTTTAGTAAGCTTTTCATGCTTACAACCATTGTGGCATCCCCACGGTCATGTGATCAAATTTGGCATGTTTGGCAACTGACATGTATTGCTGATCGTTGCAGTGTCCTGGGATCGTGTGATCCCTTTTGCAACCTTTCGACAGGCAAAATCAATGAGGAAGCCAGACTCACTTAACAACTGGGTTACTAACTTAACAATGGCAGTGATTTATTTAACAACTCTTAACAGATAACAGATAATCAGAGTTGGAAGGGACCTTGTAGGTCATCTAGTCCAACCCCCTGCCCAAGCAGGAGACCCTACACCATTTCTGACAGATGGGAGTCCAATCTCTTTTTGAAAGTCTCAACTGATGGTGGTACTTCCACAACTTCTGAGGGAAGCTGTTCCATGGGTTGATTGTTCTCACTGTCAGAAAGTTTCTCCTTATTTCCAGGTTAAATCTCTCCAGTTTCCATCCATTATTCCTTGTCTGGCCTACAGGCGCTTTAGAAAATAGTTTGACCCCTTTCTTCCTGTGGCATCCCCTCAAATATTGGAAGACTGCCCTGGTCCTCTCTTCACTAGACTAGCCAAGCCCAGTTCCTGTGACCGTTCTTCATATGTTTTAGCCTCCAGTCCCCTAATCATCCTGGTTGCTCTTCTCTATACTTTTTCTAGAGTCTCTGGCAGGAAAGGTTATAATATGGGGCAAAACTCACTTAACAGCTGTCTTGCTTAACGATGGAAATATGGGGGTTCAGATGCTGTCGTAAGTCGAGGCCTACCTGTATTTAATTAAGGAGAGATGGGTGAATTGAAAAGTATTTGAATATCAATAGCTTGGGATAACAGTTGGGCTGTTGGTCTGAGCTCCAAGCTTGGCAATTTGGTTGCAAATGTTTCGACACCATTCGAGGAGATGTTGTCAGTGCACTTTGAATTGTGCTCATCTGTCAGACCACTGGCCTTTAAATACCATTTTATGCGATGCAAATTAGTGTGGATGTTGTTTGTTTGGCTACTTCTGAGTCATGGTCAGACTTCGGACTGTTTGATGGGCTGGCTGTTGTTACTGAGGCATGGTCTTTGTGTCAACCCTGAAGCGAACCTGCCTGAGGCCATCTTTATGGCTTCACAGTTGCCACAAGACAGGGAGGGTGGGGAAATTGTTAGCTGGGGTTTTGTAGTCAAAACAGAAAAAAAATCCTGTGGGAACCAAGGACATTTCAACAGGTGGCGGAGGAGCAGAGTAACTGAGCAACCAGCCAGCACTTTGATTGGACGATGTGACTGATGACTGGGAGGGGGAAGAGAGGAACTTTCACTTTTTAGTTACGTGAAAGCCACAGGAACTTTCACCAGTTGGGCCAATATGATGTATCCAATTAATTGTTCTCTACCTGCCTTGGAGTTCTGTTTTCAATGAGCGCATGACTCAGGCATGGGATTTTACCGATTCGGACCGGTTCTATAGAACCGGTTGTTATGATTCTGCACAAGTCAGAGAACTGGCAAATCGTGCCCCTGGCTGGACCCCACCCCGCCCGCCCCTCCCTGCCCAGTCAGTCCTTATTGCGCATGTGCAACATTGTGTGCCCAACATCGCTGACTGCGTTGTTCCCCACCCAGTCACTCCTTCAGTTTTTTTTCTCCTTCCCGACGATCAGCTGTTCCTATGATCAGCTGTGCCGGGATTCGCCTCACTTACTTACTGCTTCACCCAGGCGGCTTCCCTGAGGCCCAGAAGGCCCCAAAATGGAGCGCAGGGGGGGTGCTGCCTTCTGGGAGTAAAAACACCCCCCTAGGAGGCTTCCCTGAGGCCCAAGAAGGCCCCAAATTGGAGCGCGGGGTGGTGCTGCCTTCTGGGAGTAAAAACACCCCCCCTAGGAGGCTTCCCTGAGGCCCAGGAAGGCAAAAATGAGAGGGGTGCAGCACCACCACCCCGCCCCCTCTCCTCCATTTTTTGCCTCCCTGGGCCCCAGGGAAGCTTCCTGGGAGCAAAAATGCCCCCGGAGGCTTCCCTGAGGCCCAGGAAGGCCCCAAAATGGAACGCAGGGGGGTGCTGCCTTCTGGCAGTAAAAACGCCCCCCCAGGAGACTTTGCTGAGGCCCAGAGGGCCCAAAAAAAGGGGGGGTTGTACACAGACGGTTGTACACAGACGGTACTTAAAACCAAAGACCAGGTCTCGGTAACAACAGCCAGCCAATCGCACAGTCCGAAGTCAGACCATGACTCAGAAGTAGCCGAACAAACAATATCCACACTAATTTGCAAGATATAAAAAAAAAAGGATTTCAAGGCCAGTGCTCTGACAAATGAGCACAATTCAAAGCGCACCGATGACGTCATCTCGAATGGTGACAAAACGTTGGCAACCAAATTGACAAGCTCGGCGCTCAAACTAACAGCCCCGACGGGTGAATTGTTTGGCAGGACTCTTCATTTCCATGCAAATTTCTACTGAGGGTATCATTTGGACGTTCCTCGGAGATCCCGCCCAGGTTCCTCCCACCACTCACTTGTGGACGCTGTCTAAAGAGAGGTCAATGATCTTCCCAAAGGCTGAGAAAGCCGTGGTCAACATGGCCTCGTTCATATTTTCCCCGGATACGTAGACCGTGTTCCCTTTGCGGGGAACATGTCCTTCGGGGTTAGAATCCGATCCTGGATAACAAAAGGGGGTGGGGAGAGAAGGGGGTTGAGAAATAGTCTGTTATTTCAGTTCTGCCAATGTGCTGCAAACCACACAGAAGGCGTTCTTCCCTTTTTTCTCCTGCAGAATCGATATTCCGTATAGACTCGTGCATCCCCATCTGTGGATAAGACGACCCTTCAGGTTTTTTTTTTACCAAAATATTGTGAAAAAACATGCCACTTATGCAAGGGTCTTCAAACTTGGCAGCTTTTTAAGACTGGTGGACTTCAACTCCCAGAATTCCTGAGCTAACATGACTGGAAGAGGAATTCTGGGAGTTGGAAGTCCACCAGTCTTAAAAAGCTGTCAGGTTTGAAGACCCCTGCACTTAAGGGTAAGCTGACTCTTGAAAATTCTTGTATGCTTTAAATGTCACAATGGGCTTATCCATGAATCATGCATTTGTTTTGGTTAAAAATGTTAGGGTCAACTTATTCTTTATATGCAGGTACTTTTTAAAAAAGTGATTCCCGTATATACTCACAGAAAAGACCAATTTCTGGGATGTTTTCTGGCACCTGAAATGGTCTTGTACGGTAACCAGTTCGTACTTATGACGGTTGCAGTGCCCCAAGGTTATATAATCCCCTTTTGCAACCTGCCGACAAGCGAAGTCAACGGGGAAGCCAGATTCCCTTAACAACCGGGTTACTAACTTAAACGATTAGTGATTCACTTAATAACTACGGCAAAAGAACGGTTGTAAAATGGGGCAAAACTCACTTAACAGCTGTCTCGCTTAGCATCAGAAATTTTGAGCTCAACTCTGGTCGTAGGCCAAGGACTACCTGTATACCTTTAATGATGCAAGTCGTTTGCTTTACTCAGGCAAGATTTCTGACTATAGTATAGTTTAGTTTAGTTTATTGTCATTGCACCTCATACAGCGAAATTAAATACCATCATCAGTGTACATTATGACTATGAAAATAAAACCCAAACACACTTCCTTCACATTCTATACATTGAATTGAAAACCCCTTGATATTGCATTAATATTGCACTGTGCAGTAGAATTCAATACTTACTGCCCTGGGATAGAAGCTGTTTTTCAGCCTATTTGTCCTTGTTTTATTATCCTGCGCTATCTGCCATATGGCAATAGTTCAGAAAAAGGGTGCCCAGGATGAGATGGATCTTTGAGAATGTTTTGAACTTACTTAAGGCAGCGGGAGCTATAAAGCTCTTCCTCTTTGGGAGGTCAACCAATGATCCTCTGGGCAATGATGTTAAGCCTCTGGAGTACTTTCCTATCTGCCACTGTGCAACTGGCAAACCATACACAGGTGCAGTAAGTGAAGATACTCTCTATGGTGCAGCGGTAGAAGGTCACCAGCAGTTTTTCATTCAGTTGTTGTTTTCTGAGAAGTCTCAAGTAGTATAATCTCTGCTGGGCCCTTTTGACCGGTGCTGCAATGTGAGTGCCCCAGGACATGTTCTCTTTTACGGTAACACCCAGAAACTTAAAACTGGCCACTTGCTCCACTCGGTCTCCATTGATAAGCAAGGGCTGGATGTCTGATCTGTTCCTTCTATAGTCCACTATAAGCTCCTTGGTCTTATTGGTGTTGAGGACCAAGTTATTGTTTCCACACCACAAAAGCAACCGGTCCACCTCACCTCGGTAGGCAAACTCATCCCCCGCAGAGATGAGTCCCACCACTGTTGTATCATCTTCAAATTTAGTAATGGTATTACTAGCGTGAAATGCTTTTATAGCAGAGAAGCAATAAAAGGAAATTGTTTTGAAGTAACTCAGCCTGATAACACTGCTGTCCAGAAGAACCAAGTATTTCTTACGACGGAAGCGTTTTCTGTCCCGTTCACACCCTCGATCTCGATCTTTGTCCCAGTCTCGATCTCTGTCCCGGTCTCGATCACGATCTCTGTCCCGGTCTCGGTCTCTGTCCCGGTCTCTACTCCTGTCCCGGCTACGATCCCGGCCATTGTTCCTCTCATGTCCATGCAGACTTTCACTCTGATCGGTTTCTTTGTCTGGATCTCTGCCTTCTTCTGGCTCGTTCTCTGGATCTCTCAGGCTATCGCTGGAGCTCACAAAACTAGGAGATAAAAAGAAAGGAAGAGAAGCAGCTAGTACGGAGAGGACACTGGGTGTCTACTTCTCCAAATCAGAGCTACTGGGGCACAGAAGGAAATAACTGGCATGAAACGGGTTCAGAGTATCGCAGCGTAAATTCAGCGCCAGAAAAGTAAACACAGATCGCTGAGGCTTCATTTAACTTCTTTATAAACACATACAGTAAATTTTACAATACCAGTTGTAGATTTCTCCAACCTGGAGCCAACTCAAACAGAAGCAGACATGTTGCAGGTTCAGAGCAGAACAGCAACTCAGGAGCTCAGAAACAGACATCAGTTTCACTTTAGTTCAGCAGGCAAGCAAGACACACAGCAGAGGAGAAGCAGTTTCATCTTCAATAGACAGACTCAGAGCTTAACATAGCTTCAGAGCTGCAGAGCTTAATATAGAGCCATGCCTAGGCTACTTCTAGTTTCAGTTTCCAAACAGTCCTCATTGGCTGACTTAGTTGCTATGCCTAGTCATTGGCTGACCTTGTTACCAAGCTCTATTCCAGTTCATGAATATACACTGACAAAATGTAACACTTAGCCTGGTAGGCAAAGAACAATCAAGACTGACAGATTTGCAGAATGTGCAGAAATTTTTAGTATTTAGTATTTGATTTGATTTGCCAATCACTTACAAGGTACAGGTATAAGAATAAATATAGTTTTGAATACATGAGATAGATACTTATAAGAAAACTAAAAAACTAAAAATAAATATATTAAAAAAAATAAAAAAAATAAAAAATGAACAGACTAAGGCTTGCAATTAAGGAGAAAGAGCAAACTCAATCTTGTAGGACATGGGATTTATTTTATCACTATTTAAACAAAAATGGAAGTTAGAAACAGGGAAACAAAATAAAGAAGATGTATTAAAAGAGATAAGTAAACATTATGATTAGTATGTTCATTTTATTTTATGTATGTTATTTTAATATTGTAGAATATGTGGAATATTACTATTTTAATACTGTAGAATCAATACCAATGCAATGACTGATGTTGCAAATTTTGACTACTGTTCAACAAAGATACCTGTACCCAGACAACATATTGTTCAACCGAAGATGGATTTATTATATTAAAAATAAAAAAAATAATTTAAAAAGGCAGGAGAAAAAGACCGACAGATTTGCCTTTGTGGTTTGCTTTCAAGACTTCGAGTATCCTATCACTTGCCTTTTCTTTCCTCCCATTCGCTTGCAGGCAAACGTTGAAAAGAGTTTTCAGTTTTTAATGTCTATGTCAGGGGTATCAAACTCGCATCATCATGGCAGAGTCACATGACCTATGGGGCCTTACCCCCCCTTTGCAAAACGGGGCGGGGGTGGGGCCAGCATGTGACGCATCTGGCCTGTGGGCCGCAAGTTTGACACCCCTGGTCTACATTATCCTTCCCCAAACGCTTTGCAGAGGTCTACTTTTAGCAATGTCATTCTCAGCTCTTTGCATTTGGCCTCCATCTGATTTCTTTCCATCTCTTGAGATAACCCTATTGCCATAATAAACACGATATCCCTCACAGTTTCATAAGACTTTACTGAGGTTCTTTTTTTTTTTTTTAAAGCAGGGGTCCCCAACCTCCTCCCCCCGGCCTGGGGCCTGGGGCCTGGCACCTGGCTGTAGACCAGGGGTCCCCAACCACCGGGCCGCAGACCGGGACCGGTCCTACCGGGCTGCTGGTTTGCTGGGCGCCGCCATCTTGTTTGACGAGAAAGTGCTTCCGGGTGAGCTTTTCTGGTTGGAAAGCGGCGTTTGGGTCCTGAAGGAATCCTCGCACCTTAGTTTCATCGAAGGGGGGGCTTTGAACGAAACTAAGGAACGAGGCGTTTGGGTCCTGAAGGAATCCTCGCGCCTTATTTTCATCGAAGGGGGGGGGGCTTCGAACGAAACTAAGGTGCGAGGATTCTTTCAGCACCCAAGGCAAGGCGAGCCAAGCGACCGTCCCGAAGCGAAGCCCATCGACAAAGGTACAAAGGAGGAGTTGAAGGTGGGCGGGGAGAAGCGGGGGACGGCTGGCTGGCCGGTTGCTCGGCTCGCCTTGCCTTGTCATGCGTGCTGATGCCGGTACCGGGCCGCGGATCATTTTGTGATGCCGATACCGGGCCCTGGCACAAAAAAGGTTGGGGGCCACTGCTGTAGACTATTCAGAACCAGGCCTCAGAAGTGGTGGGCGAGTGTGTGCACACAGCTGCATTAGGAAAGTTAGGCACGCACGGGCAGCCGTCCCCTCTCCTCCCCCATTGCCACCACCGCCACCTCCAGTGCTCCGCCGATCCAGAAAAGGTTGGAGACCATTATTTTAAAGGACTGTCATTTATAAAATAATAATAATTTATAGGGCAACTTTT
This sequence comes from Pseudonaja textilis, assembly GCF_049901715.1. Taxonomy (NCBI): domain Eukaryota; kingdom Metazoa; phylum Chordata; class Lepidosauria; order Squamata; family Elapidae; genus Pseudonaja; species Pseudonaja textilis. The sequence continues at coordinate 14,922,769 of NC_141991.1, forward strand.
AACCTACACACGTAATGGTACTTTGCACATCTGAAGTAAAGCCCAGCCAATATGCAGATCTGTGGAGCCCTGGTCTGCATGACATCTGAATCTTTGGTTATTAGCAAAGAGCGACAATCAAAGAATTCTTCACTTTCAAAATTAAGTGTTGGAAATACATATCGATATGTAGAAAAATAACAAATTCTAGTTTTCAGAATCAGTTCCTAGGTTCCCGATCCCTTAATTCTAGGCGCACATTTTTTTTCCACACCCAAGAACCTGTCGATCTGTTGAGTTCCAGCTACAATCCCCAAAACGAAAAAAGTTACACTAAAGCAGGAGTCTGCAACCTGTGGCTCTGGAGCCACATGCGGCTCTTTTGGCCTTCTGCTGCGGCTCCCTGTCGGCTGATCCCACCCCTGGCTGGCCCCTCCCCGTCACTCCTCGCCTGGCCTGAGAAGGTTTAAGGGTGGATGGAGACTCGCTCCATATTCCAGAGCAGGAGGTGGGTGGGAGTGAGTGACGTTAAGTCAGCCATACCCACCCAGTCACACCGGTTGTTAAATTATTGGCTCCCGGTGTTTTCTTTTCTGTGGTAAAATGGATCCAAATGGCTCTTTTGAGTGTTTAAGGTTGCAGACCCCTGCACTAAACAGTGACGGTTGTGCCTCAACACAAAAATGCGCCCTTTATCGACTGCATTTCTCCAACGACTGAACAGACTCTACCTGCCAAAGCTGGCATGAATAGGAGAAATTATCCTGATAGTACCGTAAGTCACCTTATTGGAGAGATGGATGACATATAAATGTAATTGGTAAGTAAAAGAATAAAAATAAATGATGGTGTAAATGGAACCAACCTCTCATAGAGATACTTCCTTGCAGGGCGCCGGCTCTGAAATGAAAGATGAAAAAAGAAAAGCTTATTAAGTGAGAAATTACATTCTAAGTCTGGTACAGTTATGTGGGGTTTTTTTTTCCCGTTGAATGATCACAGTGCTTAGCAAAAGAACTGCTGACTAAAATCAGGGTTGGTAAGCGAGGAATACCTGTAGAGGCACTACAAAACAAAATGGGATGTAAATCTTAATTCAAAAAAAAAAAAATCTTAATGCCTTTGGGCTGTGAGAAAAGTCCAAACATGAGGAGGGGATGGAGGAAGTGTGGCTAGCTGAAAAGGGAAAGGAAGTTTTCTCAGTGTTCATTTCATCCTAAGCAGAGGTGGGCTGCATGGATTGTAATAACCGGTTTGCCTCATGCAGAACTGAAAGGGTGAGCGTGTGAGTGCATGAGCGCAGCTGCAAAATGACAGGGATTTCCTGCGCTCAGCAGCTGCGGTGAGTAGAGTGGGCAAAGCGAGTGAGCCAGTTACATAGGAAGGGATAGCACCGGGGCAGGTGGGCAGGCCCAGTCAATGGTCGGAACTACGGGGTGAGCCAGTCCGAATTGGCTGCAGTTCACTACTGATCCTAAGAGAGGATTGTGCAAGTTTCTTGGAAATGTTGATTTTTGGCTATTTCCCACAATCCACAGTCTATTTCCACCATCCAGGAGTCTATCCCAGGATAAAAAAACTGGTGAAAGGATTAAAAAGCTCCCTAGATCCCTCCACAAGGTGAATCAAAGTTACTAGCTCTTCATGAGAGATGGATGGATGGTGGAGACCCATCAAGGAGCCATGTCTGGTACTGTATATTCGTATGTCACATCTGGCAAGGTTTATTTATTTATTCACTCTAAAAAAGAGTGATTAGCTCTTTATGAAAGATGGGGGGGGGAGACCCATCAAGGGGCCATGTTTGGTACTCTATATTCGCATACCACATCTGGCAAAGTTTGTTTATTTATTTATTTACATTCCACATTTCTAAGCCACCCATCTCACTCAAGGAGGGTATTGTGGTTAGCTGGCAGCAGGTGCGGACGGTGGAGGAAAGCGAGGACCCAGATGAGGGGCCAGGACCATTAGGGAGTGGACTGCAGCCTTCAGAAATTGTGTGGGCTGGCAGCAGCGATGAGGAGGTTCCCGAGGAGCCTGTGCCAAGTGCATGTGTGTGCAGGATTGCTCATAGGAAAGAGCAACAGCACGGGCGACTCAGGAGTAAGGCTGCAAGGTAATGTCCCCTCCTTCAAGAAGATAAAAGCCAGCTGTGAAACGAATGTTCTTTGCAGAAGGCAAAGACGTTTTGAAACTACAGCCTCGTGGACATTCTAGTATCTCCCGAGTTTGTATTTGTATTTTGCAAATCTTGCCTGTTATCTTTTGGCCAGTCCCGTACAGTTTGGCAAGGCTTGTGCTTATCACAGCTAATTATTTTGTAAAAGCATGACAAGGTTTCTGTTCTTTTTGAATTGTGTTTGTCGGAAAAAGGAGTGGGTCAGAACAGAGGGGCCCTGGGCAGCATGCAGTAAAACATCGAAATCTAAAGCAGTGTATAAATTTAAAAAAAAAGTAAAAAAAAAAGTTTACAACTTATAACATTTTCTCCCCCCTATGGAAACAAGAATAATTAACCCTGTTAAAAATTGATTGACAAAGGCCAAGGGAGGACTGTCATGGCATTAACCAACTCTTATGACTGCATGTGCTTTTGGGCATTGTTGCCAAAGTGCACAGAGCCATGTTTTAACCCGCTTTCTGGAAGGCCAGAATGGAGAATTTTTTTGGGGGGGTTGCTGTCTCACTTGTGGTGGAAGAATTTTTCAGGAGGGTAGGGGCAATGGCAGAGAAGGCTCTCTTCCTTAGACCCAGCCAGTAAAATTCTTAAAACAGACACTGTCCATAATACACTGTCTCTGCCTGACTGGGTAGACAGGCTGATGTGTTGGGATGATAGGTAACCTGGCCCTATGCCAGGTAGGGCTTTATAGGTCATAACTACAGGGAGTCCTCAAGGTACCACAACAACTGAGCCCAAACTTTTGTTTGTTAAGTGAGCTTTGCCCCGTTTTACGATTTTTTTTTTCTTGCCACGGCTGCTAAGTGAATCACAGCAGTTGAGAAGTTAGTCACTCGGCGGTGAAATGAAACTGGCTTCCCCATTTGACTTGGCTTTGCAACCTTGAGCTTTGAGTTGGAGCTTCTGGTTTGAGCTTCTTCACGTTTTTTTCAGTGCCGTTGTAAACTTGGAATGGCCACCAAACAACTGCTTGTAAGTCGAGGACTACCTGTAACACCTAGAGCCGTGATGGCGAACCTAGGGCACGCGTGCTGCAAGTGGCTCGCAGAGCCATTTGTGCCGGCACATGAGCTGCAGGCAAACTTACCTCACTGTGCATGTGTCCGCCTCACAGCTGATTTTTCTGCTGGGTTGAGGCCATTTTCAGACTCCCAGAAGCTTGGAAAAAGCCTCTGCAAGGCTTTTCAGGGCGAATAGGCCCATTTCATCACTTCCTGTAATACCGGAAGTGACGAAACGGGCCTATAATTCATCCTGAAAAGCCTCGCAGAGGGTTTTTCCAAGCCTCTAGGAGGCCGAAAAAGGCCTCAACCGAGCAGACAAATCAGCCGTGAGGCGCAATGCAGGTAAGGGGGTGGCGGGGGGGGATTGTGTACGCATGCGCAGGGGGTGTGGAGAGCACGCACACTGCATTCTGAGTGCTAGCATGCAAGCCCAAAAAGGTTAGCCACCACTGACCTATAGCAACAGTCGTAAATGTTACGTTGCCAAGCATCTGAATTTGGATCACATGATCATGGGGATGCTGCAATGGTCGTAACTATTAGAAAACAGTCATAAGTCACTTTTTTTCAGTGATGTTGTAACCTGTGAGGAGTCACCTTGAATTGGATGCAGAAGCAAACTGGTACCCAATGCAGTTTGAGGAGCAGAGGTGTTACTTGTGCCCTTCTTTGGGTACCCGGTACAATGTCAACTCATACAATATTTCTATGGTCTTTTAGAGTTGCCAACAGAAAGGGAGGGGGGAGCAGTGCGACAGCTTGGAAACTAAAACTGCATTCCATAAAAGTTTTCAAAGATAGTTAACTAGGTGACCGAAGTTTCTGTCATGCAAAAATCTAACTGGAGAGCATGATTGACGACTCTTGGCTATGGATGTGTTCCATTGGAGAATATGAATTACGATACACCCAGGGGGTGGGGGTGAAACCAGGGTCAAAGGTGAGAATGAATGTTGTGTCTCAGAGTTGGCTTACACCCAGGCAGTGCCAGACATGTTAACCCCCAATAAATCCTTTTGAAGTTTTGGAAGTTTGGCTCGAGACTCGTGATTTAAATGGGGTTAAGTGCCAGAATCCTGACATACAGCTCACGTGGCCGCCCTCAGCATCACAGGTGAAGTTTCCGGATACTTTTCAAGGGTAGCCCCACGTAGAGCACATCATAGTAATCCACAGAGGAGAAGACCGGGGTAGGAGCGACTGAACGGATATTCTGAACCTCTGAACAGATATTTTGAACCGCTGAAGGAGAACTACGCAAGCACTGACCTAACCAGTTTCCCACCTTGATTAGGGAATTGTATCTCAGTTACCTCTTGGGAATCGTCATCCGCTGAGACGCTGCGCTGAAAAGGCTGGTAAGTTGGGGCAGACCCCTTCTTGGTCTCCTAAAGACAAACATGAATTTAAAAAGCAAGCTAAAAGCAACCCCAACCCACTAGATGTCTATGGAGGTTCTCAGTCATCCAGCTCATGGTTTGTCCCAAAGGTGCTCCCCCCCCCCCCGAGAGGCAACTGGACTTTCTGATTTTTCTTTTGAAGACGTTTTGCTTCTCATTCAAGAAGCTTCTTCAGCTCTGACAGGCTAGTGGGGAATGGAAGGATTTATACTCCTTGCAGACAGATGGCCATTTGCATTCTTTTAGCCAGTCGTTAATATCACTTGGAGGTTTTATCTGTGTCCTCAGCGTCCCCCGAGGGGCGCAAATGGGTGCGTGGAACCTTCTTGGATGGTTGAAAGGACTGTGTTGTAGACCAGTGGTTCCCAACCTTTTTTGTGCCGCGGCCCGGTACCGGCATCACAAAATGATCCGCGACCCAGTACCAGCATCAGCACGCATGGCAAGGCGAGCCGAGCGACCGGCCAGCCAGCCGTCCCCCGCTTCTCCCCGCCACCTTCAACTCCTCCTTTGTACCTGTGTAGATGGGCTTTGGGACGGCTTTGGGACGGTCGCTCGGCTCGCCTTGCCTTGGGTGCTGAAAGAATCCTCACACCTTAGTTTTGTTCGAAGCCCCCCCCACCCCACTTCGATGAAACTAAGGCGCGAGGATTCCTTCAGGATCCAAATGCCGCTTTCCAACCGGAAAAGCTCACCGGAAGCACTTTTTCATCAAAAGAAGATGGCGGCGCCCAGCAAACCGGCGGCCCAGTAGAAATTGTTCCACGGACCGGTACCGGTCCAGGGACCGGTGGTTGGGGACCCCTGTTGTAGACCAGAGATGTTAAATTCAAGGCCTGGGGGCCGGATCGGGCACGCAGGGTGCCTTAGATCTGGCCTGTGGGGCTACCCTGGTAATAGCAAAGGACCAGCCGATGACGCCTTTGCCAGGGAAAACGGAGCTTGTGAGGGCAACACACAGCCCTCCCGAGCTCTCTTTTTGCTGCCAGAGGGTAGCAGGAGGCCATCCTAGCCAAAAACGGAACTCATGAGGGCTGCGTACAGTTCCCCGACCTCCATTTTCTCTGGCAGAGGGTTGCAGGAGGCTGCCACAACCTAAAACAGGAGACCATTTTCGCTAGGAGAGTGCTCAGGCTACCACAAGCAAACGCCCCCCCCCCCCAACACAACACTGGCCATGCCCACCCTGACTACGCCACCACCCCCCGGGCCCTGCCAAGGTCAAAACCCACCCTGAGGCGACACCCTAGATGAAATCGAGTTTGACACCCCTGTTGTAGATTGAAGATAGATGATGTTATATCCCCCCACCCTGCATTTAAAAGACACAGGCCACTCTTTGGAGGACAGCAAAGTCATCATTTTGGATGGAGAGGACCGCTGGTTTGAAAGAAGGGTCAAATTAGGCCACCTGTGTCAAAACTGAACACCCCTTCTCTCAGCAGAGGGGGGGAGACGACATCATGATCTGTGAGAGAGATCTTGGAGTCTTAGTGGACAACCAGCTAAATAGGAGCCAGCAGTGTGCAGCAGCAGACAAAAAGCTAACACAATCCTAAATTGCATTAACAGAGGGATACAACAGAGATCAAGTGAGCTACTGATACCACTCTATAAAGTTTTAGTAAGACCACACCTAGAGTACTGCATCCAGTTTTGGTCACCACACTACAAAAAAGATGTTGAGACTCTAGAAAAAGTACAGAGAAGAGCAACCAGGATGATTCGGGGACTGGAGATCAAATCATATGAGGAACAGTTACAGGAACTAGGCATGGCTAGTCCAGTGAAGAGAAGGACCAGGGGAGACATGATAGAGGTCTTCCAATATTTGAGGGGCTGCCACAAAGAGGAAGGGGTCAAGCTATTTTCTAAAGCACCCAAAGGTCAGACAAGGAATAATGGATGGAAACTGAACAAGGAGAGATTTAACCTGGAAATAAGGAGAAACTTTCTGACAGTGAGAACAATCAACCCATGGAACAGCTTGCCCTCAGAAGTTATGGGTGCGCCATCACTTGAGACCTTCAAGAAGAGATTGGACTCCCATCTGTCAGAAATGGTATAGGGTCTCCCACTTGGGCAGGGGGTTGGACTAGATAACCTACAAGATCCCTTCCAACTCTGATTATCTGTTATCTATCTCTGGTCTACAACACAGTCCTTTCAACAGTTCCAAGAAGGCTCCACGATCCACACCCATTTGCACCACTCAGGTGACCCTGAGGACATAGATAAACTTCCAGGTGACCTTAACAACCCACTGGCTAAAAAGATGCAAATGACCAGTGTAAATCCTTCCATTCCCCACCATCCAGTCAGAGCTGAAGAAACTTCCTGGATAAGAAGCCAAACATCTTCAAAGAAAAATCGAGAACATCCAATTGCCTCTTTAAAAGGCACCTTTGGCCCAACCCACTAGAGCAGCCATGTTGGCTGAGGAATTCTGGCACTTGAAGTCCACAGGACTTAAAAGTTCCCCAGGATGGACACCCCTGCATTCGAGCGTTTCTCCCGCACCTCCTTGCATTAACCTGGCTTACTTTTGGCTTCACCTTCCGAGTCCAAGAGCGTTTGAATCCCGAGTTCTTGTTCTCAACCTTAATGGCACTGATGGCCCCCGTTTTCACCAGCATCTTGGCTTGTTCTGTGGCTGTCGCGGTGTCAACTACTGGCTGATCTGAGATGGCTGGAAACAGGGAAGAAAGGGAAAAACTCCTGTCGCCAAATGGGCAACATTGACAGGAGGGCGCCTCCCTCACAGCAGCCCATCTTTTCAACGAAGTCCGACTTACATCGTTTAATTCCTCCCTGGATAGCCCGACTGGTTGAACCCTGCTGTTTTTTTAAGGCCATGAGGGCCTTTTTCTGGATGGGAAGAAGAAGAAAATAAAGTCACTAAGTGATACGCATAGTCCAACATCCCTTCCTTCCCCAAAATAACTTTGGCTAGTCCGTTTATAGCCTACTAGCTTGATACTCGTGTTTCGCTAGGAAATGATGCGGTCGGGCTTAGTTTAGGGGGAGGAAAATAAAGGGGGGGGGGAATTCTGCCTCTGCCTACCAGCATCCATCACTATTCATCTGGCTAGCGTCCTGTCAGTGTGTGAGAGAGATGAGGGCTGTTTGGAAACTGGAACAGTATTTGCTGTATGAGCAAGGAGACAGCAAGGAGCCTGGGCGTGGCTTAGCTCAACTGTTCTGCACAAAAGCTGGTTGCTACTGTGAAACTGAAACGCCTCTCCGTGCCAAATTTCAAGTTTGTAGGTTTTACGGTTCTGGCGGAGATTTTGTGATGATGCGTGAGTGGTATTTCACTTTTAGGTATATAGAAGATTGTACTATACATCTGGCTGACGTTCAACCCCTTGATCTATACAGGGGGTCCTCAACCGACGCCCACAATTGAGCCTAACGTTTCTGTGGCTAAGCAAGGCAGTTGTTATCTTTGCTCCATTTTATGACCTTTCTTGTCACACTTGTTAAATGAATCACTGCAGTTGTTAAAAAGAGAATCTGGCATCCACGCTGACTTTTGTTTGTCAGAAGGTCACAAAAGGTGGATTACATGACCCCGGGATACTGCAGCTGTCATAACTACGAGTCAAGTTGCTAAGGGCTCGAATTTTGATCACGTGACCATAGGGATGCTGCAACAGTCGTGTGAAAAAAAGGTCATAAATCTTCTTTTTTCCCCAATGCTGTTGTAAATTCGCTAAAGGAACTGTTGTTAAGTCAAAGACTACCTGTACTTAATAAGAATAATTTCACCCACAAGCTCACCTTTTTCTTAAGCTTGGCAAATTTCTTCTGCAGAGCCTCCTCATCTTCTGTTAACCCGGGTGGCAAAACAATCATGATGGAATGACACAGTACTGCCTAGAATTGAAAACCAAGGAAGGAATCAGTCAGGTGAAGCTTGGTATTCGATTGCTGATGGGTATACATGGAGGCACAGCACTCCTTAGAATTAGCAAATACACATTTAACATATTTTACCATTGCATTTCATATTTGTATATTTCATCGCTGCATTTTTTCTTGTAATGTATTAACACTGCAATTTCTATTTGTTAAGGCAAACGTGTTACAGGTATCCCTTGATTTACGACTGCAACTGAACCCAACATTTATATTGCTAAGTGAGACAGTTGTGAACTCATTTTATATTATTATTAATCTTCTACACTATTACATTACACTATTTCTGGTAACTGCCGGAATCCTGACCATTACACTATTAATATTACTAATAATTAATAATTACTGATATTAATAATTACATTAATCTTCTACACTATTACACACTATTACTATTAATCTTCTCATCCTTCCTATCACCCATCTCTTCCCACTTATGACTGTAATTTTGTTGCTTGTATCCTTAGGATTGATATGGTTTCCTATTATATTTGATTGCTTACTGTACCCTATGACAATCATTAAGTGCTGTATCTTATGATTCTTTGAATGTATTTTTTTCTTATGTACACTGAGAGCATATGCACCAACGACAAATTCCTTGTGTGTCTAAGGAATTTTATTGGCCAATAAAGAATTCTATTCTATTCTATTCTATTCTATTCTATTCTATTCTATTCTATTCTATTCTATTCTATTCTACTCTACTCTACTCTACTCTATATACTATATCCTATTCTATTTTCTATTCTATATTCTATTCTATTTTCTATTTTCTATTTTCTATTCTATATTCTATTCTATTTTCTATTCTATTCTATATTCTATTCTATATTCTGTTCTATTTTCTATTCTATTTTCTATTCTGTTCTATTTTCTATTCTATTCTATATTTTGTTCTATATTCTATTCTATTTTCTATTCTCTATTCTATTTTCTATCACTGCAGTTGTTCAGTTAGTAACACGGTTGTTAAGTGAATCCGTTATTTTCACGGATTTTGCTTGTCTGAAGACTGCCAAAGGTGATCATGTGACCCCAGGACACTGCAAGGCCCATGAATATGAATCAGTTGCCAAGCGTATGAATTTTGATCACGTGTCCATAGGGATGCTACAATGGCCCTAAGTATGAAAAACGATCATAAGTCATTTTTGTCAGTGCTGTTTGGGCACGCTATTCTCTTTCCTGCCCTTGCTTAAAAAAGCAGCCACTCTTTTTTTTTTTGTTGCAGTGAGTCCCGAACTTAGGCTCATGCAGGTCAGTGGTGGGATTCAAAATTTTTCCTGCCGGTTTTGTGGGCATGGTTTGGTGGGTGTGGCATGGCTTGGTAGGCGTGGCTTGGTGGGCGTGGCAGGGGAAGGTTACTGCAAAATCTCCATTCCCTCCCCATCCCACCAACCTGCTTTCCAGCTCCATTCTCTTGTGCAGGGGAACAAAAGAAGACCCAGCCAATCAGCTGGGACTCGGGAGGCGGAGAATAGATGGGGGCGGGGCCAATCAGAGGTGGGATTTGCCGGTTCTCAAAACTACTCGAAATTTTCACTACCGGCTCTCCAGAACTGGTCAGAAGCTGCTGAATACCACCTCTGATGCAGGTGGTCCTTGATGCTCCTTGACTTACAACCACAACTAAGGCCAAAATTTCTGTTGCTGAGCAAGACACTGGTGACGTGAATTTTGCCCCATTTTACGACCTTCCCTGCCAGCGCCATCAAATGAATCGCTGCAGTTCTTCGGTTAGTAACTCGGTTAAGTGAATCAGGCTTGCCTGCTGACTTGGCTGGTCATAAGGTCGCAAAAGGGGACCTCATGTGACGCAGGGAGACTTATAAACACGGTCGTAAAGATAAGCCTCTTGCCAATTTTGAGTATGCAACCATGAGGACACTGCAACGGTCGTAAGTGCGAAAAATTAAGTCGCTTCATTTCAATGCCTTTGTAACTTGGAACGGTTGCTAAATGGACTTTTGTAACTTGACAACTACCTTTACATCCATTGTGTATTTTAAACATAAGAAGACATCAAACCACTCTGTAACAGCCCTTGATGTTTAGACCATTGAACTCTGGTAACTGTATCTAAATTTATAAATTTGTTTCAACTTCTATCCTCAAAATGAAGCTATAGAGCACTGCACATCAGAACAACTAGAAACAAGGACAGTTTTTTCCCCGAATGCCATCACTCTGCTAAAGAAATAACTCCCACAACACTGTCAAATTACTTAATAAGATTGTACTACTACTATTATTCTTATCTTTCCTTTTACCTACCTCTTCCCACTTATGATTATAATTGTGTTGCTTGTATCTTTACAGCTTCGTTGTACGAGGTGCAATGACAATAAAGTAAACTAAACGAAAAGTAATTTAGATTGTTTGTTTTCCTAGTATGTTTTGATTGCGTATTAGTAACCTATGTATGATTTCATTGCTTAGTAACCTCTGAGTATTGCTAAGTGTTAAACTTTATGATTCTGGATGAATGTATTTTTTTTCTTATGTACACTGAGAGCATACCCACCAAAGACAAATTCCTTGTGTGTCCAATCACACTTGGCCAATAAAGAATTCAATTCAATTCAATTCCCATTTCCTTCCATTCCTATTCTATTCTATTCTATTCCCATTTCATTCTATTCTGTTCCCATTTCATTCTATTCTATTCTATTCCCATTTCATTCTATTCTATTCCCATTTCATTCTATTCTATTCTATTCTATTCCCATTTCATTCTATTCTAGTTTTCATACTTCGATTTTTATTGCACTGTTAGCTGCCCAGAGCTGCCACTCTGAATAGCGAGACAGGCAGTGTTATAACTTGAATACATAAAATAAAAATAACCCGCTGCAGCAGTCGTGTGAAAAAGGGCCCTACGTCCCTCTTTTCAGTGGCCCCATAACTTCGGTCACTAAACGAACCGGTGTACATCGAGGACTACCTGGACAAATCTCTGTGGATTCGGCTGCAGTTCCTAAAGGTTTCGGAGTCCGTGTAAAGCTGCGAATTGATAAAAGAGGGCTGCAGCAGTCATCAGTGTGAAAAACGGTCCCAAGTCCCTTGTTTTTCAGTGGCCCTTGTAACTTTTGAACGGGTCACTAAACGAACCGTTGTAAGTCGAGGACTTGCCTGGATGGTCTCCCTGGATTTGGCTGCAACCCAAATCCCTGTGAGTTTTGCACAGACTCAGGAACCTTTAGGAACCCGTCAAATACAGACAGAGAGAGAGATCGTCCAAGTAAGTCCTCGACTTGACAATGGTTTGTTTAGTGACAGTTCGACATTACAAGGGCCAGTGAAAAAAAAGGGATTTGGGGGCCCAATTTTCACACTGACGGCTGCTCCAGCAGGTTACCTTTATTTATCTTTTCACAGGGTTATTGGGAGTCAGAAACCTTTAGCAACTGCAGCCAAATCCAGAGAGACCGTCCAGGTAAGTCCTCGATTTACAACAATTTACACTCACAATCCCCCCCTCCGCTCACCAGGATAGGCACTTCCGGGGTGACGTGGGATGGGGAGGGGATCCCGGAGTGGATTTCTGGGTGTGTCAGGGACTCACCTGCAAAGGCTCCAAATTGGAGGAAGCCCCGGATTCGAACTCGCCTCACCCGCCGTCCGCGTTTATGAATCCCTGGAACCACGTAACGTTCCGCTCCGGACCCTCCCACAATGCACCGCGCTTTCCCAGGATGCACCGGGAACCAGTTTCCCTCCTCTTCCTCCTCCTCCTCCCCGCTTACCCTAGGAACTGGCGCCGAGACCGTCCCAAGATGCATTGCGGCTCAGGCCAACGCTGAGCGCAACGACAGTTGGGAGCCCCCCTTGCTTTGATTCCGCCCCACACTCACCAGTCGTTGTTTTTAATGGCTTGCCTTTCAGTCTAGAGTCGACCCTTCCCAAGATGGAGGAGGAGGAGGGAGAGTCGTGAGGAGGCTTAATTTGCATAAGCCGCCCAGCGACGCGAAAGCTATTGGCTGAGAATTACAGGGACCTAACCCTTCAGAGGCACGAGAGCGGAAAAAATCGGCAAGGAAAACAAGAGAGAGGGCGTTCTCGATTTGCATACTTGGGCTCTCATTGGCTGAACCATGACACAGTGATGACGTTCGAAGCACGGGAAGATCCGAAGCCGAGCAGTTTTTTTGTTTTTTGTTTTTAAATCCGTATTTGAATGAAGAGCTCATTGGCTGCCTTCGAGTCGAGTGGGGATTTGCATGCTGATTTACATACCACCCCTCCATTGGGCAGCGGTTCTTGTCTCGGTTAGCCAATCCGTCCCTTCGTTCGAAACCAAAGCCACTTTTCTCCTACCAGGCTTCCGCCCTTCATTGTGATTGACCAATCCCGTTTCACTTCCGCTTACCGACGTGTAACAGCAATGCATACCACCGCTTTGAAAAACAGGGCTTGGCTTCAACTGCCCTTCCTTTTGGTGAAGGGAAGCTTCCGCCCTTAGTATGACAGCCCGGAGGGGAGAGTTTCCGGGTCGGTCCATGAGCGAACCGTGGCAGCTGAGATGGATCTGGAGAGGATAGGTGAGGACCCGGTAGAGACCCTCCTGCGTCTGACTGAACTCATATAATGGAGCTTTTAAAAAATATTTTCCAATTGGTCCTGCTCATTATTATTATCTTCCCTAAAATTCTCTTTAAAATGTTTAAGATAATATTTCCTATCCAATTGTCTTCGAGATCTAGTGGATTGCAACCCCCATATTCCCCAGCCCGAACATGCAGTTGTTTGGGATTATGGGGATCGTGGTCCAACATTTATTTATCTTATTTATTTATTTTTGTCAATTGCTTACAAGATAATAGGTATAAGTAAAAACATAGTTATGAATACATGGATACATATAAGAAAAATAAAAAAATAAAAGAAACAATAGGACAGGGAAGGTAGGCACGTTGGTGCGCTTATGCACGCCCCCTACAGGCCTCTTAGGAAAGGGGTGAGGTCAATAGTAGACAGTCTAAGGTTAAAGTTTTTGGGGTTTGGGGAAGAAACTACAGAGTCGGGTAGAGTATTCCAGACATTGACCACTCTGTTGCTAAAGTCGTATTTCCTGCAATCAAGTTTGGTGCCGTTAACCTTGAGTTTGTATCTATTGCGTGCTCTTGTATTGTTATGGTTGAAGCTGAAGGATTCATTGACAGGTAAATCATTGCAATGTATGATTTTATATACTATACTTAGATCAGACCGAGGTGGTGTAGTTCTAATTTTCTAGGTCTAGAATTTCAAGTCTGGTATCATAAGGTATTCTGCAATGAGTAGAGGAGTGGAGAACTCTTCTTGTGAAATATTTCTGGACTTTCTCAACTATGTTAATATCAGATAGTAATGTGGGTTCCAGATTGATGAGCTGTATTCGAATATTGGTCTAGCAAATGTTTTGTTTGCTCTAATTAGTGTAATATTACCAGAGAAAAAGCTACGTAAGATTCGGTTAACAACTCTTAACACCTTTTTGGCTATGTTGTTACAGTGGGCTCTAGCACTTAGATCATGAGAGATGAGTACTCCAAGGTCCTTGACAGAGTTTGGATCCTCAATTAGGTCTTGACTATTCAGCCTGTATTTTATTTTCTGATTTTTTTGCCAATATGTAGGGCAGAGCATTTATTTGTTGAGATTTGAAGTTGCCATTTCTTTGACCATTCTGATACATAGTCAAGGTCTTTTTGAAGGGTAACAGTATTGTCTGTGGTGTTGAATAGTTTTATATCATCAGCGAAGAGAACGCAGTTGTTCTTGATATGATCACAGAGGTCATTTATGTAGAGTATGAAGAGAGTTGGTCCTAGAACACTGCCTTGGGTGACACCACTGTTGACAGGTACAGAATTTGATAGGATGCTCCCAATTTTGACCATTTGTTGTCTGTTTGACAGGAATACTTCTATCCAGTTATGCAGGTGTCCAGAGATACCATAAGATTTTAGTTTTAGGAGTAGTTTGTCGTGTACCACTGAATCAAAGGCTTTACAGAAGTCTGTGTAGATTGCGTCTATTGCTTTGCCCTGATCGAGTTGTGTAGTCCATATGTTTTTGCAGTGTAAGAGTTGCAGATTACAGGATAGTTTTTTCCTGAAACCAAATTGTTTATTAGAGAGTAGGTTGTTTGTCTCTAAGTGGAGGATAATGGATTGGTTAATAATTGATTCCATGACTTTACAGGTGACACAGCATAAAGAGATTGGTCTGTAATTTTCAACTAGGCTGTGGTCTCCCTTTTTGAAGATGGGGATGACTATGGCTTGTGACCATAGTTTTGGCAAGGAGCTGGTCCTGAAAGATTTTTCAAAGATTATGCTTAGAGGTTCGTCTATGGCAGTGGATAGCTTTTTTAAGAAGTAGGCACATATTCCATCTGATCCAATAGATAGAGATGGTTTTAGATTGCGTAGTGCTTTTTCAACATTGTCTACTGTAAAATTGATATGTATTAGATCATTGTAGTTGTCTGTGGTTCGACTAGGAAATACTGGGCATGATCCATTGCTATTTACAAATACTGAGCCAAAGAATGTGTGTAAGATGTTGGCTCTAATGGTGTCGTCGTTGCAGTCTTTACCATTAGGTCCTTTCAGGGGTGGGATGGACCTTGAGTCTTTTAGTTTGTTGTTTACAAAATTGTAGAAAGCGCGGGTGGAATTGGTGTGTAGAAGGTTTTCCTCTTGTTTAATGTGATCATTGGTGCATTCAGTTTTTATCTGGTGGCATACATTTTTGTATCAGCTTTTGAAGTTGGCAATGTGACCAGATTTGTTTTTCTGCCAAAGTGATTTCATTTTGGATTGACGCTTCCTTATTGTTATGGATAATTTGGTTTTTTTGGTTTTGGGAGTTGTTAATGGTACATATAGTTTGATGACTCTTTTGACTTCAAGTAAAAATATGTTCTAATGGTCTTCTACAGTATTGCATCCAGTGAATAGAAATTGCCAATCAAGGGATGAGAGATTGTTGTTTATAAGATCATAGTTGCCTTTTTTGAAGTTATAATTGGGGATTACGTCGTTGTGATGATTTTTGTGTGGACGTATATTGAGACAAAAGTCAATCATGTTGAGATCAAGGCAGTTGTTAAGTCTAGTGTTGTTGGTTACTAGTTGTTCTAATCCAAGATTTGTTACTGCATTGTAGAAGGTTGCATGTATGGGTTCAGTTGTACATTCGTTAAGGGTCCAGTTAATATGAGGTAAGTTGAAGTCACCAAGAAAGATAAAAGCGTGCGGGCAGGATGCTGCCCAAGTTAGTAGTGTATTTAGCTTGTTTGCATGTTCGATTCACAATCAGGGGCTCTGTAACATAGTAAGAACCGAAATGTGATATTACCGAAATGTTCACAGGCAATGGTCTCAGGAATAGCAAGCTCCTGGGTAACTTAGATGTTTTTTAGATGTAGGGACTATTTATAGAAGATAGCAACACCACCTCCTCTATGGATTTCACGATCTGATCGGTAAACATGATAGTCTATTACTGTGATAATGGAGTCATGCCTGCTTGCAGAAAGCTGGGGATCCCCTTTCAATTCAAAATGCAATCCTAGGCTGCATTAACAGAGGGATAGAATCAAAAAATCATGTGAATACTGCTTTATAACGATTTGGTAAGAGGGAATCAAGCTATTCTCCAAAGTACCTGAAGGCAGGACAAGAAGCAATGGATGGAAACTAATCAAGGAGAGAAGCAACTTAGAATTAAGGATAACTTTCTTGACAGAACAATTAATCATTGGAACAACTTGCCTCCAGAAGTTGTAAATGCTCCAATACTGAAAGTTTTTAAGAAGATGTTGGACACCCATTTGTCTGAAGTGGTGTACGGTTTCTTGTCTGAGCAGGTAGAGGGTTGGAGTAGAAGACCTCCAAGGTCCCTTCCAATTCTATTAATCTGTATTATTCTATATTCTAAACAGAGGTAAAAATTTCAGCAGCCTAGCTTTTGTTTTCCTGGATGCAATGAGAGCGTAACTGCAGCAGGCTGGAGAAATTAATTGCCAAGCAAATAAATAATAGCCTTACATTACTTGTTTCTTTGTTCAATGTTTAAGCAACCTCAATTGCCCAAGCAACTGTAGGTGTTGTGCAAGATATAAAAAACATAAATATTGTATTTCCCAACTTTGTCAACTTTAAGATGGACTTCAACTCCCAGAATTCCTCACTCATTATACGTGCTGGGCAGGGAATTCTGACAATTAAAGTCCACTCATCTTGAAGTTGTCCAGGATGGGAAATACCACTGCATAAATAGGAAACAGTAATAAATGACAAGAGCTACAAAAAAGGTTATATTACAATATTGAGGAAGGAAATTCCAGGAACTAAGGAATGAATCCCAGGATCACAAAGCCTCTAAGTGCCTCTAGACCATCTCTCAAAACATAATCTAGTTGACCACAAAGTTGAAGCTATCTGGGCTTTGAGAAGGGATTCCTTCTCTTTCTATGTCTCTTTGACCCATATGATTCTTGTCTATGGACTCTGATGCTGTAATCAGCGTGTTAAATTGGGGTTCAAACTTGTGTTCTGCCAAATGCTAGGTTTCTGTGAGATGTTCAAAAAGTTCCATTAGAAACTGGGAATGGGGGAAAAGTTAATTCCAACACAACTGACTTTGGCCGGTAGAGCTTTGCTTCTTAAGAAGAGGTTCCGGGTTTTTTTTAATGGTCTCACAGCCTGAAAAACTTTGAAAACCTTGTTTTAATTTCCCAAAGGACCATCCTGCTTCTCTTCAGTTGAATTCTCTACTGAGTGCTGTAAACACAGAGGTGGGGTCTTTCTGTGGGAGGGATGACTTATTTCTGCTAGGAATGCATTGGTTGTTTTTTTTTAACCTTTTGGATGTCTCAGTTCTTGTAGTTATGTTGGCACATCTTTTTTTTTAAAAAAAAAAACGGAGCTTCCACATGAGTCAAAATTAAACATGAAATTCCTGCCATGTACTTCTGCGGGCAGATGAAGTGAAGCAAAATTCAGAGAGTTTTACTGATGGAGAAACAAGAGACTTTGGGAGGGCAGCTGTGTGATCTCTTACAATCAAGATGCGATCCAGGCATTTTGCTGCCTGAAACAAACAACAAGATGCCCCATTCCTAATTATAGGTGTTAGAAACCAATCTAATCAATGTTTGACTTCAGGATATCAGAATTGGGATTTATCTTCCAGCAGAGCTGAGGTCGACAAAGAAGCTTAGGGAGCATAGAGCAAAGGAGACTGATTGATTATGTGCTATCAAAGCAAGTGGCAACTGTTAGCAACTGGATAATAAGATATATTTTTTCTAGGACAATCTGTCCTCAATCTGGCCCTTTGGATATTCCAGTGATGCACCATTGCTGCTGTAACTGAGTCCAGCCACCTACCTTCCTTCCTTCCTTCCTTCCTTCCTTCCTTCCTTCCTTCCTTCCTCCCCCTCTACCTTTCCATCCCCCTCTCTCCCTCCCTCCTTCCCATCCCACTCTTCCCTCCCTCCCCCAGTATTATTGACTTCTGCAGCCTGATTATTTTTGCCTCAAATAAGAATCCTGGATTATTTGTTTCGCTAGACCGTATGTGTTTCTTAGTTAGAGGCGATCTTGACAATTCTTGTCCTGGATAAAATTGGGACCAGTCATGTAAATGGTCTGTTCCAGTTCCGTAATCAGGAGTATCCCTAGGGAGAGGAGACATAAAAATCTGCATGATCTTGATCTTAGCCCCTTTCTTTCATATCTGCTGCCATTTTGCCAATTTTGATCCTCACCTGTGGATACTGTTGCCCCAAGAGTATATATTATTTGAAAGCAACCTTAACAGGAGCAGAGGTTTGACCGATAGGTAGCGACAGATTGTCTTAGCATATCTTTGCCTCTTTGTCTTCTTCAAGTCCTCCCTCCCCGAGGACCTTTAGAGTTGCCTCTTTCCATTTTGGAGGTTGGATGTGCCGGTCATTTTGAGCTCATCACCGAAGAGGAACCCACCAAGGAGGGATTTCCACTGACCACAGTGAGTACAGTAGCTCTTCAGCTGTCCTGAAAGGAGAAGCAAAACCACAATGGGGCCCGTTGGGTTTTGATGTCTTAGCCCAGTGGTTGCCCACCAGTGGGCTGTGGCCCACTGGTGGGCTGCAGAGAAATCTCACCCCCAGAGCACCCCCCCACAAAAGGAATTAATCCAGGCTGTGCAGAAACACAAGGCTGCGCCACCCACATGGCCTGCGGAAACCCTCCCCGCCCACTGATCAAAATTCAGACACTTGGCAACTGGTTCATACTTATGACCATTGTTGTGTCCCAAGGTCACGTGATCCCCTGTTGCAATCTTCTGTCAAGCAAACCATAGAGTAAAGTAGAGTGGAGTGGTGGAGTGGAGTAGAGTAGAATAGGAATAGGAATAGGAATAGGAATAGGAATAGAACAGAATTCACTATAGAATTCACAATAGAATTCAGAATAGGATAGAATAGAATAGAATTCAAAATAGGATAGAATAGAATTCAGAATAGGGTAGGGTAAGATAGGGCAGAAAGGAATGGAATAGAATTCACTATAGAATTCAAGAATAGGGTAGGGTAGGATGGGATGGGATGGAATGGAATAGAATTCACTATAGAATTCAAAATAGGATAGAATAGAATAGAATTCAAAATAGGATAGAATAGAATTCAGAATAGGGTAGGGTAAGATAGGGATAGGGTGGAATGGAATAGAATTCACTATAGAATTCAAAATAGGATAGAATAGAATAGAATTCAAAATAGGATAGAATAGAATTCAGAATAGGGTAGGGTAGGATAGGGTGGAATGGAATGGAATGGAATGGAATAGAATTCACTATAGAATTCAAAATAGGATAGAATAGAATAGAATTCAAAATAGGATAGAATAGAATTCAGAATAGGGTAGGGTAAGATAGGGTGGAATGGAATAGAATTCACTATAGAATTCAGAATAGGATAGAATAGAATTCAAAATAGGATAGAATAGAATTCAGAATAGGGTAGGGTAGGATAGGGTGGAATGGAATAGAATTCACTATAGAATTCAAGAATAGGGTAGGGTAGGATGGGATGGAATGGAATTGAATGGAAGAGAAGAGAAGAGAATATTGGCCAAGTGTGATTGGATACACAAGGAATTTGTCTTCGGTGCATAGACTCTCATTATGCATAAAAACTAGAAGGGACAAATCAATGGGGAAACTAGATTCTTTTAACAACTGTGTTATTAATTTGTCCGCTGCAGTGATTCACTTAACCATTGTGGCAAGAAAGGTCGTAAATTGGGGCAAAACCCACTTAAATGTTTCACTTAACAACAGAAATTTTGCACTCAACTGTGGTCATTACATCGAGGACTAAACGTATAGAAATAATTTGCCACCGTCTTCTTCCACAATGTTTTTCTGCTTCCCAGTATAACCTGCAACCCTGGAAATCTCTGATAAACCCCGATTGAAGAAGTACCGCTTTGCTTCTGAGTTGCAGCAAATAATGTTTTCTGGATGGCGTTAAATAGGAAATGATACCTCTTCCTTCTCTTTCGCCCACCTCCCCAGCTGCCACATGGGTTACCCCCGTATGCTGAGGATCTGGCCTCGGAATTGGAGCAGCATTATCTCAACAGCCCGGAATGGCTTCCAATCCATGACTTTGAGAGGTCTCACAGGTGAGTCCCCGGCAGCCGGGATGGGTTGCTTGCAATAGGAACGCGAAGAGTGGGTGAGGGGATTATCTGTAGCAGGAGGAGGGGAGGAATGGGATAACTCACTGCAGCCAGGTGGGCGTGGCCATCTGAGTGTCGCTGGGGTGGGGCGTGGGTGAGTAAGCGTGGCCAGGTCGACACGAAGGTTTAGGTGCAGCAGCGTTTCTCCAAATTTGGGGGCGGGTGGAATCCACCCAGCTCCCCGCTTCCCTGCCAAACTCAACAGAGAAACCTCTATTCAGGAGGCAGAAGGGGGAAAAAAAGGGGGTGTTTCTTCAAATTGGGGAAGAGGGAGGGAAAACCATCCCCTTTGCCTTTCATCTTTTGCAGCTTTCCTGTTTGCCAGCACATTTCCAGGTGATTTTTGTTCTGGCGGGGGTGCCAAGTTGGCTGGCATGTCCAGTTGCCCCGGGCGCCTTGTTCTGTGCCCACCTGGCCACGCCCACCAGGCACCCCCCCAAACACACACAAACACGTTTATTGATTTATTTTATTTGGTTTGTCAATTGCTTACAAGATAATAGGTATAAGTAAAAACATAGTTATGAATACATGGATACATATAAGAAGAATAAAAGAAACAATAGGACAGGGACGTTAGGCACGTTGATGCGCTTATGCACGCCCCCTAGAGACCTCTTAGGAAAGGGATGAGGTCAATAGTAGACAGTCTAAGGTTAAAGTTTTGGGGGTTTGGGGAAGAAAGCACAGAGTCAGGTAGAGTATTCCAGACATTGACCACTCTGTTGCTGAAGTCGTATTTCCTGCACTCAACTTTGGTGCGGTTTACCTTGAGTTTGTATCTATTGTGTGCTCTTGTATTGTTATGGTTGAAGCTGAAGTCTTCATTGACAGGACATTGCAATATACTGTATAATTTTATATACTATACTTAGATCAGACCGAAGGCGGCGTAGTTCTAGGTTTTCTAGGTCTAGAATTTCGAGTCTGGTGACATAAGGTATTCTGCAACAAGTAGAGGAGTGGAGAACTCTTCTTGTGAAATATTTCTGGACTTTCTCAACTGTGTTAATATCAGATACGTAATGTGGGTTTCAGACTGATGAGCTATATTCAAGTATTGATCTAGCAAATGTTTTGTATGCTCTAGTTATCTGGCCACACCAACAAAGTTGCATCCGTCTGGCCACGCCCACCCAGGGGCTCCCCAAGTCATCTGAGCTGGCTGCACCTAATCCTTCTCCTTGACCTGGCCATGCCTACCCACCCATGCCCACCTGCCGGCACTCAGGTAGCCACACCTACCTGTCTGGCTGCGGTGAGTTGGCATCGACCCATCAAGGGAGCCAAAATGTTTTAACTCCACCTTTTTGTTCTGAGGCAGGTTCTGGCCCCGAGAGAAGGATGTCCAGTCACTCTTCGCCCTGGAGGTCACCCCTGTGCATTCCACCCTCCAGGCTGAGCGCAATCCCACCACCGGGGAGCTGCTGGGTTTTAAAGAGGTGAGAGATGAGATTTCAGCCCCAAATAGCCTTTTTGAGTAATGAGTTCTAAGGAAAAAGGTGAAGAGATGGTGCTGGCCAGGGGGCCTACTTTAAAACAAAAAACAAAATTGGGTGCTTTCTTAAGGCAGCGGGAGCTATAAAGCTCTTCCAAAGAGTGGAGAGGACAACCAATGATCCTCTGGGCAATGATGTTAACCCTCTGGAGCGCTGTCCTATCTGCCACTGTGCAATTGGCAAACCATACAGAGCAGAAGTGGGATTCTACCAGTTTGCACCTATTTGCTAGAACCAGTTGTTAACATTCTAAGCAGTTTGGAGAATCGGTTGTTAGAAGAAATCACTGGCCTAATCCTGTAAGAAAAGCAGGAAGGAAACATTCTGGTGTTGCTTACAGAAACTGCCTCTCCATTAATCCTTACTACATTCTTGGCAGGACTAGACTTCGTGTCTCAGGAACTTCTCTGGAATTTTTTTTTCTCTCCTTTGCTGGTACTTTGCTTGTGTGGAGTGACCATTTAAAGTTACAATGGCACTGAAAAAAGTGACTTATGACCATTTTTTACACTTACGACTGTTGCAGCATCCCCACAGTCATGAGAGGCCAGGTGTGGGGATGCGTGCCTTGATGTGAGATTGAATTGGCCACACCCAGCCAATAACATGACCACCAAGCCATGTCCACCCAGTCACATGACCACCAAGCAATGCCCACCACCTAAGCCACGCCCACAGAACCGGTTGTTAAAAACTTGAATCCCACCCCTGATACAGAGGTGCAGTAAGTTAAGATACTCTCTATAGTGCAGCGGTAGAAGGTCACCAGGAATTTTTCATTCAGTTGTTTCCTGAGAAATCTCAGGTAGTATAATCTCTCCTGGGCCCTTTTGACCAGTGCTGCAGTGGGAGCCCCCCAGGTCAGGTCCTCTTTTAGGGTAACACCCAAAAACTTAAAACTGGCCACTTGCTCCACTCGGTCTCCATTGATAAGCAAGGGCTGGGTGAACCAGAACCAGCCCCATCTGTTCCTTCTATAGTCCACTATAAGCCCCTTAGTCTTATTGGTGTTGAGGACCAAGTTATTGTCTCCATACCATGAAAGCGACCGGCCTACCTCATCTCGGTAGGCAGACTCATCCCCCCCCTCCCCCCCCCCCAGAGATGAGTCCCACCACTGTTGTATCATCTGCAAATTTAGTAATAGTATTTCTGGCACGAGTGGAAATGCAGTCATGCACATAAAGATATTAACAGAGTTGGAAGGGACTTTGTAGGTCATCTTGTCCGACCCAAGCAGGAGACCCCTGCATTATTTCTGACAGATGGTAATCCAGTCTCTTCTTGAAAGCTTCCAGTGATGAAGCTCCCACAACTTCTGAAGACAAAGCTATTCCACTGGTTGATTGCTCTCACTGTCAGAAAATTTCTCCTTATTTCCAGGTTGAATCTCTCCTTGTTCAGTTTCCATCCATTATTCCTCACGCTCCCTCTTTTGACTTCAATTCCAGGCACTTGTGGACAACACGGGATTATCAGCCAAGAATTCTCTTTCCTTCCAGCGAGCTCCTGGCCCTCCCTCCGAATCCCTGAGAGGCAGTGCCACCAACTACCCCTTCTGGCCAGGTGTGGGTCTCCAGTTTATTTTTTTAACAGTTTATACATTTCCTCTTTACATACATATAAGTGCTTTGTGACGAGCATATTGTCTTTGCTTACATCATAATACTTTTCCAGTTCCTAATTTCTACCTCTGTTATCCAACTATTGATAAAAAAAAGTCCCATGTTTGAAAATATTCTGTGTCTTCATTTTCTTTTATCTTTAATGTCGATCTATCCATTTCTGCACAATCTACCCTGTTTCTCCAACAATACGGCCTCCCCCAATAGGAAGTCCCAGCATGTTTTATAGGCATGAAATGACATTAAGCCCCTCCCCCCAAATTAAGGCCTATATTAAAACATGCGAAATGGGGGGGGGAAATGGCGGGGGGGCTTGCCGTTAGGAAGTTCTTTTGTTGCACACCCGGATATGGTGCTGCCTGCGTTGACCCCGATACGAAGTGCCCCACCAACGCCGAGGTCAGCCTCCAAGCCGTCGCTGCCCACCCACCCAAAGATGCAAGGGGTGGGGAATTAAGTCACCCCCGAAAAGACGGCCTAGCCATTTTTTCGGGGCTCAAAAAAAAAAAAATAAGACCCGGCCTTATTATATGAGAAATACGGTAGTATTTGTTTAATTACACCATCATCTGTAAGTGTTTCTTCATTTTTCCAGTGCTGTGCAAATACAATTCTTGCTGCTGTCAAAACATGTAATATCAAATACATATTCCCTTTATTATACTTATCTGGTACTATACCTAACAGAAATATTTCTGGCTTGTAATCTGTATGCTGCTTTAGCGTTTTTTCTAACCATGTATGTATTCTTGTTCAAAAATTTTTTTTTGCTTTTGCACATGTCCACCACATATGATAGTACGTGCCCGGTATCTGATTACATTTCCAACATTTGGCGGACATGTTTTAAAACATCTTTGCTAATCTCGCCGGTGGGAAGTGACACCTATAGAACATTTTACGCAGGTTTTCCTTATAAGAAGTTGCCATTGTCAACCTATAGTTTCTTTCCCGTTTCTGTTATCAGAGTTTATAACTTTGAAGGCAGAACCATAAACAGGAATAAACTTGAAGTCAAGGAACAGTGTTTCATCTACTGTCAGGGGCTTTGGAAACTTTTTATGGGTTGTAGATCAGTGGTCCTGGACATTTGAGGTTTAGCAACCTGGTAACGGGGAAGAGAGGGGAGCCAGGCCTCATACAAGTCAGGTGGCGCACACGTGTGTGTGTGTGTGTGTGTGTTCACACGCCAGCCCGCCACTCGCACAAGTCAAGCTGCGTGTGCCCCAGCCTGCCCCTCCCTCACCCACCCAGGAATGGGCCGTGGTCCATGGGTTTGGGACCCCTATTGCAGATCAATTAGTTGGCTTTTGTATTCTTCTAATTTGGTTATAGAACGTGCAACTTCTTTTTGCAGAATTTTCCCCTTCAGGTAACTAAGCTCCTAACTGTTAATAATCCCTCTCTTGTAATACAATCTCCTCAGGTGGGATAGATGAACCTAGCTTGGAACTGATTAAGGCTCAAGAAGATAAGGAAGAGGACATTGACTTTGAGAAAGGTAAAGTCAGTCTATTCCAGCCAACGGCTCTATTGTTTCAATCCTGACCATTCTGGTTTTTTGTAATGCCCCCTGCCCTCTGTTTGACTAGATTCCAAAATATAGTTGATTCCATTTACGATACTTAGAGACAGGGAGGATAGGAAATTGGTGTCTGGCATAAAAGAGCTGTACTGGGGGGTTATTTGTATTCTGTTATCTGGGTACTTTATAGTTTTATTAACCAAAACAATATCGACAAGACTCAGATGGAAATAGAACTGAAATAATTGCCCAGAGACTCTTTCCTAGCATTTAAAGAGCCGTGGTGGAGCAGTAGTTAGAATGCAGTACTGCTGGCTAATTCTGCTGACTGCCAATTGCCATCAGTTCAGCGGTTCAAATCTCACTGGCTCAAGGTTGACTTAGCTTTCCATCCTTCCAAGGTCAGTAAAATGAGGACCCAGATTGTTGGGGGAGCAATAGGCTGACTGCAAACCGCTTAGAGAGCTCTGTAACATGGGTGGGCTTCAGAAATTTTAGCAACGGGTTTTCTGCCCGGTTGCTGGGTGGGCGTGGCCATGGTGGGTGTGGCCTAGTCAGCCTCCTGCATCCGGGGGGGGCGTTTTTGCCCTCCCCGAGCTCTGGAGGCTTTCCTCAAGCCTCTGGGAGGGCGAAAATGGCCTCCCCAGGCTCCGTTTCTGGCCTTCCCAAACTTCAGGGAGGCCCATTTTTCCCCCTCCCCAAGTTTCCGCGCATGCCCTGCACTTACCTACAATCCAGAATGGGCCGCATGCAGGGTTGGGATTCAAATTTTTTAACAACCGGTTCTGTAGGCGTGGCTTAGGTGGTGGGCGTGGCTTGGCTGTCATGTTATTGGCTGGGCGTGGCCACCTCAACATCACTCACATCGAGGCACACCTCTTCTCGCCTGGCTTCTCATGACTGTGGGGATGCTGCAACAGTCGTAAGTGTGAAAAGTGGTCATAAGTCACTTTTTTCAGTGCCATTGTAACTTTGAATGGTCACTCCACACAAGCAAAGTACCAGCAAAGGAGGGGAAAAAAAACTCCAGAGAAGTTCCTGAGACAGGAAGTCTAGTCCTGCCAAGAATGTAATAAGGGTTAACGGAGAGGCAGTTTCTGTAAGCAACACCAGAATGTTTCCTTCCTGCCTTCCTTACAGGATTAGGCCAGTAATTTCTTCTAACAACCGGTTCTCCGAACTGCTTAGAATGTTAACACCCGGTTCTAGCGAATAGGTGCGAACCAGTAGAATCCCACCCCTGGCCACATGGGGACTCCTGGGACGGGAGGGGAGGGGTGGGCAGGGCCAGCCTTCAGTGGGATTTGAGGATCTCTGAACTGTGCAGAATCTTAGCTAGAGGATCTCTCAAACCCTGTGAACCTCCAGCAGCCCACCCTTGGCTGTAAAGCACTGTGAAGCCGTATATAAGTCTTAAGTGCTGTTGCTATCAAAGCTAAAACCAAACTAAAGAATGGAGTGTGTTTCATGGTAGATTTATTGATAGCATTTTAATCCATCCGAAAAATTCATGGAATGGTTTAGACCAGTGTTTCCCAGCCTTCACAGGTGTGTGGAATACAGTTCCCGAAATACCGATAGAAGAGAATATTTACAGCTCGGGGTTGACCTGTGGGATCCTTGGTGCTCTCTTCGCTTGGATGTTTTCTTGCAGATGTTTCATGGCTATTACTAGGTAGCATCATTAGTGCTACATTTCCTAGATTTCCAACAGTAGCTATGCTGGCTATGGAATTCTGGGGTTTGAAGTTTACACATCTGCTTCAGTGTTTTTCTCTTTCCCTCTCAGATTTGCTGACCGTGCCACCTGGATGGAAGAAAGGAGTGGAATTCACCAAACAAGGTAATAGCAAAATCAAAGCCTCAATAGTGAAATGAAAATGAGGAGTGCTACAACTAAAGGAGTGCAAATCATCTCAAGGTTGAATTTTATTTTTATTTTTTTGCCAGAAGGGTTTCAGTCTTGAAACTTTCTGGCCTGGTCTTCATTTCACTGTTTGAACCGTGTCCAGCACAGATCAGGTCAGAACAACCCTATTCACAACATTCATTTCTAATATTATTACATGTGTGACCAACCCCAAAATATTAGGGACCGTTAGCTGGGGAAAAAAAAATAACATAGCATATGTCAGCATGAAAGCGGATTTATAAGTAGGTTCTACCTAAAGAAGTCCTAAAGATTTCTCCACCTACGTTTCTTTTTTTTTTTAAAAAGAGTTCAGATTTTTCTCCTTTTGCTTCTTCAGAGATCATGGCCTCCCCGGGGTTGTTGAATTTGACCAATTTGCTGGGTGCCCTGGATGCCTTTGAGTTGGAGGCCTCCAGTGATGAAGAAGGCAAAGAGAAGACAGAGGAAGTAGAGAAGAGAAAGAAGAAAGGGAAGAATAAAGGAGCAAGGGAAGAAGAGATCCCTCCCTCAGAACCAGCCCCATTGCACAGAGTGAACAGCCTGGAGGAACTGGTGCTTAAGGTAAGGATGTGTCCGCATACAGGTTTCACTTCATAGGTGTGCATAGTGATATGAGATGTAGCAGCCCAAGGTCAGAAGCAGGAAGGAGACAAAGGTAGGTTATAGCGAGCTATAGAATTGAGAAACTGGAGTTCAGATATAGGTGACCTGCAACTCCCAGCATCCTTAAGCTTTGGTCCAGCAAGATCTGGAAAGCTGTAGAGCAAGAGTCGTCAAACTTAGCCAGTTTAAGACTTGTGGACTTCAGCTCCCAGAATTCCTGAGCTAACATGACTGGAGGAGGGATTCTGGGAGTTTGAAATCCACACGTCTTAAAGCTGTCAAGTTTGAAGACCCCTGCTTATAGA
This sequence comes from Pseudonaja textilis, assembly GCF_049901715.1. Taxonomy (NCBI): domain Eukaryota; kingdom Metazoa; phylum Chordata; class Lepidosauria; order Squamata; family Elapidae; genus Pseudonaja; species Pseudonaja textilis. Next base: position 14,950,453 of record NC_141991.1, read on the forward strand.
ACAAAGGTCTCCAAACTTGGCAACTTTAAGACTTGTGGAATTCAATGCCCAGAATGGCTGACTGAGGAGTTCTGGGACCTGAAATCCACAAGTCTTAAAGTTGTCACATATGTGGACCCTTAAGGGCTCTAGAGAAATGGGAAAAGTGAACCTGAGATGATGGATGTTGGGACCAGTTGGTTTTTCTGGGCTGGGATGGCCAAGATGGAGGTGCTGCTAAGAAGTAACACTATTGGAGCCAATGGTTGGAGATGTATTGGTTGTCTTCAAATATCAGGATAAATCATTGCCGTTATGAACAGACGCCTTTTCTTTTACTTGTCCTTTACCCAGCCTCTCAGTTTCAGAGGAGATTATTATATTAGATTATTATATTGATGTGGATTTTATTCTCCCTGGATTTTGGCCCATATCTCGAGCTATTAACTCATCGTGATTCCAGTTTGTTTTGAAAGTCTTCTGAAACAAGCTAGCAGTATCAGCTAGGAAGCTTTTGATGGGTAGAAGCAAAGGGAATGTGTTTAAATGTTTCCATTTTATGAACCTCGCTATAAACCTAACATAGTTTGGAAATGCTGTGTTAGCTCTAGAAAACAGCTTGGGAGGATTCCGTATTAACTGCTTTGGCCTGTCTCCCTTGTTCTCAGGAGGTGACACCCATCCCCGAATCAGCCCCACAGGCCACACCTGCCCCTGCCACAGTGCCCCCTAAAGAACAGTGGGCTATCCTGGTCGATGTAAGCTCCCCCGTGGACGATTTCTACAAGCGAATTCCTGATCCAGCCTTCAAGGTAAAACCACCAGTTGTCAACAGTTACATTAGCATATGCAGGCGGGAAAAACTCCTGGGACATAAATTTTACCAAGAGTATGATTTTACTGATCGATCCATAGCATAGAAGAAGCAAAACCAATTCTAAAGGTTCCCACAGAAAGCCCAAAGGTGCTTTTTTTTTTTTTTTTCCAAAAGGCAACTGGACTTTCTTGTTTTTTTCCGAAGCTGTTTGGCTTCTCATCCAAGAAGTTTCTTCAGCTCTGACTGGATGGTGGGGAATGGAAGGATTTATATTCCTTGCAGACAGCTGGTCATTTCTTTCCTTTTAGAGAATCACTAAGGCCACTTGGAGGTTTATCTGTCCTCAGGGTTGTCTGAATAGTGCAAATGAGCGTGGAGCCATCTGGGAACTGTTGAAAGGACTGTGTTGTAGATTGGAGATAGATGACTACTCAGGTGACCCTGAGGACAGAGATAAACCTCCAAGTAGCCTAACGGCTCTCTAAAAGAATGCAAATGACCAACTGTCTGCAAGGAGCATAAATCTTTCCATTCCCTACCATCCAGTCAGAGCTGAAGAAGCTTCTCGGATGAGAAGCGAAATGTCTTTAATGAAAAACAAGAAAGTCCAGTTGCCTCTTGAAAAAAAAAAAAAGGCACTTTTGGTACAGCCATGATCTGGATGACTGAGAACCTCCATAGACATTTCCACAGACAGACAGATGCATGGGTAAAATTCCCCTTTTTTCTCTCAAGGCCTCCCACGGTCCATTGTTCACCAACCCAACACTTCCTTTGTGTTTTGAGAAACAATCTTGTGCCTTTCAAAGAGTTCCCTTAGGTGACCTCAAAGTGAAGGAACTTTCACGTGGCCCAGCAGGCTCGCCTCTCCCAACCCTCCCGAAGAATTTCGTCCCCTCCCTTGCAGGATTACAGGAACCCTTTGCACTTCGGTTTGAGATGCAGACAACACAGACTCATCCCCAACAGCCTGTGCCTGTCTTCAGCAGGGAAGGGCCACAGGGCAGAAAACATCCTGCAGCCAACCCATTTTGCCCTACACAGGTGATGCTGAGGTAACCTCCAGGTGGCCTCAACAACTCTCTACAAAGAATGCAAATGACCAGATGTCTGCAAGGAGTATAAATCCTTCCATTCCCCACCATCCAGTCAGAACTGAAGAAGCTTCTTGGATGAGAAGCGAAACGTCCTCCAAGAAAAAAACAAGGAAGTCCAGTTGCCTCTTGGGAAAAAAAAAAAAAGGCACCTCTGGGACTGGACTCCCTTCTGTTTTGGTTATCAAGCTGTGAGGAAAATGGCAGGCAGGGATAGAATCCGAATCAGTTTTGACACCAGTTCTGTTGGGATGCCAGGAGTGAAGCGCTGTGTGTTGATAAATTTCCTCTCTCCTCCCCCTCCAGTGGCCTTTTGAACCTGACGTTTTCCAGAAACAGGCAATTCTCCACTTGGAGAAGCATGATTCGGTTTTTGTCGCCGCCCACACCTCTGCGGGAAAGACCGTCGTGGCTGAATACGCCATTGCTCTGTCTCAGAAGCACATGACACGGTGAGGATGTCCTTGTTTTCCTGTGCCGGTTTCGTGTCATGCTTTCAAGTCATCTTCTTGATCCAAAGGCATATTTTTATTTTTCATTCTAGCATTTTGCCCACAAATTCAGGGTCCTCCGTTTTTTTATTTTTATTTTTTTCAGATCAACTAAACTTGGTCTATTTGTTGCAGTAGGAATTGACTAACCAGCTTTGTCACTTGAGCCTGACGTCATGGGCTGAGAGATCGCGATTGGCCCCAAATTACCTAGCTGGCTTCCACGCCCGAGATGGAACTAGAACTGACAGGCACCTAGTATCTAACCTGGCGCCTTAACCATTAAACCAAACTGACTCTCAAGCACCAGGCCCCAGGTGGTGACCCATTTACCAAGTATCTTGACCATAATTCCTGGCTCAAATATGGTCCTAAGTCGAAGACTATCTCTGCTTAGAACAGGGGTGTCCAACCTTGGCAACTTTAAGACTTGTGGACTTCAACTCCCAGAATTCCTCAGCCAGCAAAGCTGGCTGAGGAATTCTGGGAGTTGAAGTCCACAAGTCTTAAAGTTGCCAAGGTTGGACACCCCTGGCTTAGAAGAGTCTCTTCCTCCTGCATATATTATAAGTCAGAGGTCTCCAAACTTGGCAACTTTAAGGCTTGTGGACTTCAACTCCCAAAGCTGGCTGGAGAGTTCTGGGAAGCTGAAGTCCACAAGTCTTAAAGTTGCCAAGTTTGGAGACTCCTGTTATAAGTGTTCCCAATGCAGTGTTTCTCAGCCTTAGAAATTTGAAGATGTGTGGATCGATTTCTAGAATTCTGGGAGTTGGAAGTCCACTTGGGTTCAAATTGCCAAGGTTGAGACACACACACACACACACACACACACACACACACACACACAAAGCGGCTCTTCAGGTTATTTTAGAGTTCCAGGATCTTCCAAATGTCTCATTCTTTTTCCCTCTCGGCCTCTTTTTGCAGCACCATCTACACATCCCCAATCAAAGCGCTTTCCAACCAGAAGTTTCGGGATTTCAGGAATACTTTCGGGGATGTTGGCTTGTTGACAGGAGACGTTCAGCTGCATCCAGACGCCTCCTGCCTCATCATGACAACGGAGATTCTCAGGTGAGGGCTAGGCCAAAGAGAGAAGGCTTGTCCCTCAGGCAAGGGGGTGGGCAGGATGGCTGGATGGTACGATGAGGCATGAAAGTCTGTGGTGATTCTCCATCATCCAGGTCATGATTGTCCCAAAGGTGTTTTTTTTTCAACTGGACTTTCTTGTTTTTTTTCTTTTGACGACATTTCGCTTCTCATCCAAGAAGCTTCTTCAGCTCTGACAGGATTTTGGGACTGGAAAGATTTATACTCTTTGCAGACAGCTGGTCATTTCCGTCCTTTTAGATGGTCGTTGAGGCCACTTGGAGGTTTATCTGTGTCCTCAGGGTCACCTGAGTAGTGCAGATGGTTCCTGTAGTCTGCAATTTTTCTGGAAATCTGTTCAAACTCCTATACCATTTGAAGGGTTTTTCATCCCAAAGTGCACAGTTAAAAGTCTACAGAGATTCTTAGTCATCCAGGTCATTTTTGTCCCAAAGGTGCTTTTTCAAGAGGCAATTGTCAGCCTGATGTCATCTGTGGGCTTCCATTCAGGGGGCGGTGTTGAGGTAATTCCCCGTTAGGAGAATGAGTGCATACAGGGAGACGTATTTGAGAGGAGTGTTTGAATAATACACACAGAGCACGCAGATACACTGTACAGTAAATGTAGGTTTTTACTTCCAGAAAGGTTTAAGCAAAGTCCAAAATAAGCAATCCAAAATCATTAACAAGTTAAATCAGTCAGTTTTCAATCCAGGGATAATCCAAATATCAAATTCCAGTGTCATAAACAGTTCAGTATCAGACTTACATTAAATCCAGTAATATCAGTCAATTAGAAGAAATGGAGCAACGGCAATACTTTCCAACAGAAGGAAACAGAGAGACTTACTCACACTCTCTTCTGAGACACAGACTAAACAAACCAGGTTTCTGGCTCCATCTTATGGCCGTTTGAAAAACCACACCCAACTACTGTTTTGCATTTTCTTAAAGATATAGTACTAAAATGTCTATCCTGGCTTATATATTTCTTACCCAAATACCTGTTAGGTGACTTATATTCCTAACAGGAAGGCAGGCTGTGGACCTTGCTACGAAACCCTATGACTCCCGATCACACAAGCTGCCGGCCGTAGACATTGCTTTGAAGCCGTGTGACTCCCGATCATTTAGCTACTGCAGGCGTAACTCAAGCGATGACAGAAAAGCTGACAGGAAAATCGCATAGGGCCGACAACTGGGGGTGAGCTCCTCTCGGGAAGACTAACTGAACTTGACAGCAATTAGATTTCCTTGTGGGGTTTTTTTTGGAGATGCATGAATTTATGAGCTTCCACCTTTATTCAGATGTGTTTCCTAAGCAGTTTCAACGGTTGGACCCAGATATTATAAGAAAGCAATGTTGTACATTTAAACAATTCCAAATGTCAACTTCAGAATCAGTATGGTGAAGTTTCAGAAACAAGGGTGTGATTCTCACAACCATCAGGGAGTATGTACTTCTATATCTGCCTAATGTACCTCAAGGTTAGTAAAAGCTGAATACAGGTAGTCCCTGACTTACAACAGTTTGTTTAATGACCGTTCAAAGTTACAAAAACACTGAAAAGAGTGACTTGTGGCCGTTTTCACACTTATGACCGTTATAGCATCCCCGTGGTCATGTGATCAAAATGTGGATGCTTGGCAGCCGACTCATACTTATGACGGCTGCTGCATCCCGAGATCAGCAGATGGTTGTTTGCATCCTTTTAGAGGGTCGTCGAGGCCACTTGGAGGTTTGTCTGTGTCCTCAGGGTCACCTGAGTTGTGCAGACGGTTCTTGTATCCTGCAATTTTTTTTCCTCTGGAAATCCAGTTGTCTGCAAGGAGTACAAATGACCAGTGTCTGCAGTGAATATAAATCCTTCCATTCCTCACTATCCTGTCAGAGCTGAAGAAGCTTCTTGGATGAGAAGCGAAACGTCTTGAAAAGGAAAAACAAGAAAACCCAGTTGCCTCCTGAAAAATCTCTACAGACTTTCTGCAGCTGTATTTGCCAGTTCTGTTTTCTTTTGAAAGCAGGACATCTATCAGCCAGAACTGACTTTTTCTAATTCAGGTGCCTTTCTCAAATCGAAATCCCTTCATACTTTAATAATGAAGCAGGGCCAAACTGACAACCCAAATCTTTTTAGCTGTTGTAGAACGATAATGCTGTCTTAGAAATGCCATTTTCTTTTTTCTTACTTGCAAAGGTCTATGCTCTATAATGGCTCCGATGTCCTCAGAGACCTTGAGTGGGTGATCTTCGATGAAGTGCATTACATTAATGATTCTGAGGTAAGGGGGGAAAAAAAAAACACCAAGAATGAAAACAACGGACGAAATCAGGCCCTGAGCAGTCCTGAGGTATTTAGTTTGGGTTGGTGGAAACTCACGGGCTTCTAGAATGTTCTTCAAATGGTCTTCAACCAGCTTCCCTCTTGCTGTTTCTCAATACTTGACTTACAATTCTTCATTTAGTGACCGTTTGAAGTTGCAACGGCCCTGAAAAAAAGTGACATGAGCCTTTTTGCACACTTACGACCTTTGTAGCATTCCCGCCCTCTATCGTGTGATCAAAATTCAGGCGCGCGTGGCAAATGGTTCGTGCTTTTGACGGTTGCTGTATCGCAAGGTCACATGATCCCCTTTGGCGACCTTCCGACAAGCGAAGTCAATAGGGAAGCCAGATTCACTTAGCAACCTACCGATTGCAGTGATTCTCTTAACAACGGTGGCCAGAAAGGTTGTAAAACAGAGCAAAGCTCACTCAACAACAAATGTTTTGCTTAACAGAAATGTTTGGCTCAATTATGGTCGTAAGTCGAGGACTGCCTGTCAGCGTTCCAAGTAATGCACCCCTAGAAAGCAGAACTCTGAGGCAGACAAATTCCTCAAAGAACAATTTACTGGATGCATCATATTGGCACAACTGGTGGAAGACGACTCTGAAAGTTCCCACAGCTTTCACCTAATTAAAAAATAAAAGTTGCCCCTTTCCCCCAAGTCACTGGTCACACTGTCCAATCAAGGTGCTGGCCGGTTGCTTGGTTACTTGACTCCTCCCCTGGCCAGCCACCTGTGAGAATGTCCTTGATTCCCACAGGAAAGCTTTATTCTTTTGGCTACAAAATCCCACCTAGCTATTTCCCCGCTTCCCACCGTTGTGTGGCAACCCTGAAGCCTCCAAGATGGCCTCAGCCAGGTTCACTTCAGGGTTGACACTGCCTATATAAAAGGGGAAATACTTGTGTCCTTCGTTGCTCTGTATAAACTTGATAGAGAATGTATGGGTCAAAGGCCCATTCTTTTGATATATCCCTTATTTATGGAAGGACAATGTCTTAAGGACTCCTTGGTTAGGACTTTACATTGTCCCTTCATTCCTTTTATTGGACCACAGCGGAAGGACATTAGACATCCTTCTTCACATGCTCAGGGGCATTCTTCTCTTTCTTTTCTCCTCAGCGTGGTGTGGTTTGGGAAGAGGTCCTCATCATGTTGCCGGACCACGTAAACATAATTTTGCTGAGTGCTACCGTCCCCAACACCCTGGAGTTTGCTGACTGGATTGGGTGAGCATCAAAGGTCCTGCAGCTTCTAAGGCCATGATGGCAAACCTATAGCACGCATGCCAGAAGTGGCACGCAGAGCCATTACTATCGGCATGCAAGCCCTCACCCAGAGCAGGTGTACTGTGCATGCGTGTGCGCCACCTGTCCGCCAGCTGATTGCCGGGTATCTGGTGCGCATGCTCAGGGGCGGGGGGTGGTGGGAGATGCACACACATGCACAGAGACGTGTGGTGCACAGGGGGTCATGTGCGCATGTGCAGGGGCGTGGGGGGCACCCTCATGCATTGCCTTCTGAGTGCTGTCACACGAGCGCAAGCACAATTATCGGCACAGGAGCCCCGAAAAGGTTAGCCACCACTGTTCTAAGGCCTCATAAATGTTTTTGAATACTTCAGTGGCTCCCTTCCTCTTGTGGGTTTTGATTATGGAATGAGAACATCTTTTTTTGTTGGTCAAGTTTTATTTTTTAAAAAACATACATCAATATCATTTCATGGACAGTGTGGCATCTTGAGTGTCATTCATTTTGATACAAAAGTAATATTAATACAATGGGACTTACTACGTTAATCAGACTTGCATGGCCTAATGTTGCTATGCACATCTGTATCAGCACACAATCCTTCATTTTTCAATTATTCGCTACAACATTCAAATAATAATCACATTATTTTTGAGCATACCTAATCACATCCTTCCAAGTGGATGAGAGATGATGGATAGGAAGGATTTTTTTTAAAAAAAATCCCCACAAGATTGGCTGTACTAAAAATTAGAATAGATTAAAAAGTGTAGAAATAGAGGGAATATTGTCATACGTACTTTTTACACAACACATTTAAAGTTAATATTAGAGGTTAAGATCAGAGTTTGAAATGAGAACATCTAGAAACCTTAACACGGCTCCCAGTGGCCTTTGTTCTAGCAATTTTTCTAGTCTTCTTTAGAAAGAGACTAAGCCAGAAGTCGGCAATATAGAGATAGTCTTCAATTTAACAGTTCCATTAGTGACCGTTCAAAGTTACAACGGCACTGAAAAAAAGTGACTTACAACTGCTTTTCACAGTTGCAACCTTTGCAGCATCCCCATGATCATGTGATCAAAATTCCGACGCTTGGCCACTGGGTTCATGTTTATGATCGTCGCGGTGTCCCAGAGTCACCTGATCCCTTTTTTGCGGCCCTCACTTAACAAGCAGGCTACTGATTCACTTAACAACCGGGCTACTGACACATCAACTGCAGTGATTCACTTAACAAGTGAGGCAAGAAAGGTCATAAAATGGAGGAAAACTCAACCAACATTTTGCTCAACAACAAAAATGTTGGGATCAATAGGCGGTCATAAGTCGAGGACTACCTGCGGTCTTTGTGGATCAAAGCTCTCCTGGTGTCCGTACCATGGAGTCTAAATTCAGAATTAAAAACAGGCCTCAAATCTTGTTTGGACTGCAGTTTCCTAGGAACACAGGATCACCTTTTGTGACCTCCTGACTAGCAAAATCAATGGAAAAGCCAGATTCACTTAACAACCGTGTTGCAAACTTAACCATTGCAGTGCTTCACGTAACTCTGGCCAAGAATGGTTATAAAACGGAGCAAAACTCCCTTGACAACAGTTTCAAGGAATTTGGGGTTCAATTGTGGTTATGGGAGCTGTGGTGGCCCAGTGTTTAGAATGCAGTACTGCAGGCTACTTCTGCTGACTTCCGGCAATTCGAGTCTCACTGGCTCAAGGTTGACTCAGTCCTCCCTCCTTCCGAGGTCATTAAAATGAGGATCCAGATTGTTGGGGGCAAGGTGTCAATTATAAACCACTTAGGGTTGTAAAGCGGTGTGAAGGGGCATATAAGTTTAAGTACTATTGCTATACATCTCGTTGTATGTTCTCCGAACAGCACGGTTTTGGAGAAGGGAAGGAAGAGCTCACCAAAATAACCCTGTTTGTGGGATTCCTGCTTCTGACAGGCGAATCAAACGGAAGAAGATTTATGTGATCAGCACACTGAAGCGCCCTGTTCCACTGGAGCATTATCTGTACACTGGAAATAGCCAGAAGACGCAGAACGAGCTTTTCCTCCTGGTGGATTCCCGCGGGACGTTCCTTACGAAGGGGTAAGCTCAGGATCGGCAGAGGATCCCTTATAATACCTTCCAGGCCAACTTCTCCTTCTCTATTTCCATGAGAATTAAAGCTACCTTTGGCAATGATTTTTTTAAAAAAGCCACTATGAAATGGTCGAAACGTTACTGAGTTTTAATCATAGGTTTATAACCTGCCTCAAACAAACATCCTTTCCCGCAGCAGGCAAAAGCATCCATATGTATCCCAGAACATATCTGGGCAACCTTTTTATATCTCACAAACAAAGGCAAATATACCTATCCCAGGATAATGTTGCAGGATCCAATCTGGGTCAGTCACCGGGGCCAAAGATTTAGTCTTCCAAGCTTTCAGACTTGTGCCGGAACCCATGCAACAACCACTGACTTAATAACCAGCCATCAAAACCCCAATCACCATCTGAAAAGCCACACACAACTATAGGCACCACATATACATATATGTATATATACATGTAGGGGGCATGCATAAGCGCACCAACATGCCTACCGTCCCTGTCCTATTGTTTCTTATTCTTTTTTCTTATTCGTATCCATTTCATGTATTCATAACTATGTTTATACTTATACCTGTTATAATCGCTTGACAAAATTAAATAAATACATACATACATACATACATATATACATACATACATACTATGCATGGAATAGCCCAAAGCACACATTCTGGCAGGAGAGAAGTGCTGTCAGACCCGCCTCAGCTTGAACCTCTAAGTAAGAAAGATCCTTAACGCCATGTATTGATAAAGGTAGTTTACTAGTAGAGGGGTGGGATTCTACAGGTTTGCACCTATTCATTAGAACCGGTTGTTAACATTCTAAGCAGTTCGGAGAACCAGTTGTTAGAAGAAATTACTGGCCTAATCCTGTAAGGAAGGCAGGAAGGAAACATTCTGGTGTTGCTTTCAGAAACTGCCTCTCCATTACCCCTTATTACATTCTTGACAGGACTAGACTTCCTGTCTCAGGAACTTCTCTGGAGTTTTTTTCCCTCCTTTGCTGGTACTTTGCTTGTGTGGAGTGACCATTCAAAGTTACAATGGCACTGAAAAAAGTGACTTATGACCATTTTTCACACTTACGACTGTTGCAGCATCCCCACAGTCATGAGAGGCCAGGTGAGGAGATGCGTGCCTCGATGTGAGTGATATTGAGTTGGCCACGCCCAGCCAGTCACATGACCACCAAGTCACACCCACCAACTTAGCCACGCCCACAGCACCAGTTGTTAAAATATTTGAATCCCACCCCTGACTAGAAGTCAAGTGAATTGCTGTAAGGCATAGCCAGTATTGAGAAATTATGTGCCAAAATACCCAAGTCTGACTTTTCCCACAACCTTAGTTGGTTGTGTTGCTTTCGTGCCACGCCCTGGATCATCACAGATTCTTTTTCTATCTAGTTGAATCAGAAGTGAGGAATTCAAGGGTGTCAGGCCAAGGTTCTCTGGTTTTTTTTGCAGCATAGGAAAAAAATATGCCACCTAGGCATTCTGTATTACAATGTAATAAAGGTAAAGGTGCCCCTCGCACATACGTGCTAATTGACCCGGCTCTAGTGGGCAGTGCTCATCTCAGTGTCGAAGCTGAAGAGTCAGCGCTGTCCAAAGAAGTCTCCATGGTCATATGTTCAGCATGACTAAACGCCGAAGGCGCATGGAATGCTGTTACCTTCCCACCAAAGTGGTCCCTATTTTTCTACTTTCATTTTTTTTACATGCTTTCGAACTGCTAGGTTGGTAGAAACTGGGACAAGTAATGGGAGCTCACTCCATTATGCGGTGCTAGGGATTCAAACTGCCAAACTGCCGACTTTTCTGATCGACAAGTCTTAGATGCTGAGCCACCACATCCCTCTTATGACATTATCATGTAATAACTTTCCTGTAATGTGTTGTCTTCCTCTGATGCCCTTCCAGGTATTATGACGCTGTAGATGCCAAAAAGGACCGAACTAGCAAGCACTCCCAGACCTTTGGGGCCAAACAGCCAATGCACGCCGGAGCCGGGCCGGGTCAGGTGGGCTGAATTAAGCTTTATAGGAGTAGGAGTTTGTACCAGTGATTAAAATATGAATATTTCCCTTTCCTGACACTAAAAAGAGTCAGTTAAAATAACGTCCCACGGGATGGATCCAGATGTTTGGGTGTCTTCTCATGCTCTCCTTTGTTGGGTGCATTACATTGCGTTGTGGTTCACCGGCAGCCGGTGCAGACAGCAGCAGTGAGGAAGAAAGGGGACCAGTCAGGGAGTCTGGAGTGGACTTGAATGAGGGCCCTGCATCCGATGCAGGATGGGTCCAGGACCATCTGGGAATGGGGTGCTGCCTTTGGAGCCTTCGGAGTCTGGCAGCAGCGAAGCAGAGGACCCAGGGGAGCCTGTTCCCAGTGTGTGTGTGCACAGAGCTGCTAGAAGGCGAGAGCAGCTGAAACAGAAGGGGCGACTCAGGAGAAAAGCTAGGAGGTGATTGCCCCTCCCATAAGGGATAAAAGTCAGACCTCGATGACGAAACCTTTGCAGGAAGCAAAGTAGTTTGATAGATTCTGAGTCCTCCTTGAAGCTTTGTGTATGGTTGTTTTTTTCCTGGTACTTCGGTTGGTTTCTGTTATAATTGGAGAGTTCTGTTTTGGGCAGCATTCCACAGCACTGAAAGGCGTGTGCTTATCTTGGGGAACTGTTTATAATTAGTTCTGGCTGGGAATGAAAGTAATTCCCAGCATTGTAATAAAATAGGTTTTCGTTTTTAAAACAAGTTTGTGTTTAAGTACGTTTGACGAAGCCTGGGTCAGAACACATTGAAAGAGAAGAAGTCGGGGAGTGTGGGGGTGGGGGGGGGAAGATCTAGTCCTGGAGCAAACATCTGGAATTTCCGCAGGACAAGAACATCTGGCTCTCCCTCATTGACATGCTCCGCAAGAAGGACCAACTGCCGGTGGTGGCCTTCACGTTCTCTCGCAATCGCTGTGACGAAAACGCCTCCATGCTGACCACCGTCGACCTGACCACCACGACGGAGAAAAGTGAGATCCATGTCTTCTTCCAGAAGTGCATCTCCCGACTGAAGGGAACCGATCGGCAGCTGCCTCAGGTGAGAGGAAAAGGAAAAGGCTACCAGGGAGGGGGGCGGGTGCGGTGGGTCACCTTGGTAGCATAGCCAGAATGGGAGTTGAGACTCAGGACTTCGGTGGTTGCCAAGACGAAGAAGGACGGAAGTCAAGGAGCCCTTAACGGTGGAGGATCACTCTGGAGGTGCTTGACAGACCAGTAGCGGACCCCGACCTCACCCCATGCACATCCTGTTTCTTCCCTCCCCATCTTTATACCACCTTTTTTTACCATACTTTTAATCATAAGGCATATTATTTGCCACTAGTATGTATATATGTATGTGTTTTGTTGCTTTTGACCTTGTAATCTTCCCAGAGTCGCCCTGCAGTAAGATGGGTGGCAAATAAATTTAAATGGATAGGATAGCATGGGGGAAGGAAGGAAGAGAGAGAGAGAGAGAGAGAGAGAGTCTGTATGTGTGATAGGTAGGGTAGATATAGACAGATAGATATAATGTAGAAGTAGATAGATAGATGGGTGGGTGGGTGGGAGGATGGGAGGGAGGGATAGTATAGGATGGGATAGGATAGATAAGGTAGGATGGATAGATAAGATAGGATAGATGGATAGGATAAGATAGATAAGGTAGGATAAATAAGGTAGGATAGATGGATAGGAAAGGATAGGATAGATAAGGTAGGATAAATAAGGTAGGATAGATGGATGGATAGGAAAGGATAGGATAGATAAGGTAGGATAGGATAGATAGGATAGATGGAAAGGAAAGGATAGGATAGATAAGGTAGGATAGGATAGGATAGATAGGATAGATGGAAAGGAAAGGATAGGATAGATAAGGTAGGATAAATAAGGTAGGATAGATGGATGGATAGGAAAGGATAGGATAGATAAGGTAGGATAGGATAGATAGGATAGATGGAAAGGAAAGGATAGGATAGATAAGGTAGGATAGGATAGATGGAAAGGAAAGGATAGGATAGATAAGGTAGGATAAATAAGGTAGGATAGATGGATGGATAGGAAAGGATAGGATAGATAAGGTAGGATAGGATAGATAGGATAGATGGAAAGGAAAGGATAGGATAGATAAGGTAGGATAGGATAGATAGGATAGATGGAAAGGAAAGGATAGGATAGATAAGGTAGGATAAATAAGGTAGGATAGATGGATGGATACGAAAGGATAGGATAGGATAGATAAGATAGATGGAAAGGAAAGGATAGGATAGGATAGATAAGGTAGGATACATAAGATAGGGTAGATGGAGGGATAGGAAAGGATAGGATAGGATAGATAAGATGGATGGATGGAAAGGGAGGTAGGATGATGGGAAATGTAGGAAGTCTTCTCTAGCACCAGTCCTGGATTTTAGGATAAAATTAATTTTAATTAAGTTGGACGACATTGTTACTAAAAAAAACCTTCACTTATGGGATTTTTTTCCCCCTCAGGTTCTTCACATGGTTGACCTTTTAAAACGTGGAATTGGAGTGCACCACAGTGGCATCCTGCCCATCCTCAAGGAGGTAGTGGAGATGCTTTTCAGCAAAGGCCTCGTCAAGGTAGGTGTAGGAATTGACCAGGCTGAGATCGTTGAGGCAAGCGGGGGAGGGGGGGGGTCAAACGCATCATCAGTTTGGAGTCTCTATGCCCCACTGAGAGACTTAAGTCCAGCTCCCCCTTGAAGCCTCTTGACTCTTAATCTGGCGCCAATTTGCCTCAACCCTTAGTAGATCAGGTTCTTCTATACACGTAGTCCTCGACTTGCGACCATAATTGAGCTCAAAATTTCTGTTGCTAAGCGAGATATTTGTTAAGTGAATTTTGCTCCATTTTGTGACCTTTCTTGCCACTGTTGTTAAGTGAATCGCCGCAGTTAAGTTAGTGACACGGTTGTTAAGTGAATCTGGGTTCCCCTTGGACTTAGCTTGTCTGAAGGTCACAAAAAACGACTCATGTGACCGTGGGTCATTGCAGTCGTCATAAATATGAGCCAATTTGATGAGTGTCTGAATTTTGATCACATGACCATGGGGATAACTGCAATGGTGGTATGTGTAATAAACGGTCATAAGTCACTCTTTTCAGTGCTATTGTAACTTCAAACTGCCATTAAATGAACTGTGGTTTAAGTCCAGGACTATCGGTTATGGGTAGCATGGAATAAACTTGTAATACTCTTGAACCCTATCCTGGCTCCTGAGAGAATGTCCCAGGGACCCAGACTTCTCCAGCCTTGTTCCTCAAATGGTTGGATCACTCCCATGTTCCCCTGGTCTGGAATGGGATAAACGGCCAACTTGCCACAGCCAATTCACCGCTGCCGATACACAACTGTGATGACCCAGGGCATGGCACAAAAGCAACCAAGTCACAAAAGTAGGTAAAGTCCCTTTAATTCCTCCAACTTGGCCCCCAATGTCCAGTTACCATCGGCTGGAGAAAAAACCTCTCCCAAGAACAGTTTTTGAAGGGAAGAAATTCGGTCCGAACCCAAAGTACGTCTAAATTATAAATAAAAACCAATACAAACCACGCTGCAGCAATTAACGAGACAGGGCAGGATAAAGAATTGCAGACTTCCAAAAGATAACGGAACACACATAGTTGGGAGGACGCCAGAACCCAGATAAGATGTGACAAACAAAGATAATGCACGCTTTGCTTCCAGCAAGGTGCTGTGTGCAAACACCCTTTATATCCTGTTTTCCCAGCTGCAGCCAATGAAGGGAATCAGGCCCTCTTTCTCCCCTGTAACCCACGTTGCTCCCTTATCCGTTCCTCCCTGCGTGCCCTAAGATGAAGAGGGGGTGGGCCTGGGTCTTCCTCTGAATGACAAGCCGGACTGTGTCCTTCCTCAGTTTCCTCCACAGCCACCGGAGCCACACTCCCACTCCCTGTCAGCTGTTCGACCTCCCCCTCGGAATCAGATTCCAACAGGGGCATGACAGCAACAGGAAAACTTGCTACAGGGCAATTCAACCGTTTTATTTAATTATTTAAAATTATTTTTTTTATTTTTTTGTCATTCACATTTTTGTCAGGATTCCAGCAATCACTCTAATTAAATCATGATTCTCGAGACAAACTTCAAAAAACTTCAAAGGATTCATTAGAGGCGACATCCTGACACTGCCCTGTACGAAGCCACCTCTGGCATACGTAATTTACAGTCCCCTGTGACCCTGTTTCCCCCTTTCCCCCGCTGGGTGTCTCATAAACCAGATTCTCCAACTGAGCACGTTCACAGGCTGGGTGCCATCATTCACGTTCTCCAATTAAAGATTTTCGTGGGCAAAAGCTCTGGTTTTTAGTTACAATCTTTTAAAGATAAGAGTTGGAATGTACTTTTACTTTCAAACTGCTGCACTGCTCTTCCAAATTTCCTTCCTCCCACCCCACCTTTTTTATGACAACTACTAAAACAGGCATAGGAATGTTTTTTGAGTTGACCATTTCATTCTCTCTCTCGTTTTGTTCCCTTTCTTTAACGATTCTCTTCCACGATTTCTTCGATATGATGTCAGTTTTGTCCCTAGATTCCTCAGTCGTCACTGGGCTGGAGGATTATAGGAGATGAAACACGTATAATTCTCTGGAAAGGACAGGTAGTCCTCGACTTACAATAGTTCACTTAGTGACCGTTCAAAGTTAGAACTGCCCTGAACAAAGTAACTTACGACCGTTTTTCACGGTTCCAACATTTCCAGCATCCCCATGGTCGCCATGATCAAAACTCAGGCTCTTGGCAACTGCTTCATATTTGTGACCGTTGCTGTGTCCTGTGGTCATGTGATAATCCCCATTTGCGACCTTCTGACAAGCGAAGCCAATGGGGAAGCCAGATTCACTTAATGACTGGGTTACTAAATTCACTTAACAACTGAGGCAGGAAAGGTGATAAAATGGGGCTAAAATTCCCTTCACAAATGTCTCACTTAGCAACAGCCATTTTGGGCTCAATTGTTGTCATAAGTCAAGGAATATATCAGTCAGAGGAAAGCCATTCTGGCTTATTGCCAAGAAAAGCAGGTGGAATCTAAATATTTTTGTTGGCTATAATTCTTGAGGGCTATGATAGGGACTATATATCTATACCTTTTCCGCTTGGGCTAGGGGCTGGACTAGATTACCTATAAGGTCCCCTCCGACTCTGATTATCTGTTATAGAGGTTTGCATGTATTGACAGCAGCAAGGATTGTGTTTACACAATATTGGAAAAATGAGAACACTCCATCAGATGAGAATGTAGTAATTCGGAAAATATTAGACTGTGCAGAGATGGATAGATTGACATTAAAAATAAAAGACAAGACACAGAATATTATTTAACATGGAATAGATTTTACAACTGGTTAGAGATAAGAGGTAGAAATTAGTTGAAGAAAGATTATTGCTGTGCATGAACTCAGTATAAAGATGGTTTATAATTATAAATATGCCAATATAGCCAACAGAATTACAAATAAGCTAATATAAAGAGAAATCTAGTTAAAACTATTCTGTTACACTATTACTATTGCTATTAGTATATATGTTAATATTCCTTTTTGTTCTTTTCTTTGTTTTTCTGTAAATGATATGCCTTGACATCCAAAATGTTTATGAATAATAAAAAAGTAAAAAGCAGGTGGAATCTCCCCGTCTTTCTCTTTCCCTTCGGCTTCTAGATCCTCTTCGCCACAGAGACTTTCGCCATGGGGGTGAACATGCCAGCAAGGACTGTGGTTTTCAATTCAGTCCGTAAACACGACGGTGCTAATTTCCGGGACTTGGTACCAGGTAGGAGTGGAGAGGAGCATATTTCATGGTACCCCCTCTTTTTCTTTTTTCTTTTTTTACAAGGGGGGGGTGTTTATAAGTAGAATGGCCAGATGTTCCACAGACAAAACATCTGTCTGCCCTTCTCTTGCCCATCATCTCCCACTTCCTACCTCCAGTTTTCCCCCTTTGCTAGTTGTTTATCGTGTCCCTGTTCCTGCTGGCTGCCATAAAGGCTTTAAAGATGGCACGTCCCACAGAGATACCCTAGAGCAGTGGCCCCCAACCTTTTTTGTGCCACGGCCCGGTACCGGCATCACAAAATGATCCGCGGCCCGGTACCGGCGTCAGCACGCATGGCAAGGCGAGCCGAGCAACTGGCCAGCCAGCCGGCCCCCGCTTCTCCTCGCCACCTTCAACTCCTCCTTTGTACCTTGGTCGATGGGCTTCGGGACGGCTTCGGGACGGTCGCTCGGCTCGCCTTGCCTTGGGTGCTGAAAGAATCCTCGCGCCTTAGTTTTGTTCGAGCCGCCCCCCCACTTCGATGAAACTAAGGCGCGAGGATTCCTTCAGGATCCAAACGCCGCTTTCCAACCGGAAAAGCTCACCAGAAGCACTTTCTCATCAAAACAAGATGGCGGCGCCCAGCAAACCGGCGGCCCAGTAGAAAAGTTCCACGGACTGGTACCAGTCCGGGGCTCCGTAGATTGGGGACCCTGCCCTAGAGCAAGGGTGTCAAACTCGATTTCATTGAGTTTGGGCTGTGGTTGACCTCGTGGGGAGGGCTGGGGGCATGGCCAGTGGAGGCGTGGCCAGCTCAACATCACTCGTGTTGGGGGCGCCTGTGGCCGCCCGCCCAAGCACTCTGCCAGTGATAACGGGCTCCCGAGCTCCATTTCCGGCTGTGACGGCCTCCTGCAACCCTCTGCCAGTGAAAATGGAGTTTTCTTTTTCACTAGCAGAGCCACTGTGAGTTGGCCCTTTGCTGTTTCCAGGGCAGCTCCATGGGCCAGATCTAAACACTCTGTGGGCCTTGAGTTTGACACCTAGAGCTATTGGGATTGTTTTGTAGGCGAAAAGTTAGCAAGCCAATTTATCTCAACTGTTTATGATATTTGAGGTGGGGGGCAGTTTGAGACTGGGAACTATATACAGCAACTTGGTTATATGGCTATGCTGGTCTCTTCTTCAAGGGAAAGCAAAAGTGGACTATCATTTTTAACTGTGGAGCCCTGTATGTCAAGAGTCTAAAGCAATGTTTCTTAACCTTAACCACTTTAAGATGCCTGGACTTCAACTCCCAGAATTCCCTGGCCAGCATGCCAAAATTCTGGGATTTAAAGCAGTGATGGCGAAGCTTTTTGTTGTGGTGTGCCGAATTGCGTGTGCGATAGCACGTGTGCCTGCACCCCCAATGCAATGCGCCCCCCAGCGCATGTGCATGCAACATCCTTGCCCTGCCCCCTTACCTGCACCGCGCATGTGTGTGCCTCCCAGCTGATTTTCAGCCCATTTGACGCCATTTTCGCCCTCTCGGAGGCTTGAGGGAAGCCTCTGCAGCCTCGGAAGGCTGAAAAATGGGCCTGTTTCAGCACTTCTGATATTTCCAGAAGGCCTCCCGAGGCTGCAGAGGCTTCCCTCAAGCCTCCGGGAGGGTGAAAATGGCCTCAAATAGGCTGAAAATCAGCTGGGAGGTGTGCGCATGCGCAGTGCAGGTAACTTTGGCTGGGGCTCACGTGCTTGCACAAATGGCTCTGTGTGCCACCTATGGCACGTATGCCATAGGTTCGCCATCACAGATTTAAAGTTTGGGCATCTTAAAAGTGGGCAAGGAGGAGAAACAGTGGGCTAAAAGGATCAAATTCTAGCGAAGTACAGCTAGTCCTTGACTTACGACCACAGTTGAGCCCAATTTTTTTTCTTGCTAAGCAAAACATCTATTAAGTGAATTTTACCCCCATTGTACAATCTTTCTTGCCACGGTTATTAAGTGAACTGCTGCAGTTAAGTTAGTGACACACGGTCGTTAAGTGAATTTGGCTTCCCCATTCACTCTGCTTGACAGAAGATCACAAAAAGAGGATCTCATGATCTCAGGATACTGCATCTGTCATAAATATGAATCAGTTGCGAAGTGTCTGAATTTCGGTCACATGAGCATGGGGCTCTTGCAACAGCCATAACTCTGAAAAGCAGTCATAACTCAACTTTTTTCAGTGCCATTGTAACTTTGAACAGTCACTAAATGAGCTTTTGTGAGTTGAGGACTACCTGTATATATAAATGAGGTTTCATCTGCCAGTCTTGCTGAGGTAAAAATAAAACCAGGGTTGTTTCTTCCTCTGGATATCTATCCCTTACTTGATGGCAAGAATGGCTAACGCCACATATATCTTTCTTTCTTCCACATCCTAATTAGCTGAATACATCCAGATGGCAGGCCGGGCTGGGCGTCGAGGTCTCGACACCACTGGGATGGTGATTATTCTGTGCAAAAACCAAGTGCCTGAAATGTCCGACCTTCACCGCATGATGTTGGTGAGTGATTGGTGTGTGTTTGTCTAGCTTAAATTGCAACACGAAGCAACTGCAGTTGCTTAAGCTGTAAACGAATCCATCTTAACAGAATAACAGAGTTGAAAGGGACCTTGCAGGTCATCTAGTCCAATCCCCCTACCCCAGAGGTCTCATTCTCACGGCCTGCGGGCCAATTGCGGCCCGCAGGACGATATCCTGTGGCCCCCACTGTGATATGAAAGTATAATATTAGTGCGTTCTCCATGCGTCGCTAGCTGGCTAAACACTTCTATGTGCGGCCCAGCCTCACCCAGACTCTGCCTCCAGCGGCCCCCAGGTAAATTGTGTTTGAGACCCCTGCCCTACCCAGACAGGAGACCCTGCACCATTTCTGACAGATGGCACTCTAGTCTCTTCTTGAAAGCTTGCTGTGATGAAGCTGCCACAACTTCCAAAGACAAAGCTGTTCCACTGTTTAATTATTCTTACTGTCAGAAAATTCCTCCTCATTTCTTAGTTGAATCTCTTCTCGATCAGTTTCCATCCATTATTCCTTGTCTGACCTTTGGGTGCTTTGGAAAATAGGTTGACACCTCCCCAGGGGTGGGATTCAAATTTCTGAACTGATTCTGTGGGTGTGGCCTAATTTGTGGGTGTGGCTCGGTGGTCATGTGACTGGCTGGGCATGACTTGTATGTAAATATTGTAAATATTTATGTAAATTTGCATTTTTTATCAAAAAAAGAGCAACTGTTACCCAAAATCAGGCAAAGCAGGCAGGCAGATTGAGTTGCTCACAGAATCACAGATTCATTCAGAGATCTAGCTATCTGCATTCGGCTACCTGAGTCTTTCACATAAAATTTGCTTGCAAGCAAACTCATAAAATTTGCTAAAATTTACTACTGTTAAATCTGGTTTTTCCCAATCTATATGTGTACATTTGCTTTTTCTTGCCTAAGTGTCAGACTTCACTTTTTCTCTACATTGAATTTCATTTTGTTAATATTTGGATTGAAATTATAGCCCGTGATAAATACCTTCCTTCTGGCTGAGGATGAAAGTTTATTAGAATCTTATTAAGGACAGAGAACAGCCACACCAGTGATGGGATTCAATTTTTTTTACTACCAGTTCTGTGGGCGTGGCAGGGGAAGGATACTGTAAAATCTCCAGAGGTAGTATTGGCCGGTTCTCCTAACTACTCCAAATTTCCTCTACCGGTTCTCCGGAACTGGTCAGAACCTGCTGAATATCCACCTCTGAGCCACACCCTTCTGGGTCCAAAAATCTGATGTTTGCTACTTCAGCTTGGACATTCTGTTTCAGGTAACCTGTGACAACCATCATTAGACCCAAAACTGCAGTTGTAAGTTGTGACAGTTGTTAAACAGATCACCACGTGACTGCCGCTAATTGTACGACCTTTCTGTTTCGTTTTAGGGCAAACCTACTCGGTTGCAGTCCCAATTCCGCCTGACCTACACCATGATCCTAAACCTGTTGAGAGTGGAGGCACTCCGAGTGGAAGACATGATGAGGAGAAGCTTCTCCGAGTTCCACACCCGGAAGGACAGCAAGGTATGATGGATGTGGGGGGGGGAAAAGTTGAAATAGCTCCTGGAAAGAGTCAAATGCCGCTTGAGAGGAATCCAGGGAAGCTTCCTAAACTTTTCTGAAACAACAGTTTGAGGCGGAGGGAGGTTAATGGAAAAGAAGTTTCCATTCCTTGGAAGGAATCTCCCATTTTTAAGACAGGAGCATGCCTGGAAGAAAATGGTGGGTGAGTAAGGAAGATAATACAGGAAGCAGAGGAGAAAAAAATATGGAAATCCGTTGGTTGGAAGTCCGTCTCTTAAGTCAAGAACAGGAGGGGGGGGGGTCTTCAAATTTGTCAACCTTAAGACTTGTGGACTTCAACTCCCAGAATTCCTCCATGCTGGCTGAGGAATTCTGGGAGTTGAAGTCCACAAATCTTAAAAGTTGCCACAATGGGAGACCCCGCTCAAGAAGATGAAGCCTAAATTGCTGTAACAGATTGAGTTCAAGGGTGGGATTCTACCCGGTCAGACCAGTTCTATCGAACAGGTTGTTATGATTCTGCGCTGTTCGGAGAACCGGTAAATTGCACCACTGGCTGGCCCCTCCCTTCCCCGCCCACTCACTCCTTAGCTGGCATGAGCGTCATCAAACTTGCCTGCGCTTGGTAAGTTGGTATTCCCCACCCCACCGTGCTTTCTAGCTAATCTAAAAGCAGAGCTACCCTTCCTTAGGACTGAAGCTTCTATTTTTTCAGTGCAGACTCAGGTAACAGATTGCAGAATGGTAGATCTCTGAGTGAATCTGTGATTCTGTGAGCAACTCAATCTGCCTGCCTGCTTTGCCTAATTTTGTCTAAAAGTTGCTCTTTTTTAATAAAAAGAATCAATATTTACATACATGGAGTTTTGTGAGTTTGCTTGCTAGCAAATTTTATGTGACAGACTCAGGTAGCAGATTGTAGAAAGATAGACTCTAAGTGAATCTGTGATTCTGTGAGCAACTCAATGTGCCTGCCTGCTATGCCTGATTTTGGGTAAAAGTTGCCTTTTTAATTAAAAAAAATCAAACTTTACATAAATATAATATTTACATACAAGCCACGCCCAGCCAGTCACGTGACTGCCAAGCCACGCCCAGTCAGCAAGCCACGCCCAGCCAGTCACATGAGCACCAAGCCACGCCCACAAATTAGGCCACGCCCACAGAACCGGTTGTTAAGAAATTTGAATCCCACCCCTCATCGAGTCCCTCCAGCTAGCCGTGGTTTTCCAAGGATGTAGTAAAGATTTCTTCTCATTTGGTATGAAGGACCAAATTCTGAACTTGCTGTGTGGATATCAAAGTTGCTCTTCCACAAAATATTTCCTTGTATGGTGGCTGCGATCACCTGATATACTAGCGCATTAAACCATTGGACTGGAGCAGTGGCGGTATTCAAATAAAGTTGCCACCGGTTCAGTGGGCCTGGCTTGGTGGCCGCGCTTTGTGCGCATGCATGCACTTTGCGTGCATGTGCACGCCAAACACACACTTTGCGCAGGCGCAGAGGCGTTTTAACGTGCCTCCTGAAAACCTGCACGATGGTGGTCGCTGCAGCAGCTGCCGCGCGGTGCTATACTGCGCCGCGCAAAGCAGCTGCGCTTTGAATTCTGGCCATAAAAGTGAGTATGGGAGCCCGGGCGGGCCAACCACAGAGCAGCAAAGAGAACCGATTCGGTCTCCACTGCTCATCGCCGCTACCGGTTCTCCAGAACCGGGCAGAACCAGTCGAATACCACCACTGGACTGGAGGCACGCAACATGCTGCATCCACGTTTCAGCTATGTTCACACAATACTTGGAGCCCCATTCGTCAATCCTGGTATAACCTAGCATGTTTTGTGAACTCGGCTTCTTTATGTTAAACGGTTGAGTGGAAAGGAGAAGGCAAGGAGTTGGGCGCTGTATGGCTTCGCTTCACCATCGGTGTCTCCTCGCCAGGTCTATGAACACAGAATTGCCCAGCTGAGCAGTATATTAGCCAACATGGAAATGCCAGACACATCAAGGCAGCTTGGTGACTTACAAGAGTATTATTCTGTAGTCCGAGAACTGCAAGAGATACGGGAACGCATTCAGGTACTGGCTGGAAGAACTGGGGTGTAAGGTTCTTTTCGACCTCTTGGTGTTGTCGTACTTCAGATCCTAGACAAAGATCTTTCAAAGACAGTCTTTCCCCTGGGTATGGTATCCTGCTGTTGAATTGGGGCTAAATTAATAGACCAGCAAAATACAGTGGACATAATATACTTAGATTTCAGCAAGGCATTCGACAAAGTAGACCACAACCTACTTCTTAGTAAGCTAGAAAAAGGTGGAATAGATAGCACCACCACTAGATGGACTCGCAACTGGTTGGCAAACCTTACTCAACGAGTAGTCCTTAATGGGTCTAAGTCTACATGGAGGGAAGTAAGCAGTGGGGTGCCACAAGGTTCCGTCTTAGGCCCAGTACTCTTCAATATCTTCATTAACGACTTAGATGAGGGAATAGAAGGGGAACTTACCAAATTTGCAGATGATACTAAGCTGGCAGGAACAGCTAACACCCAAGAAGATAGGCTCGAGATCCAGATGGATCTTGACAGACCAGAACACTGTGGGAGCGCCATCACTTGAGACTTTCAAGAAGAGATTGGACTGCCATTTGTCAGAAATGGTGTAGGGTCTCCCGCTTGGGCGGGGGGTTGGACTAGATGACCTAGAAGGTCCCTTCCAACTCTGATTATCTGTTAAATCTGTTAAATCTGTTAAACCTGCTTATTGTAGGGGTCATGATCCTAATACAAGTTGAGGAAGATGCTTCTAGAAGGCATTTTTGAGGTGGGTCTGGCTAAAGTATTCAGTATTCAGCTTCGGCGTCTGAGGGGTGTGACCCAAGCCAAGATGTCCACCCTTATTTCAAGGGAGGAGGCAACTGTAAGTCTCACAAAATTCCACTTCCCTTGAAACGCTGCAGTCGGGATCCATCCCATCTTACTCAAATCGGGTGGAAAGGAAAGTTTCATTCCAGTTTTGCTCCAAGGTCATCCTTTCCAACTTAATTCGTATTCAGCCATCATCCTGTCCACCATTAATGGCTGGGTTTGATGAGAATGGAGGTTTTAATCTTCCTGGAAAGGACAAGGTTAAGGGTGAAGAAACTGGAATGATGAATCCTTCTTTGTTAGTCCACTTAGAGGTGGGAAGCTGCATTTCTTGCCTTGCCTCATGGGTTTCTCCCTGAGGGATCCTTGGTGCTCTCTGAGCTGGCTTGTTTTCTTGAAGACCGTTCATTACCCTAACTGGGCAACATCACTGGCGCTGATGATGTTACCTAATTAGGTAATGAAACATCTCCAAGAAAACGTGCGAGCTCAGAGAGCACCGAGGACTCCCTCGTGTCAACCCCGCGCTACAAATATTCTCCTTTATGGCTTTTTCCCTTTCAGAGGCGAGTCATGGAATCGATGAATGGATTGAAAGCCCTTTCTGTGGGGCGAGTGATTGTGGTGAACAACCAAGAGCACAAGAATGCCCTGGGAGTCATCTTGCAGGTGGGTCCCATCGTGTAAAAAACTGCTCCAGACTGGGGCTTTGCAAATGGAATGGAACGATCTAGGCCAGGGTTGGGCAGTTATGGCCGCCTTAAGACCTGTGGACTTCAACTCCCAGAATTCCTGAGCCAGCTCAGGGATTCTGGGAATTGAAGTCCATAGGCTATGGCAATCCCTGCAGCCTGAAACAGCTGATTGTCGATCCAACCAACAATCAGCTGTTTATGCTAATCAGGCTGTGCTAAAATTGCTTTTGCATGGGAAACCCAGAGCTGGTTTTGCTTCTTCTGTATCAGTGTGGTTTATCGAGTAAAGTTTTATACTCTTGGTAAAAGAATGCCCCAGGAGTTCCTTTTTCTGGATTCACCAACTGGATAGTTGACACATTAATCCATCCATCCATCCATCCATCATCTTTTGAGATAGCCAGAGTTGACGGTGATATAAATCGGATGAGGCCCTCCTAAACAATCCACAGTTCTCAGGCAGCATCTCCTTTTACAAGACGGTCTTGTAACTCGCAGCACCTTGGCATATCTTGTGAGGCGATTTTTCCTCACAGAATTGGGTCCGAAGGTAGAAGACGGGGACGTAGCTCTGCCTGGTGTGAAAGTTGGGCCTGGTGGCTCTTGGGTGCCATTTTGAAACAAAGATCTCGACCCCCTTTCCCTCCTCCAGGTTTCTTCAGACGCAGCCAATCGGGTCTTCAGCACTTTAGTGATGTGTGAGAAGAACTCCATGGAGCGGGACTTGACTGAAGGCCAGGAGTCAAATCCTCCTCCATCTGCTGAGGTGCCCCTACCCGAGGATCTTCTCCACACAAAGCTCTTCCTTCCTGAAGGTAAAGTGATGGAGAACTCAGCACAGGAGTCATTTGTGGGCAGGAAGTTGAGGAGGGAGGGGCAGAATTCATCGAGCCGGGAAACACGATATGACCCTCAGTAAGCTAACACACAAGCGTAATTGTGCCTCTTAAACACAGGTAGTTCTTGACGCTTAGTGACTATTCATAGTTACACTGAAAAATGTGACTTATGATCCTTTTTCATAGTAACTGTCAGCTGATAAAATATTTCTATGGTCTTTTTAGAGTTGCCAACAGAAAGGGAATGGGGACCACTGCGGCAAACCGAGAGTGCATTCCATAAATGTTTTCATAGATAGTTTCTAGGCAATTGAAGTTTCAGACACGCAAAATTCTAACTGGAGAGCATAATGGATGACTCTTGGCTATGGATGTGTCCCATTGGAGAATATGAATTACAATACATCCAAGGGGTGGGGGGTGGGGGGAAACCAGGGTCAAGGGTGAGAATGAATGATGTGTCTCAGAGTCGGCTACACTCAGGCAGTGCCAGACATGTTAACTCCCAATAAATCCTTTTGAAGTTTTGGAAGTTTGGCTCGAGACTCATGATTTCAATGGGAGTAACTGCCGGAATCCTGACAGTTACAACTTTTGCAGCATCCTCATGATCAACGTGAGAAAAAATTCAGATGCTAGGCAACTGGTTCACAGTTATGACCTTTTTTCTGTGTCCCAGGATCACGGGAATCAATCCCCTTTTGTGACCTTCCGATAAGCAAATCCAACCGGGAAACCAGATTCACAGAACAACCAGGCCGTGATTCACTTAACCACCGTGGCAAGGAAAGTTATAAAAATGGGGCAAAAATCACTTAACCAGCGTCTCACTGAACAACAGACATGTTGGGTTCAATTGTGGTCATAACTCGAGGACTACCTATATTCCAAATGTTTGAAGAGTTGGGAGGAAATAAATTTCCCCCCCAAGATTGCCGACAAGATTGTACTCCAGGAGAGCTAGAAACTGAACAGCCCTGACTTCTCTCACTTCTCACAGCTGCTGAGGAAAACTGCCCGGTGTCAGACCTGGCCCAACTTGGTACCTTAGAAAAGAAACACCCCCGACTCCATTTGTAGCGAAAAACGTCGCTTCTACAAAAAGCCAAGTAATTAATTACAATAGGCAAAACCAGAACGGAGAGTTTGAGAGCATCCCAAAGGTGCTTTTTCAAGAGGCAACAGGACTTTCTTGTTTTTTTTCTTTGAAGACATTTCACTTCTCATTCAAGAAGCTTCTTCAGTTCTGACAGGATAGTGGAGAATGGAAGGATTTATACTCCTTGCAGGCAGCTGGGTCATTGGCATCCTTTTAGAGAGTCACGTGGATGTTTATCTGTGTAAATCTGGGCAAATGAGCGTGGATCCTTTTTGGAACTGTTGAAAGGACTGTGTTATCGACTGGAAATAGATGATGTTATATCCCTCCCCCCTCTGTTGAAGAGGGGCCTGTTCAATTTTGACATAGATGGCCTCTTTGACCCCTCTTTCAAGCCAGCGGTTCTCTCTATCCAAAATGTGGTCTTTGTCTTTTAAATGCGGATGGGCTGCTGAATCTAGCCCTAATGGGTTTGTTCTCCTATGTTGCGCCCTGCGTTTATGAAGTGGCTGTTTTGTTTCCCCAATGGTACAGAGCTGCCCATGGCTCACTGCCTTGTACTGCATAGACCACGTCATTCAGTTTGCGTCCGAGTGTTTCATTCTTGGGGTGGACAAGCTTTTGCCTTAGTGCATTCTTGGGTTTGAAGTGTGCATGTACGTTGTGGTTGGCTGAAGATTCTCCTGAGCTTTTCTCAATATTCCTGCAACGTGTGTGGAATGACAACATTGCTTCGTTGATTGTCCTCCGTGTTGTCGTGCTATGGAGGAGCTTCCTGTAGGGTCTTTTTTTTTTTTTGAGATTTGATGTTCAGAGCATGAAAATTGCCCTAGTTAACTTTCCATTCCCTGGCCCACCCTCCTGTTATCACCCCATTATTCAATCAACATTCAAGGAAGATAAATTTTGGTGACTGTCCCCTCTGAGGTTCATGAGGTGGATAGGCGCTGCCTTCCATTCCCAGGACCACGGCCTTCAGTCATCTCGGGATTGTACGACTTATCGCTTTTGTCAACTAAAAAAATACTCCTTTGGCCTTTTAGTTGCCAGCGGAAAGGGAGTGGGGGAAAGCAGTACATTCCTCAAATGCCTCAGATAATCGCCTTGGCAGCCCAAAGCTGTCGACGCGCAAGAATATTGCTGGAGAGTAGTAATATATCACTGATGGCTCTTGGCTATGGATGTGTCCCATTGGAGAATATACATCCAGGAGGTGGGGGGCAGACCAGGGTCAAGGGGGGAAATGAATGATGTATTTTAGTGTAGGCTGCACCCAGCTAAGGCCAACTTGGCCATTCTAATAAATCTTTTTTTTTTTTACTCTGAAAGATGCGGCTAGAGACTTCTGATTTGAATGGGGCTGGATTTGTTGGAGCCCTGACAGCTTTCCTTTTCCCCCAAATCTTTCTCTCAGGTTCCCCCACTTTCCCCTCTACCTCTCTCAGCTCCCTCCCCACATAACGTCTGGCAGACCAACGTGTAGCGAAGCCCCGAGTGGATCGAAAGATGGCAGCAGCTCTGACACCCCAGACTGTTTCTTCTCTCCCTCACAGGCCCCTGTGGACACACCATAAAGAAACTGGGCCCCGCAGATATTCTGGGCATCACAACGAAAACCCTCCGTGTTAACGCCGAGCGTATCCTGGACGATTTCAGGAAACGACAAATGCCCAGGTTCAGGTGAGCTGAGATGCGAAATTTTGCCCTTTTCTACTCATCCCTTCCGATCCGGCAAGAGGGCCCGGCTTCCGATGCCATCTGCTAAATTTAACAGAATGATTTGTTTGAGATGGGTGACTTTTATCCGTCAAATGAACAAATAAACCTGCCTGAGAAATGGTGTTTACATGAGAAGGACTGGCATTCCTCCATTTTTTATTCTGGCAATCTGGAGTTCAGTTCTTGGAATTTTTTTTTTTTTTAAAGTGCTAAGAAACCAATTGGACAGACACACATCCATGGTTGTTTTTTTTCTCTCTCAATTTCCCTCAGTTTTTCCCAGTTTCTTCTTTGAAACTGGTTGCCAGATGTTTGGAGTTGATCCTCTCTTTGTTAAACATGTCCCTCTCGCACCATAGCGTAGGAAAGCAGGCCCCATTATGTCCAAACACCTTTTTAAAGAGTCAAAACTCTTGAAAAAGATGTTACGGGTAGTCCTCACTTAGCGACCGTTCAAATTGTGACCGACCTCCCCAGAGCTAATTATGAACTGATTTCAAACTTCTGATGGCCACACTAACACAACACACACACACACACACAGTTACAGAATTGCATGTTGGGAGCTTGGCAACTCTAGCACAAATTTACAGCCATTTACAATGTCCCACAGTGACATAGCTGTGATTTTTGGCTTTTTTTTTTGCTGATTTCCAGTGTGTTTCTGGCAAAAAAAAAAAAAAAAACCTCCCGTTGGGGGAAACATTATTGTTTGATTACTGTGGCACTCGTTTAACAACTGTGATGTTTGTTTAATGACTACCCCAAAAAAGGTCACAAAATCAGGTGCGGTCACGTGATGGCCTGCTTAATGACTACCCCAACTTACAACTGTAGCACTGGGGTCAATTACAGTCATAAATTGAGGACTAGCGTAAAACTACATGAAAGTTGGTGATCTTGCCGTAATTTAGCTAGCTTTCCTGTTTGGTGGATTCCACACTCCTGATCCCGAACATGATGTGACTTGGAACACAAGGGAGGTTTTAGAAAAATTCAAGGCACCCAGTTACAGGAGACACTGATTTTCAAGGGTCAGGCATTAAAAACCTACTGTCATCATCTTTTAATGACCCCATAATCCCTTGCTGGATGGAGTCTGGGCAACTGAATGCAGCTAGCAGCCTGTTTTCTGGCCAGATGCCCTTCCTGTCACCAATGCCGAGTTTTGTTCAGCAGATATATTCTCATTTATGCCCAGAGAGAGAAATATCTGCCTCTACCTAGGATCAAACTCACAGCCTCCTGATTGTGAGGCGAGAGCTCCACCTCTAGGCCACCACACCCCTCATGGAAAACCTTCTGTGGCCTCCTTATTTCCCTCCCTCACCATCTGCAGGAACGACCCACCTGGACCATCAGCGGCCACCACAACCCAGGAGCTGCTGCGTTTAGCGGAGGGCTCTCCGGAAGGCCTGCCACTTCTGGATCCCGTGAACGACCTCCAGCTGAAGGATCTGGAAGTCGTAGAGCGCATGATCCAGGCTCGCCGTCTGGAGGAACGTTTGCCAGAGTTCCAGTGTGTGCACAGCCCCCTCTTCCACATAGAGGTCAGTTCAGGGCCGGCATTTTGTGGGCAGCTTTGGAAAGGGGTGAGGGCAGGAAGCACCGTCTTCAGAATAATCACAGAATTGGAAGGGACCTTGAAGTCCCACCCCCTTGGTGCAGTTCAGAAGGTACGGGAGCGAGGAGCGTGATTGCGATCCAGAGTTCTGCACAATTGCCAGCCTCCTTGGAACTCTCTCCTGATGTTGCCCTCATCCACCCCACCTTCCCCTTTCCTTTTTTTTTTTTCAAAAACAGGAAATCTCACCAGTTTACCAAGAAATTATTAGTTAGCAGCTACTCCAGCCTTTAAGTTTGCTTCTTTCTTGGTTTTGGTTTGTTTGTCTTCAATTAATATCATTTTGGTTCTTTTTCAAGCCCTGTTGATCCTGTTGGGATGGTTGGATGTATTGTTTTGTTTCTTTTTTTTTCATTTGTTTGTTTGTTTTGCCTTGTAAACTTCTCTGGCCTCTGCTGAGAACAACGGCAGTGTAGAAATAAATTAAAAACCGCATAGGATTCGGAAAAAGGCAGGTAGCACATGTCCGCATTTTAACATCTCACACCTAGCAATGCAAAGACAAATGTATTCGTTCATATTAATTCCAATTTTAAATCTACACATATCTGTCATTTATATTTATCTATCATCCATCCATGCATCTATCTCATCTCATCTCTATCTATTGTCTGTCTGTCTGTTTTGTCTATCTCATCTATCATCTCTATTGATCTAATTTACATCTATCATCTATCTAATCTCTATCATCTGTCTCTATTAATCATCTAATCTGTTATGTCTCACCTGTATCCACAGGTGAGAATCTCAAGTTCCAGAGTTCAAATACTTTACACAAACAAAACCAGAGACAGAAGAATTAATTGCTCTGTTTGCACAGTCCTTTGGCAATCCTCCTAGAATCTGTCTGGCAATTCTGTATAGTCCATAAATCACAACGCTGTAGTCAGATGCACTTCTTTCCAAAGCAAAATCCACTTTGCTTCGAGCGGGGGAGAGGCGTTAGCACGCTCCTTACGTATCCCCTGCAGGGGCGTGTCAGTCTCATTAATTAATCCTTGGCTGGACGTCTCTTTTCTAATTGAGATTGACGTCTCAATCTTCTCCTAGTTCTAGCATCTAGCCAGCATCCGGCAGTTTCATCACCGCTTGAAGCCTCTGACACACTTTCCTGATTAACAGTTAACACCTGAGGTGCAATCAGGGAGGGAGTTCCAGAAGAGGAAGACGTCTCTGAAACTTCTAATAAATTAGGCTCATCTCTCAGATTCAACTCCTCCTCTTCCCCCAGACTCCTCTCAACATCGCTCAGCAATGCAGGCTCGAATCTCAATGCCAGATCTTCCTCCTTACTCGAGCCTACATCTGCCGACTGACCTGGTTCAAACCTTGGAGGCACAACATAATCTATATCTTTTTAATCTATCTCTATTGATCTATATCACATCACATCACATCTCTCTCTCTCTCTCTCTCTCTCTCTCTCTCTCTCTCCATTCTATCTATCTATCTATCTATCTATCTATCTATCTATCTATCTATCTATCTATCTATCTCTCTCGTGTCTGTTTTATTTATTTCTTGAATTTGTAGATTAGTTGCAGTTGGCCAGTTGCAGAATTCTTTCAGGAAAAGATTGGACAACCATTTGTCTGGGATGGTATAAGGATTCCTGGCTTAGCCAGGGCTTGGGATTACAAGATCTTTTAAGGTTCCTTCCGTGAACCATGAATCTATGATTCAGCAGGTCTTTCCCCCTCCTATGCTAGAGGGTTCGGTGTTCTCAGAGGCAAAGCTTGGAGACAGGAGTCAGAATAACAGATTGGAAGGGACCTTGGAGGTCTTCTAGTCCAACCCCCTGTCTAGGCAGGAAACCCGACACCACTTCAGACAAATGGTTATCCAACATCTTTTTAAAATCTTCCAGTGTTGGGGCATCCACAGCTTCTGGAGGCCAGTTGTTCCACTGATGAATTGTTCTAACTCTCAGGAAATTTCTCCTTAGTTCTAAGGTTGCTTCTCTCCTTGATTAGTTTCCACCCATTGCTTCTTGTCCTGCCCTCAGGTGCTCTGAAGAATAGCTTGACTCCCCGTAAGCACTGGACTTTTTCCCTTCCACCGAAAAGAATGAACTTCTGAAAGCTAGATATTTCAAAAGGAATCCTTTATTGAAAGGGAGTGAATCCCAGCACTAGTCAAAGCAGCGTATAAAATGTTTCCAGGCATACACCAATAGATCAAGAGAGTTAGAATCCCTCCCCTTATTTTGTGGATTTAGTCAAACAAAGAACCAACATGTTAATTCCCCCCTCCCCTTCTCTGGGAATGTGTCTTAAGAGAGTATCTTCCAGAGCTGGAATTTTTATGGTCCCTTCTCATCTTGTTATCTTTTCAAGAGGTGACAAGTTTCTAGACATCTGGCTCCAGTCCTCCAGTTGTATGTCATGTGCAAGTTATACAGAATCAATATAAGATTTAATATATTCAGGTTACATCAAAAGGGATTACTTGTACCAACTTCCCCCACTTCTTCTTCCATTGAAGAATGGCAGATACACGGATCTGACACTCCCTTTTCTTTGTGGCAACCCCTGAGATATTGGAACAGTGCCATCATGCCTCCCCTAGTCCTTCTTTTCATTCGTCGTGTTCTTTGACAAGCAGCAGCTCTGTTTGGGTTTCCTTCGAATAAGGGATTGCAGCCCAGACGCAGAGTTGAAGCTCTTTTCCAGAAAAAAATTAGCAAGTATTCAGACAGGCTTGCCCAGTGTGGCCTCTTCCGGTTGCACTGAAAAGCATACCTTCCTCCACACCATGGTTGCTGGGGATGTGGTCATTCTGCACAAGAGGGCTTCAGATTGGCTTACATCCCTTCTCTCACCTTTCCGATCTCCTTCCTCCCTCTCTAGTTTGTACGCTTCCGAGAGCGCCAACGAGTGTTGGACGAACTAGACCAGCTGCGCTTCCTGCTGTCGGACCAGTCCCTTCTCTTACTGCCTGAGTATCACCAGCGCGTCGAAGTGAGTGCCTCTCTGCAGTTGCATCAAGCAGATGGCTGGGGAATTAAGAAATGAAGAAATGGAGTTCTCGTGTCTTGTGCAGCGCTGGGCCAAGGGGCAGCCTAGAGAAATCTGGTTAATACCTTCAGAGTTTGGGACTAGTTGCAGTGTTTCTCAACTTCGGCAGCTTGAAGATGTGTAGAGTTCAATTCCTAGAATTCCCCAAACAGCTCTCAGTCTCCAAGTGAGCCTTGGTGGTGCAGTGGTTAGAATGCAGTACTGCAGGCTACTTCTGCTAACTGCCGACTGCCTGCAGTTTGGCAGTTCGATTCCGACCGGCTCAAGGTTGACTCAACCTTCCATCTTTCCAAGGTCGGTAAAATCATGAGGACCCAGATGGTTGAGGAACAATAGGATGACTGCTTAGAGAAGGCTGTAAAGCACTGTGAAGTGGTGTATAAGTCTACCACCGTATCAGTCTTAAGTGCTATTGCTATTGCCGCAGCATGTTCCTGTGGTGAATTCTTGTCAATTTCATGGAATCGTCAAAGGGAGAGAGTGTTCTCTTTTGTTCCCCAATCCAGAGGTAGAGCTGGTTGGGCTTTTTTTTCAGTCTCCACTTCTGGTCACTTCAGGTCCTGCGTTCCCTGGGCTACATCAACGAAGGAGGAGCCGTGGAGCTCAAGGGGAGCGTGGCCCGTCAGATCAGCAACCACGAGCTGCTCCTGACGCAGCTGCTTCTGGACAACGCCCTGACCGACCTGCGGCCTGAGGAGATCGTGGCCTTGCTGAGCTGCACAGTGTGCCAGGTCCGCACCCAGGTGGAGCCCCAGCTGCCCTCTGTCCTTCAGAAGGTGAGTGGTGGGTGGGAGAAGGGAGGGAAGTGGGACTACAAGGGAGGAGGGCTTGAGTTGCCCTTTAGGCTTCTTCCTCTCCTCCAGTCTTCGTTCGACGCTGACATCTCAGGGTCATTGGCCTCCTGGTGAGATCCAGGTGGGCAGCTATGAGAACTGGCTTAATCAACCATCCCATTGGCATATGCGGCAAAAGAAACTCCGGGCACGTTATTTTACCAAGAATATAAGTTTACTGAGTGGTGCGGTCACCTAGAGGTGGAGCTCTCGCCTCACAATCAGGAGGCTGTTAGTTCGATCCTAGGTAGCGGCAGATATTTCTCTCTCTGGGCACACTGAGAATATATCTGCTGAATATAACTCCACATTGGCAACAGGTAAGGCAGCCGGCCAGTAAACATTCAGCTCCATTCACTTGCCCTGACTCCACCCCAATGCAAGGGATTACGGGTCCTT
The DNA here is from genome assembly GCF_049901715.1 of Pseudonaja textilis. Classification (NCBI taxonomy): domain Eukaryota; kingdom Metazoa; phylum Chordata; class Lepidosauria; order Squamata; family Elapidae; genus Pseudonaja; species Pseudonaja textilis. The sequence continues at coordinate 14,984,631 of NC_141991.1, forward strand.
AAAAGACCAAATAATAACTTTACTGATAGATCTGTGATGACCCAAAGGGGTGTGGCCCAAAGGCAACACAGTCACATAAAAAGAGTCCCTATAGTACCTCCAACTTTGCCCCCAATGTCCAGGTTACCTTCGGCTAGAGAAAAAACTCCCAAGAACAGTCTTTTAAGTGGAGGAAATTCAGTCCGAAAACAAAGTACATACAAACTGTAAATAAAAAGTCCACACAAACCACACTGCAGCAATTAACTTGACAGGGCAGGAGAAGGAATTGCAGACTTGAAAGTCCAACAAAACATACCCAGTTGCGAAGACGCCAGGAACCCAGATAAGCCTTGACAGTACCAGATAATTCACGATTTGCTTTCAACAGTTTGCTGTGCACAACTTCCCTTTTTAAACACTGTGTTCCCAGCTGCAGGGAATGAAGGGAATCAGGGCCTTTCCTCCCCCATAGGCCACGCAACTCACATTGCTCCCTTCTCTGTTTCCCCCCTGCGTGCCCTAGGATGAAGAGGGAGTGGGCCTGGATCTTCCTCCGAATTCCCTCTCCCTTGCTCTACCTCTCCCCTGCTCTGCCCAGCTGGACTTTGCCCTTCCCCAGTTTCTCCCACAGCCAAGAGAGCCACATTCCCACTCCCTGTCAGCTGCTCAACCTCTCCCTCCGAATCAGATTCCGATAGGGGCACGACAGATCCATATAGGCACAGTAGAAGCAAAGCCAGTTCTGAAGTTTTCACGTGAAATACTGCATAGTTAAAAATCACCCTTCCCCACCTTCTCCAGGCTACCCACTGTCCCTTGTCCACCAATCCAGTGCAATCTCTTTTGTTTTGGGAGACAGTCCACTCAGCTCAGAAGGCTCTCATTGATCGACCTACTGGATAAGACTCTCCCAGGTCCCAGATGGAGCGCATGAATTCCTCAGTTCCCTCCCGGCCACCCTCACCTTCCAGTCATATCCCTCTTCCCTCCTTTCCCGGTTTCCGTTGGGTCTGGCTGTTGAGCAAAAGCACCCAGCGAGTCGGCCATGAGTGTTAGTGTCTCTTGAACGAATCCCCACCACCTCTCCCTCTTCCTCCTCCAGGGCATAGAGCACATCCGCTTGGTGGCCGAACAGATCGCCCTCCTGCAACGCAAGTGCGGCCTGCAAGAATCGGTCGAGGATTTTGTGGAGCAGTACAAATTCGGGCTGGTGGAAGTGGTTTACGAATGGGCCCGTGGCATGGTAAGGGGTTGAGACGCCACCGAATAGCTTCCCAGTGTGTAGCCTTAAAAGAAGAATGCTGTTTTTATGCTGATCACTCAGGTATTGCCTTGCCTGTTTAATAGATCCATGTGTTATGGGACGATTGCTAAAATTCTTAAAAGGTCGCTTACAAGCACTTGATAGTGAAATCAGTAATACTCAAAAAACGGTCAGTTTTCTCACATCTGTTATTGTATCCAAAGGTTCCATTAAACAGCCTCTGCTGGAATGGTCTTCTGACGAAGAGTCAGAAAATGAAATAGATACAAATGCCTCCTATGCTCCCAAAGGAGCCTTATTGGATATGAGTGATGAAGAGTCAGAAGGTGAGTGTTCCTTCTCGTATGAATTGGTACAACAGGATCTCAACAAACCAAAGGGTTTGTTGCCACCCTTTGAATCCATTTCAAGGGAAAAAGGACTTTACCTGGAGACAGCATCACAAAAATAATTAAAAAGGAGGAATTGTGGCTATTCCACCATTAAGCAGACATTGTCAAACACGGATACAGGGATGTTTGCACGTATCCAATGACCTTGTTTTAGCCAACCACAAAATGTTTCAATATGATCACGAAACACTGACTGTTGTTGCTTTTCTTCCCAGGACACCATAGCCTAGTATGATAAGCATATTTGCAAGCTTGCAAACTATCACATACTTTGTTCTTTGTTCTTTGTTTATGATCTTCTTCCATATAAGGTAAAACTCTGCTACCCCCTGTATGCTCCCCCACCCGCTTGAAAGAGGATAATAAATGAGGTTTGTACAGAGCACCCGAGGCCCCCTTTTTCAGCTCCTTCTCCAGGTCCCCCTCCTTCTCCTCCTCTTCCTTTTCTCCTGCTGCGGCTGCTGCTGCCTGGGTCAATCCATCTGCCCCGGGTGTGAAGTGCTCCCTCCTATGAAAACAATCGGATGTCTGGTGTCTGTTATTGGTATTCACCCTTGCGAGGGTCCCTCTAAACTTCTTCCCTGCGGGGAATTCCATAGGCAGCAAAAGAACGCAGACGGAACAACGGACCAGTCGCTCGCTGCGACATCCCAGTTTGAATTCTCTCTTCCCACGGGGGCCACATTTCCTTCTCTTACCCTTAAGACAGACAAAGCTTCCCTGTGTGTAGAGCTAGTAGAACAGGGGTGTCAAACTGGATTTCTTCGTGGGTCGGATCAGCATTTAGTTCTCCTCTGCAGGGCAACCTCAAGCGCCATCTCGGAGAGCCACCTTCACTTTTGTAGCTTTTACTTCCCCCACCCCAAGCACTCCCCTCCTTCTCAACACACACTCCTCGCCCCCAGTTTCATATCAGACTGGTACTGAACGCCCAGCGCGAGGTGGCCGTTCTAACCAATAGGGTACGCTCCCGCCCTGAGAACCAGCTCCCAACATCTTCCTTTTCCTTTCTGTCCGTCCTCAGCCCTTTGCCGAGATCGCCCGCCTGACCGACGTGCAGGAAGGCATTATCGTCCGCTGCATTCAGCGCCTGGATGAAACCTGCCGCGAGATGCGCAACGCTGCCCGGGTGACGGGGGAGCCGACGCTGCACGCGAAGATGGAAGCCGCCTCCAACATGATCAAGAGAGACATTGTCTTTGCCGCTAGCCTCTACACCCAGTGAGGGGTGAGTGGGGCAGATGCCGGCTGGACTGGGTCCATTTTGCAGGCCTGGGAAATTCTTATTCTCCCTTTATTCTGACCTCTGAGAGGTTTTGCAATGCATCTGCAGATATTAAAACAATAAAAATATGCCCTCAGGGAGTTGGTCACCTGTCTTTTATGTAGTAAAGCCGGGGTCCCCAACTTGTGGGTCACAGCCCACTAGTGCAATGGTCACCAATCAGTAGGTCAGGGACCACTGGTGGTCCCTGAGAAAATGTTGGTGGTCTACAGAGAAATGTCACCCCCAAAGCATTCCCCATAGCAATTAATCCAGGCTGCGCAGGAACACAAGGCTGTGCTACCCACATGGCCCGCGGGAACACAAGGCTTGCGTCGCTTGCTTTGTGAACAACATGAGATAGTGAGGGGAGGGGGGGGAAAGGCCGGAGGTGGGGAGAACTTGCCCCACTCGCCCCATATGCCTCGCATGGCCACCGGGCTGCTTCTTTCTGCTTCTGCTTTTGTCTGCATGCAAGAAAATCAGCAAAAGTCTTTCTTTCTCTCCCGCAAACTCCGCCAGAAGTCAGTCTTTGGATCCTGCAAGGCATCCTGCTCCAAGAGGCTGCACCGGTGCGACAAGTCTCAGAAAGACTCGTTTCTGGCGGAGTTTGGGGGAGAGCTAGACTTCTGCTGCTTCTGCTGCTTTCCTTGCATGAAGCCAAAAGTCTCTCTGTCTCTCTCTCCCCCCTGAGAATGGAGCTGGAGACGGTATCCGGCCATCCCAAATAAAGAATGATCGATCGGTAGGAAAACGGGGTGGGGAATTTTCCTGCAGACTTTTGGGGGGAATTTTCCCAGGGTCTCTGCTGTTTTCTGCAGAGACCCGGGGAAAATGTCAGCAAGCCATCATCAGTCAAAATTCATATTAGTAGTCTGCGGGATTTAAAATGATGGTGGCCCCTGAGGTCCAAAAGGTTGGCGACCCCTGCACTAGTGGCCCATGAGGGTTTTGCAACTGGGCCATGGAAATGGCTGGCGAGTGCACGGAGGGGGTGAGCGCATACTCGCACACTCCATTCGAGTACACAGCAGGCACGTATGCACACCCGCTTGTGGAATTGCCATGGAAAAAAATACCAGCCAGCCAGCAGCAGCTTCTGACCAAACACAGAATCCAACATGATCAGCATAAAGAGGCCAACAAACTAGAGAGAAGATGGAATATCTTTTCTTCTGGCGAAGGAGGCGTCAACTTATTAGGGTCACATCCTTTACTACAGAATTCCCCAACGTTTCGGGCTTTGCAAACCGGGCGTGGGGGGAGGCAGTGGTTCTTGCAACTGGACTTTCTTGTTTTTTTCTTTTGAAGACATTTCACTTCTCATCCAAGAAGCTTCTTCAGCTCTGACAGGACGGTGGGGAATGGAAGGATTTATATTCCTTGCAGACAGCTGGCAATTTGCATCTTTTTAGAGGGTCTTTGAAGCACTTGGAGGTTTATCTGTGTCTGCAGGTTCACCTGAGGACTAGGAACCAGAAGCCCTATTCAGGTGATCCTGAGGACACAGATAAACCTCCAAGTGCTTCAAGGACCCTCTAAACCAGGGGTCCCCAAACTTGACAGCTTTAAGACTTGTGGACTTCAACTCTTCCTCCGGTCATGTTAGCTGAGGAATTCTGGGAGTTGCAAGTCCACAAGTCTTAAACTTGCCAGGTTGGAAGACCCTTGCTCTAAAAGGATGCAAATGACCAGCTGTCTGCGAGGAATATAACCCGTTCCATCCTGTCAGAGCTGAAGAAGGTTCTTGGATGAGAAGCAAAACGTCTTCACCTTTGGGACTGATCCAATTCATACATTATTGTTAAATACGATCCAATTATGGATCACATTATGCTAAAGATAATGTGTGTGTCCCAAATTTACCCACAACTGGCTGAGACACATCCAAAGCTCCTCCCTTCTCAAACCATCTTGATTTCAAGTAGGCTTCCATCAACAAAAGGACACCCTTAGTTCATGACACCCTTGCTCTCTCTTTTATTGTTTGTAAACCACAGACGACATGAGAAAGAACATGCGGCAGAAGCGCCTATAGGAAACTATGCACGAAAGGATGTCTTGTTGCCGTTCATTTGTTGTCGCAGCAGTGCCATCGTTCCGCTTTCCCGTTCTCCAAGTGGCAGCTAACGGGCTTCTTTGGTGCCTGTTTTCTGTCCATCACCCGCCTTGGCCTGCCAGATGCAGCAGCTTCTAGACTCCAAAACCAGCTAGGCTTCCGGTGCATCTGTCTGGAAGTCGGGACGTGGGGGGCTTCCTGCACTCAGAGCCTCCACGTACCAGTCAGGCAGGAAACAGTAGTGAGAATCCTGATGCACTGTGAAGGAAACTGGTTGCCCTGGGTTCCAAGCAAAGAGATGAACCAACCTGGAAGAGAGGAAGGAAAAAGCGAACTTTTGAGATCAGGGTAGGAAATGTTCGGTTGTCAGGATTCCGGCAGTTACCCCCAATTAAATCATGAGTCAGACTTCCAAACTTTAAAAGGATTTATTGGGAGTTAAACTATCCGGCACTGCCTGGGTGTAGCCGACTCTGAGACACATCATTCATTGTCACCCTTGACCCTGGTTTTCCCCCCCACCCCCTGGGTGTATCGTAATTCTTATTCTCCAATGGGACCCGTCCATAGCCAAGAGTCATCCATCATACTCTCCAGTTAGAATTTTGCACGGCAGAAACTTCAGTCACCTAGTTACTATCTCTGAAAAACTATTTATGGAATGCACTTTTGATTTCCAAGCTGCCACACTGTTCTTTCAAACCCCTTTTCCCCCCTCCCTATCTGTTGGCAACTCTTTAAAAAAAACATAGAAATATTTTATGAATTGACATAATTCCCATCGTCCATCACCATGGTTGCAGAACCTAGGATTGCTGGTCTGTCTCTTTTAATGGTCAGCTTTGGACACCTCACTATTGCCAGCGCTTGAGAACTGAAGAGACCTCTCTCTCCTAAGTTCTGCAAAGATGGAGAACCCATCCCTTTCCAGATGTTGCTGACGTCCAACTTCTAGCAATCCTTTGTCATTGGCCACCACCAGTTGTGGTTGCTAGGAGTTACCATTTAGCAACTTTCAGAGGTGCTCAGCCTCCACTTCTTGAACTAGTCAACTGTTGCGGTGAACATGCCTTCCTGCCAGGTGTGTCAAAATTACGACTACTCACTTTGGATTGTCTTCCGTCACCACTGTCTTCAAAAAAGCTAGAAAAGCAGCACAGAAATTCATACACACAGCTGGCTTCCAACAGCCTGGATCGTCCTGTCAAGCGTAGGGAAAAAATTGGTAACTTAAGAAATAACCGGGGTTTTTGTTTTGAGGCATAAATGCAACCAAGTATATATCTTTTCATTTCCAGCCCTTAAAAGAAGAGCTATCTGGCTGGTCGCCATTTCTGTTTCAAACCAGCATTTCTCCATAAGAGCCACAGATCTAAGAGTTAAGAGTGTGTCTCTTTCTTATGAAGTGGGTTGCTTGAAACTTCCTTAAACTCTACGAGGAACCCAATGTTTCTGGCTTTGCAGACTGGCGGGGGAGGAGAGGACGGCTCTGCGCGAGTGGGCAGCAAGTGTGCGCCTAGCTCCATTTGTGCAAGCGGCGTGCCCGCACCCTTGCTTCTCACTTAAAAGCATGCTCGCCTGCTACTTGCGTCTGGAAGCACATGCATGCGTGCACTCGCCAGCTGTTTTGGCGGCCCGGTGGCAACCCCCTCCAGGGCCCGTAGGCCAGGGGTACCTAATCTAAAAACACAGTTTCTCTTCCTTGGGAATGTTAAGATGCATGAACTTCAACTTGCAGAATTGCCCAGCCACCATGGTTAGCTGGGGATTTCTGGAAGTTGAAGTCCACACATTTTAAAATTGCCAAGATTGGTTTAGACCAGTGGTGGCTAACCTTTTGGGGCTCCTGTGCCAAAAACTGTGTGCGTGCTTCATGCGCTAGTGTGCCAGCACCCAGAAGGCAATGAGCACCCCCACACACCCCGTGCACATGCACACACAATCCCCACACCTCCCCTTACCTGCACTGTACCTTACAGCTGATTTTTGCCCGGTTTGAAGCCTTTTTCGGTCTCCCAGAAAAACCCTCTGCAGGCCCATTTCGTCACTTCTGGTATTAACAGGAAGTGGCAAAATGGGCCTATTCAGCCTGCAGAGGCTTTTTTTCAAGCCACTGGGAGGCCAAAAAAGGCCTCAAGCCAGGGAAAAATCAACTGTGAGGCCTAGTTTGAGGCCTTTTTCGACCTTCCAGTGGCTTGAAAAAAGGCTCTGCAGACCGAATGGGCACGTTTCGTCAGCCGTGAGACACACGCATGCGCAGAGAGGTACGTTTGCCTGTGGTTCATGTGCCAGCACAAATGACTCTTCGTGCCACCTGTGGCAGGCGTGCCATAGGTTCGCCATCACGGGTTTAGACCATCAAGGAAGCGTCAAATAACCCACTTCATAAGAGAGACATTCTAACCCAGTATTGGAGAAACTCTAATTTCTACTGCTGCCTGAGGCATGAAACCTGGCTATGTGACTTTTGGCTAGTCCCTCCTTCTCAACCCAATCCACCTCATATAGTGGTTGTTACGGGAGTGGGAAACTGGAATGTTATGTATGTTTGTTGCCTGAGTTATTTATAAAAAAATAAGATGGGATATGAATGAATAAAAATAGACGAAATGGGGGAATGACACACTAGCAGTGGCTGCTAGATTTATGACAGACTCCCCTTTCCCCCTCCTTTGTTCTCCATCTATCCATCTTTTTGGTTATCATCATATTCATTCTTCTTGTAATTCCTTTGTCATTGCTTAATTAAATGTTTACTGTTACTTCATTTGCATATGCCTTTTCATTTTCTTCCTTTTTACTATTATAAGCCGCAGAGCAGCCCCATAGCAAAGTAGGCAGCAAATAAAATATAAAAATAAGAATAAGAATGAAGATGGAGGAGGAGGAGGAGGAGGAAGAAGAGGAAGAGGAAGAGGAAGAAGAAGAAGAAGAAGAAGAAGAAGAAGAAGAAGAAGAAGAAGAAGAAGAAGAAGAAGAAGAAGAAGAAGAGTAATAGTAGTAGTTGTAGTAGTAGTAGTAGTAGTAGTAGTAGTAGTAGTAGTAGTAGTAGTAGTGGGAGGAATGACAAGGAACAAAATCCAGTAAGAACACATGACAAAACTCCAAAGATCTATCCAGCATTCTTAAGATGTTTAGTATAATCAATGTCGGTTGCATCAGAGAAGCCTACAGATAATCCTCGAATTATGACCATAATTGAGTCCAGAATTTATGTTGCTAAGTGAGAAATTGGTTAAGTGAGTATCGGCCCATTTTACAACTTTTCTTGCCACGTCTGTTAAGTGAATCACAGCAATTGTTAAATTAGTAACCTGGTTGTTAAGTGAATCTGACTTTGCTTGTCAGAAGGTCCCAAAAAGGTGATCCCATGATCCCGGGACACAGCCAAGGTCATAAATATAAACCAGTTGTCAAGCATCCGAATGTAAATCATGTGGGGAATGGTCATAAGTGTGAAAAATGGTCATAAGTCACTTTTTTTCAGTGCCGTTGTAACTTCAGTCACTAAATGAACTATTTTAAGTCGAGGACTACCTGTATAAGCTTGTATCGGGCAACTTGCAATTTGGGGTGTGCAAGACATGTAAAAAAACCAAACAAACGGTGTGGCTGCAGCTGCCATCTTGGTATTTTGGAGCCTGTGGACTTGAGGGCATCTCTTTCCCAAGGTCAAACTTACCCGAATGAGTTTGAATATTTTCATAGTCTCAAAAGTTTCCAGCCCCACAACTGAGCCATCGGGCCCTCGATACCCTGCCACAATCCGGGACACCCCAGGAAGAAAAGACTGGGCCCACCACTTGATCATCTTGTGCCTGAAAAGAAGGCAGATGATTGCAATGAATGTCAATCTGCATTGAAGTGAACCCCCATCCACTCAGCTGGGAAGTGCTCCGTTTCATCAAGTAGTGAACCTGGTTTAATTGATTAATCCTGGTTTAATTTGGAAAAAATAAGCCACAATGCGGAACTGCAGCCTGTTGTTGGCTTACTGACTACAAGGTAGTCCTCAACATATGAGCATAATTGAGCCCAGAATTTCTGTTGCTAAGGGAGAAATTTGTTAAGTGTTAACCCGTTTTTGCTCTTTCCAAATTTGTTAAGTGAATCGCTGCAGTTGTTAAATTAGTATCATGCGGCCTGTGGGGTGCTTAGATCTGGCCCATGGGAGCCACCCTGGAAATAGCAAAGGACCAGCCCGCGGTGCCTCCACCAGCAAAAACAGAGTTCGGGAGGGCCGTATCCAGCCCCCACAAGCTCTGTTTTTGCTGGCAGAGGCTGTCATGCCTCTCTATTAGAATCGAACTCTGAGGGACAGGAGGGACAGACGACAGGGAGCGGAAGTGTGGCTCCGGAGGTTGTGGGGGAACTGGGGAAGGGCACAGGCCGGCTGGGCATTCAGAGGGGGACCCAGGCCCATCCCCTCTTCATCCTAGGGCACGTAGGGAGGAGTGGATAAGGAAGAAATGTGAATGGCGTGGTCTATGGGGGAGAAAAGGTCCTTGATCCCCTTCGTGGGCTGTAGCTGTGAGGACTGTTTAAAAGGACAAACTGCGTATGGGCCAGTGCTGGAAGCAAAGCTTGAAAATATTTCTAGTTTGTCAGTTCTTATCTGAATTCTGGCGTCCTTCCCAGTGTGCGTATTTCGATATCTCTGGATGTCTTCAAGCCCTTATCCTGCCAGTCTCATTAATTACTTCAGTGTGGTTTGTGTTGTTTTTTTTTTTCTATTTATAATTTATATGTATTTTGAGTTTGAACAGAAGTTCTTCCTTTTCGCAACTGTTTGTGGGGGAGTTTTTTCTCCAGTCAATGATAATTGGACCTTTGAAGCCAAGCTGAAGGAATTGAAGGGACTTCACCTGTTTTTGTGACTTTGTTGCTTTTGTATCCCACTCTGGATCATCACAGAAGGTTGCAGGAGGCCGTCCCAGTCTAAAACGGAGATCGGTAGCCCGTTTTCACGGCATTGCACTCGAACTACCACAGGTACCCCTGACACGATTGACCATCCCCACCCTGGCCATGCCCCCTAGCCCCCCCTCCCAAGGTCACACACAACCTGATGTGGCCCTCAATGAAATTGAGTTTGACACCCCTGCTGTAGATGTTTCTACTGCTTATGGGTCTACTGCAGAAGATTTGAGCTGCATACAAAGTTTATTTCCGCTGGCGGTAGTCCATCTTGTTTCCTTGTCGTTGCCAAACTGAAGCCCCGGATTTTGCCCCTGTTTTTCTATGCTTGCCACTTTGTGCCAATTGCCACTTTCCTCCCCCAGCATCCTAGGAGCCAGACGAGAAGGGATGGCTGTGTGACAGGTCTAGCTGAAGAGCGGGGGACAGACGCAGGCATCAAGAAGGAAACACAATTTTGACTCTTCCTTCCTCACCTGTAGAAACTTCTCCTCTGAGCGGGGCTGTGCATGACTTTGGTAGTCTTCAGCTCCACGTAGCAACTAGGTGGCTGTGGCGAAGGGCTCCGGGGATCGGTGCAATCTACCTCCCCAGAGAAGAGAAGAGAGTGATTTCCCAGGCGGGACCGAATCACTGTGCAGAAAGCTTCATTTGTGTTCACTACTCCAGTTGGATCAGGAATCCCATCGGGAGTATCTGAAGGAGAATGAGAAGGTTGTTCATTTCCAGGTCATTCCTTCAAGAAGCTGTACAAGGCAATTGTCCACTTCCTATCACAATGGGAACTGGAATTTCTGTCATAAGATGAGCCAGACATGATTTTAGAGCCATTTTTATGATGGTCGCTTTAAGCAAATCATCACGGTTATTCAGTGAACCCCCACGGTCATAAGTGCAAACCCCATTCTTTTGGACATCTTTTGCTGGAAAGTTGCCAAAAAAACTTGCAAATCACATGATCACAAGGCATTATCGGCCGTAAACATGAGCCGGATGCCAAACGCCCGAATTGCAATCATATGGACATGGGGTTGGTAAGACAGCCATAAATGCAAGGACCAAGCATAAGTGTGAGGACCGGATTGTCATTGGTCCGATTAATGAACCCAACAAAAAAACAGGCACTTTAAGGAACTCTGAAATCCCAAAAGCAAAACTTTATGGAGTACATCATTTCAGCACTGAAGAAAGCAAAACCAGCTCTAACTTTTCCTGCGCAATGCTGCAAAGAATAGATTTCTCCCCTCCTCCCACTGGACAAGTCACATTGTCCAATTATGAATCGTTCTTTTGTTTTGAGAAAGGTTCGTGTCTTGGCCAACACCTGCAGAAGTGTCCTTGGCTCTCACAGTTGAAGTCTGGAGTCTCCCCATTCTATCTTCCCCTGCCCTGGCGGGGAGGGCAGTTCTTTGGCAAGTTAAAAAGTTAAAAATTAAAATCCACAGAAAGCATAAGCGAATTCAATCTTGTCACAGACTTTTTCAGCAGCTGTTGTAACTTTGAACCATCACTAAATAAATGGTCACAAGTCAAGGACTGCCTGGAGCATCAAATAAACATGGTATTGCATCATTGCAACCATTCAGTCAATCATTAGCTGGATTAGCTGACTAATATCCATCTGCATAAAAAGTGTCAGTTTCTCCCATTATTTTCCCCCTGAGTTTTGCTACCACAGACAAACACGGCTCTCCACATACATTGTCTACCTCCAGGATGGATTTGATTTAAATCATATCGATTTAAATCACGATTTAAATCACTAGTAAAAAGGCTTGATTTAAATCAACTCGATTTAAATCATAATTTTTAAACAGCAACTGTCATCTCTGTCCTGAAGCATTTCCTCTGACCTGCTGCTAACTCACCGACAGTCCTAATATTGCAGAATATACAGCCTCATGCTACATAACTAAGCTCCCATTTCATGCTGAATAAAATAAATTACTAATGTATGTTAAATAAAAAACTAGATTTTTACTCAAATCATTTTATTAAAATAAATTTGATTAAAATAAAAAAAATCCAATTTAAATTTTAAAAATCTGATTTTTTTTATTTATTTTTTTAAAATCATTTTTATCCACTCTGTCTGCCTCATTCTTAGTAATTCAAACACTCTGAAAAAGACAGAAGCATCAGCTGAGTTTAGGAAGGGAAAAATAAATTAAGCATTGCTCCTAAAGACCTGGCTTTCAATTCACAGCTGGGAGATCTCCAGAAACCTTACCGGCACACATATATTGCTCAAATTTATATCCCATATACACGAGCTCCTTCAGCATTTCTGAGCGCTGCTCCCGTTCTCGTCGGGCGGCCTCAGTTTCAAACTCGCTAATGTACAAGGTCCCCCGGAAGAGAGTGACAGCCAGCAACCATCCCTCCCGACTCTCGTATGGGGTGGTCAGCACTTTGGTGAGATGCCCCCGCCAAGTCACAAAGTCAGCATTCAGGAGCTTTCTGCAGGGGAGAGGGAGAGGGACAAAGACAAAGAGAAAGAAAAAGAGAGAAAGGAAATGAGAGAAAGGAAAAGAAAAAGAAAGGGAAAGGGGAGAAAGAAGAGAGAGAGAGAAAAGAGAAAGAAAAAGAAATTATGAAAAAGAGAAAGAAAGAAAATGAAAAAAATTGTGAAAGAAAGAAAAAGAAAAAGAGAAAAGAGAAAGGAAAAAGGGAGAGAAAGAAAGAAATTATGAAAGAGAAAGAAAAATTATGAAAGAAAGAACAAGAAAAAAGAGAAAGAAAAAGAAAAAGAAAAAAGAGAAAGAAAAGAAAAAGGAAAAAGGGAGGGAGGGAGGGAGAGAGAGAGAAAGAGAGAGAGAGAGAGAGAGAGAGAGAGAGAGAGAGAGAGAGAGAGAGAAAGAAAGAAAGAAAGAAAGAAAGAAAGAAAGAAAGAAAGAAAGAGAGAAATTATGAATAACCAACCAAAAAAACTAGATCTGCCTAAATCCCAGTAGAATCAAAGCAAGATAACTATTTTAACACTGCTCTTTATTGTTTTTCCAGCAGTACATATCACAGTTACATTCTTAACAGTGTTAGACATCAACATATATTATTTTGCATCTTCTGTCATTGATTCATATATAAATATCAACTATAATTGTTTTCCGTAGTTATATTTGCTATTACATTCTATCTTTATCTATCACATCTATATACCATTCTCTTAAGGTCTCTTCTACATAATTTTTGCTTTTCATATCTTATCCTTATTTTGTAACAATTCGTTCCATCTCTGCCATATTGAGTAGTAATCAGATTCTTCTTTTTCCTTCATTTTTAATGTAAGTATACTCATTTCTGCACAATCAGTTATTTTTTGTAGAACTAAGTCTTCTGTTGGTATATTTCCACATTTGCACGTATGCAATTCTGGCTGCAGTTAATATGTGTAAGAATTAGGTATTTTATCTTTTTTGGGCAACGGTCTTTAATTATTCTCAGTAAATAGGATTCTGGTCTGAGTTCAGTTTGGTGCCCAGTGATTCCTTATATCCAATCCTTAATTTGATTCCAATAGATCTTGGCCTTGGGGCATAGCCACCACATATGGTAAAAGGTACCGTCAACTTTTTGGCATTTCCAGCATTTGGGGCTGATATTTGGGTATATTTTGGCTAATCTTGTCGGGGCTAGGTGCCATCTGTAAAACATTTTGTATAAATTTTCTTTATATGTTGAGGCTACTGTTAATTTGTAATTTATATTCCATAATTTTTCCCATTCCTCCAAATCTATGTTATATCCAAAATTCCGTGCCCATCGTGTTCTTTACCGTTTCCTCATGCATTTTAAAATCTAATAAATATCTGTATATTTTGGATATAAATTTTTGTTCTGGTCCAATTAAAATTTTATCTAATTGATTTTGCCCCTTATCGAATACAAATTCTTCTAAATCCTTTTTATATCTTATTTTGAATTTGAAGGTATGGTCACCAATCAATTGTAATTCCCTGTTCTTGATTTGATTTGAGATTCCCTTGGGTGTCTAATCATTCATTATAATTTATCATTTTCCCTAAATCCAATCCATTAGGATGTATCATGGCCTCCTTGGTTGACAATCAACATGGTATTTTCATGTAGTATTTATTCTTAATTTTCCTCCATGTCAATATAAGTGAATTTCTTATTAAATGTCAGTTAAAGTAGGCATGTGGCTTACCTTTTTCTCCCATAAGTATGCATGCCATCCTTCCTGGAGGTCATGACCCTCTATGGTTAGCATTCTCTTGTTCTTTAGTTTAACCCAATCCTTGATCCAATCTAATATTGCTGCCTGATAGTAAAGTTCCCATTCTGGTAACCCAAAACCACCTCTGCTTTGATTATCCTGCATCAACTTTAATTTAATGTGTGGTTTTTGGCCCCGCCAAACAAATTTGGTTATTTTATTCAATTCAATGAAAAAATGTTTTCCTAATTTTATCAGGATCATCTGATAAAAGGTACGTCAATTTTGGTAGTGTGTTCATCTTTAGCACTGCAATTTTGCCTACGATTGATAACTGTAGTTTCCCCCATGATTCCAATTCTTTCCTAATTTGTTCATTTAATTTATTATAATTGTCCTCCTTGACTGACAAACACCTAGCAGATAGCCATATTCCCAAATATTTTTTTTCGCTCTGTAATCCCTATTTATTTTGTAATTCTATTTTCTGTTTTGCCGTGGTTTTTAACAATCATTTTAGTTTTGTTCTTGTTTATTTTTAATCCAGCAACTTCCCCAATTTTTCTATTTCTTGAAGTAATATATGCCCATTTTGTATTGGTTCTTCCACTATACATATAAGGCTGTCTGCGAATGCTTGGACCTTGTATTGTTCGTTCCTAATTTTGATCCCTTTTATTTTTGGGTTTCGTCTAATTGTGGCAAGTAGTATTTCCAGGGATAAAATAAATAGCAGAGGTGATAGTGGGCACCCTTGTCTCACTCCTTTGCCTATCTCAAAGTCATCCGTATGATCTCCATTCAATAGTATACTTGCTTTTTGAGTAGAGTATATGGCCTGTAATGTTTTCACTATGTTAATACCAAAATTCATTCCTTGTATTTGTTGTAGCACAAATTTCCAATTTAGATTGTCAAAAGCCTTTTGTGCGTCGAGAAATATTAATGCTGCTTGCTTTTCAGGGTGCGCTTCATAATATTCGATTGCGTTTAACACTATTCTAATGTTATCTCTAATTTGCCTAATTGCCAGGAAGCCGTTTTAGTCCGATTGTATAATCTCACTTAAAATTGGCTTCATTCTTTCCGCTAATATGGTCATAAATATTTTATAATCTGTGTTTAACAGGGAAATTGGTCTATAATTTGAAATCATTTGTTGATCGGTACCTTCCTTTGGAATTAGGGTAGCATATGCCTCAGACCAAGACTTTGGCAATTTAGCTTCTAGTAACGCCTCATTGTATACCTCTAATAATGTCGGTTCAAGTAATTAGTACATATTTTTATATAGTTCACTAGGGAAGCCATCTGGTCCTGGCGTTTTGTTATTTTTCTGCTTTCGTACTGCCTTTTTCAGCTCTCCTGGGGTTATTTCTCCATTCTGGCTGTTTTTGAGGCTGTTTTGGGGCCTGTTTTCTGGCTGTTTTGGGGGCCGTATTCTGGCCGTTTTTTGGGCCCATATTCTGGCCAGTTTTTTTGGTGTTTGGGGGCATTTTCTGGCTGTTTTCAGCCGGCACAGTGCTGCAGGAGGCCATGGAGGGTGAAAACAAGGCATGGGGGTGGGTGGGAGGCGCATGCAGCCCATTTTAGCCGCCAGAGGCACCGCAGGACAGTCCTTTGATATTTCCAAGCCAGCCCTACAGGCCTGATTTAAGCACCCTGCAGGCCGGATCTGGCTTGCAGGCCTTGAATTTGACGCCCCTGCTCTAACTCTTTCTCACCCTTTGTCCTCAGTCTGTAACTGCTTCCGGTTCTGCACAATCCATTGCAGCAGATGCTCCAGGCCTTCACGGATGCTGTCATCTCGCTGCACGTAGCGGTTGCGGTAGCCATCGCGCAAGTCAAATCCAGGGGAGGGGCCTTCGCAAGGGGGCGGAGCATAGTAGCGTAGCTGACGAGCATCTCCGTGGAAGCACCGCTTGGCATCTAGGGAAAAGCATCCCATTTCATCTGGCCGCCGGTAAAAGGGGAAAGGAGCATCGTACAGAGAGGGAGTAACCGGCAAAGTAAGGGGCGCCTTCGAATCGCTTCTTGGATGCTTGACTTTGGATTCATCCTCGTGATCCCCTTGGCTGAAAGACCTGGAACCGGCCGTGTGCTTCATAAGGGTTTGTGTCTAATAACAAAAAGAATGAGCATGAAACTTCTCCCTTCAGAATACACACCTGAGAAGTTGTCCTCGCTTAGCGTTCCTCTGGATTTAAGGCTAAAGTGGAAAATGTCTGCAGCGATTCTCAGGCATCCAGGTCAAGGCTGCCCCAAAGGTGCTCTTTTCTGGAGGCAACTGGACTTTGATTTTTCTTTGAAGATGTTTCACTTCTCAGCCAAGAGGTATCGGGTATGGAAGGATTTAATATTCCCTGCAGACGGCTGGTGATCCTGTCAGAGTTGAAGAAGCTTCTTGGATGAGAAGCGAAATGTCTTCAAAAAAAAAAAAACAACCAAGGAAGTCCAGTTGCCTCCTGAAAAATGCACCTTGGGGAACTTTTAAAACTCTAACCCAATATTTGACATTACAAGTAGTCCTCAACGTACAACAGTTCATTTAGTGACTGTTCAAAATTACAATGGCACTGGCAAAAATGACACCACTGCAGTATTCATGTGATCACAATTCAGGCACTCAGCAACTGACTCATATTTATTACAGTTGCCGTGTCCTGAGGATCATGGGGTCACCTTTTGTGACCTTCTGACGAGCAAAGTCAATGGGGAAGCCAGATTCACTTAACAACTGTGTGACTAACTTAACAGCTGCAGTGATACACTTAAAAACCATGGCAAGAAAAAATGGGACAAAACTCAAACTATTATATCTTTTCCATAATCATTCATCTTATGCCCAAATAACCCCGGATAGTTCACAGCAAGACAACATACAACAGTAATGCTGACATTCTCCCCTGTACATTTGCAGGGATCCCATCCTGCTTTAGCCTGATACTTTGATATTCAGCCAATGTGGCTGGGTTTTGGTTCAGCATGATTGGATATTGAAGCAATTCGGTTAGCATGTGTAGGAATACTAAACTATTTTATGGCTCAGCATGATGTGGGAACTAAGCATGATTTGCTACTACTAGAAATATTTATTCTCCTTTGTTTAGTTTAGTTTAATTTACTTCATTGTCATTGCACCTCATACAACAAAATTAAATACCATCTACAGTGTACATTATGACTATGGAAATAAACCCAAACACACATCGTTCACATTCTATACATTGAATTGAAAACCCTAATATTGCATTAATATTTCACTCTACAGTAGAATTCAATATAATTACTGCCCTGGGATAGAAGCTGTATTTCAGCCTATTTGTCCTTGTTTTTATTATCCTGTACCGTCTATCAGATGGTAATAGTTCAAAAAAAGAGTGCCCAGGATGAGATGGATCTTTGAGAATGTTTTGAACTTTCTTAAGGCTGCGGGAGCTATAAAGCTCTTCCAAAGAGGGGAGAGGTCAACCAATGATCCTCTGGGCAATGGCGCCAACCCTCTGGAGTGCTTTCCTATCTGCCATTGTGCAATTGGGAAAACATACACAGGTGCAGTAAGTTAAAATACTCTCTATGGTGCAGTGGTAGAAGGTCACCAGCAGTTTTTCATTGAGTTATTGTTTCCTGAGAAGTCTCAGGTAGTATAATCTCTGCTGGGCCCTTTTGACCAGGGCTGCAATGTGAGCGCCCCAGGACATGTCCTCTTTTATGGTAACACCCAGAAACTTAAAACTGGCCACTTGCTCCACTCGGTCCCCATTGATAAGCAAGGGCTGGATGTCTGATCTGTTCCTTCTATAGTCCACTATAAGCTCCTTGGTCTTATTGGTGTTGAGGATCAAGTTATTGTCTCCACAAGCTATTGTTTCTTCATTCTCTGTCTAGTATTAAAGTTGATTAGCAGTTTGGACTTCTTTTTCTACCTGTATAATACAAGCAGTCCACAACTTACAAAAGTTCATTTAGTGACTGTTCAAAGTTACAACAGAACTGAAGAAAAGTGACCAAATGACCCTTTTCACATGTATAACTGATGCAGCATCCCCCCCGTCAGGTGATCAAAATGCAGAGGCTTAGCAACGTCATAACGATGAATCGGTTTCATCATTATGACGGTTGCAGCGTTCCAGGGTCATATGATCCCCTTTTGCAACTTTCTGACAAGCGAAGTCAATGGGAAAGCCAGATTTATTGAACAACAAGGTCAGTAACAACTTCACTCATTTTGCCCCCATTTTACGACCCCACAGTTCTTAAGTGGAACAACTGCAGGAAGAAAGGTCATAGAATGGGGCAAAATTCCCTTGACAAATGTCTCACTTAGCAACAGAAATTCTGGGCTGAATTGTGGTCGTAAGTCGAGGAGTACATGTAAAACAAAGGCCCCCTAAGTCCTGGCTCCTAATTCCCACCCCCGGGAGAGTTTAGGAGCTGACCCCTGCCCTTTGACCTCTGACCTGGCCTTGGATTCCTTTAACGAGCATCAGAAACAAGGAAAATCCCAACTGATCCTTCTTCCGAATTTCCCCGCTTACCTGCCGTGACGTCAATACCAAGCGCCGGGAATGCCTGCAGCCTCGTTTAGGGGATCGCACGCCTGACGTTAAACCACCATTGGAGCCCAGTCGGAGCGGCTGGTTTTCTGGTCAAAAAACAAAGCCCACTTTCGCTTGTTTGCTCTAAGTTGCATCATCAAAGGGCGCCAATTAGCAGAGGAAGCCCTGCCTTTTCTTTTTCCCGGTTTCTTTCAGGGTCGTGCAATTTAAATGTAAGGCCACTAGAGGGCAGCCGAAGCCTGCTTTCTGATTCAGGCGCCTTTAAGGTTTTCTGGAGTTTCTCAATCTCAAAAGTTCTTTTAAAATGCGTTGGACCTCGACTCCCCAAATTTTCCAGCCAGCGTGGGGAGTTGAATTCTGGGAGTTGTAGTTTACACGTCTTATAGGGTCCAAGATTGAAAAAACACTCGTTAGTTAGTCTTAGACCTTCTTAATTTTTTAAACAGATTAACACCGTTGGAAGGGACCTTGTAGGTCATCTAGTCCAACCCCTCATCCAAAACCCATTTGACGGTTTTGCTTCTGCTCTGCAATCCCAGCCTGGAGATAATGGGAACTGTAGTGTGAGACATTTGGAGGACATGGGGCAGGTATTTTATGCAAATTCCCAAGGAGCCTGTCCTGATTCTTTTTGGAAAGTGTTGTAAACTGTAATCATGTCAATACAATTAATCATAGGGACGGACTGTTGGAGTATTATTAAATTCATATTATGTTTTTTAAATTACTGTTTGTACTAGTATATATTTTTGAGCACAGTCTTGTCTGATTTTAAACTAATTCAGCCGTATAAGTTAAGATTGGGAAGTTGAAAAATCATTTTGGAAGAATGAAGTAGTTTTTTAGAAGCTGTCCATCTGGAAGATCAAGTCAGCTAGACAAAGCTGCTTCCCCTTCATTTTTTTTTTAAATAAACATTTTTAAAAATCTGAACTACTTGGTTTTTCATATGCAATAAACCTAACAGGACATGAATAAACCTCACATGATTTTTTTGGTCAAAAACAGAGATGCATCAAAATAGAAGAAAGTGATGGCTGTCTATGCTTTTCAAAGTGTGTTGGAAGAAATGTCCATCTGGTTTTAAGTCCAAGTGGGGAAAAAGACACTGAAAACATGGAAGCCACTTGGGAAAGATGGTTTATTGATGAGCAGGATGGGTTCCTGGGCAGAAAAGGGAAGAGGTGCTGAGAGTCCCTGGGTTTTATGCCCTCTCTGGGCTTATAACTTCCTGGAGCAGGAAGAGTATCCTGACTGGTTACTGTCAGAGGGCATAGCTAGCTTTGTAGGTTGTCTATGTGCTAAGTTTGGTTGAAACTTGGTGGGTGGTGCAATTAAATGGCTCTCTTTGAAGGAGGTAGATCTTTGTTATGTCGAATAGACTGGCCCAGGCCTTAATGGCCCATTAACAAAGGTGGGAGGGCTGAGATTCCGCCTCTCTGAGTTTCTACTTCTCTTTTAGGGGAATTATTCTGCCTTTTTAGTATATCCTAAAATATTTCATTTTTCTAAGAGAAGGGTGGGGTTTTAACTTCCAACATGTGGAAAAGAAAAAAGCAACTTTCTCTTGTTTCAGATGTGGTCCCCTCCAGCCTGCAAGACTGTTGGTCAGGCTGCTCAGAAGAAAGAGAGCCTACTACTGATACTAGACAGCATTAGACTGCTGCCATTGGAGACCCATTTGTTGCTTAGCATTGAGATCTCTCAGGAGTGGAAAATAAGAGTGAAGTAACAGGGGACACAAAACCACTTCTTCATAGGCTAGACATTACAAGACCAAGAACATAGAAAGAAGGTGCAGTCTAACAATACAGAAACATAAATTACTTGGTTTCTGAGGAGCTTTTGCCAAAAGCAAATGGTAAATGTGTATACATAGTGTAAATTTAAGCCTTGTTCCAACATCAGTGAGATGCTACCGTCATCCAAACTTGCACAAAACAATTCTGATTGTGAAAAAAAAAACAACCCTAATCACCAGGGAATTGTTACTTAGACTTCAGAGCGTTGCATGTACATGTGCATGTGCAACCGAAAAAGCTAATGCAATCCTAAACTGCATTAACAGAGGGATACAATGAGATCAAGTGAGGTACTAATACCACTCTATAAAGCCCTAGTAAGACCATACCTAGAGTACTGCATTCAGTTATGGTCACCACACTATAAAAAAAAGATGTTGAGACTCTAGAAAAAGTACAGAGAAGAGCAACCAGGATGGATTAGGGGACTGGAGACCAAAACATATGATGAATGGTTACAGGAACTGGCCATGGCTAGTCTAGTGAAGAGAAGGGCCAGGGGAGACATGAAAGCAGTCTTCCAATATTTAAGGGGCTGCCACAGAGAGGAGGGGGTCAAGCTATTCTCCAAAGCACCTGGAGGCCAGACAAGGAACAATGGATGGAAAATGATCAAGAAGAGATTCAACCTAGAAATAAGGAGGAAGTTTCTGGCAGTGAGAACAATCAACAAATGGAGCAGCTTGTCCTCAGTAGTTGTGGGAGTGCCATCACTTGAGACTTTCAAGAAGAGATTGGACTGCCATTTGTCAGAAATGGTGTAGGGTCTCCTGCTTGGGCGGGGGGTTGGACTAGATGACCTATAAAGTCCCTTCCAATTCTGTTAATCTAATCTAATCTAATCTAAATTATCACTGCATGGTGATCACCAATCACACTACCAATCTTGACCCTCATCTCAGAGCCATCCATATTTTTCCAGCCCAGTCTGTCTTTCCTATAGTCTGAAATCATTGTTTTTCAACCTTGGCAACTTTAAGTTGGGTGGACCTCAACTCCCAGAATTCTCCAACCACTGTCTTAAAATTGCCAGGGTTGGAAAAGACTGATCTAAATCAGTGTTTCTAAAAGTCTGTTCCAAGAACCTCAGAAGTCTCTTAAGGGTCTGCAAAATTTAATTATTATTTTTTTTGCCAGATATTGAAGACATTTTGCAAAAGTTTTGAAGTGTCACTTTCATTATTTCTAATTGTTAAAAATTACAGTTTCATGAAAAATATGTATATTAATATTGAATAGGTTTAATATTTTCACACAATTAAATAAATTCTACAAATGTGTCAGTTCTAATGTGGTAAACATCAATAAACATAACCCGCATAAGCAGAAACTCTTGGGGGGGGGGGTTTCTCCATAATTTTTAAGTTATAAAAATTGGGATTTTGAGGGACAAAACCTCAAGAAACAACCGTCTAGATTAGAATAACGGCCAAGCCCGCCTTTCTTCCTTTTAAAGAGGGCCATTTAGCCGGACGAGGAAGCCATTGGGCTTTCCATCTGCCAGTCAAGCTATTTTTCTCCCGCCTACTCCAAAGACGAAGGGAGGCCGCAAAAAAACTCTTCAAACGGCGTTACGTCATCTGTTGCCGACGACCAAGAAGCGAGACGACTCGAGTGAGAACTGAGAGGGGTAGGAAAGGCGTAATGAAGCCTCAATTCGAAGTGAAATCAATGGGTTTTATGATTCAGGGAGAAAATGTGTAATTTGGAGATAGGGAGGAGTTCGGAGGTGAAAGGTGGATAGGTAGGTAGCAGCCAGAAAGAAAAAACAGAGATGATGCTTAGTTGCGTTGCTTGTGAAATAGAATAGAATATCAGTTGGAAGGGACCTTGGAGGTCTTCTAGTCCAACCTCCGGCTCAGGAAACTCTAGGAAACCCTATATCATTTCAGACAAGTGGTTGTCCAAGCTCTTCTTTAAAAACTTCCAGTGTTGGAGTATTCATAACGTGTGGAGGCAATTTGTTCCACTGATTAATTGTTCTGTCCGGAAATTTCTCCTTAGATTTAGATGAAAGCTTTTGCTGGAGAAACGTTTTGGAGCTGAGTCACCTGAGGGAGAGTCAGAAAGGAGTAAAATGTATTATCACTCGTGTGGAGTTGGTATCATGAGTTTAAATAAGTCATAGTGTGGCATCGTTTTGAGGGAAGGAGTTGAAACAGTTTATGTTCGGGATGTGAGGGATCTGTAAATATTTTCACAGCCCTCTTTTTGACTCGTGCAGTATACAGGTCCTCGAATGAAGGCAGGTTGGTAGCAATTGTTTTTTCTGCAGTCCTAATTATCCTCTGAAGTCTGTGTCTGTCCTGTTGGGTTGCAGACCCAAACCAGAAAGTTATAAAGGTGCAGATGGCAGACTCAATAATTTCTCTGTAGAACTGGATCAGCAGCAGCTCCTTGGGCAGTTTGAGCTTTCTGAGTTGGCACAGAAATAATATCATATAATTGATTATTTGTGAATAAGTAATAACATGAATGTAAGTTTAAGTATTGAGATTTGTTTTTGAAAGATAACCTAGAATGGAAATTAAACTTTAATGATAATATAATAATGGAACAATATGGTATAGAATGTTGATTAGGATAAATTGTGAATATAACTAAATAAGAAATGTACAACAATCCTAGCATGCACACAAGATATATGTATCCAACCAACACACTGTAAAATTGAAAGATGGTTTTATTTGTTGTTTTTGTTGTAAAAAAAAAATTCTAAAAAATAAGGCTTCGGTTTCTCTCTCTCTCCAGCCCTATGAAGCGGAAACACCAACTCCTTTCTGATAGTTTCAAGGCCAAGAAGCGATGGCCTGCTCCGAGTGACGGATCTGAGTCTTCTGGACAGGGTGAGAAAGAGTGAAATGCACTTTGCACGAAATACCTGATACGGGGCAGGTGAATGAAAAAAGGAAGGAGTTTCTAAATGGAGTCCAAGGGGGTCTTTATGGAAATGCTTAAACGGTGAGACGTCTCCGTTCTCATCTTAGCTATTCCTTTTCTCAGACGGCCCCGCGGCAGTCGAAGCTGCTCTTCAGAATCTGGTATCTCTCTTCCCTCGTAAAGTATTTGAAGATTCCCTGCCGCCTTTGATTCTGAGGCATCAGATCTACAGTCTTGTCAAAGATCGAACGGTGGTGGACAGGTATCTGGTAAGTAAACTCCTCCCTGGTTGGGATATGGCAAACATCAGCAGCGAGCTAACAGAACCAAGATGGTGGTCACAGCAGTCCAACCAAAGCCCCGTCCACTCTGTGTGTGTGTGTGTGTGTGTGTGTGTGTGTGTGTAAGTAAAGATTTGTTCTCCAAACATTTCGGGTTGGTTTCCAAACGTTTCATTACAAGGCTAGGTAACATCATCATCATCATCATTATTATTGCCAGAGTACAACATGTGTACAACATCTTCAGTACAACATCTTCAGCAGAGTTTACGGGATGTCAATGTTTCTCTGTTTATAAGGGTTTCAAGTGTGGGTGTGTCAAGTGGAGGTCTTGTGATGAATCAGCTGTGAGTCCTTAGTGAGTGTTGTGATGGCTCTTGTGCAGAGGTGGTATTCAGCAGGTTCTGACCAGTTCTGGAGAACCGGTAGCGGAAATTTTGAGTATTTCAGAATACCACCTCTGACTGGCCCCGCCCCCATCTATTCTCTGCCTCCTGAGTCCCAGCTGATCCGTTGGGTCTTCTTTTGTTGCCCTGCACAGGAGAATGGAGCTGGAAAGGAGGTTAGTTGGGTGGGGAGGGAATGGGGTTTTTGCAGTATCCTTCCCCTGTCAGGCCCACCAAGCCACGCCCACAGAACCGGTAATAAAAATTTTTGAATCCCACCATTGCTCTTGTGATAAGGAGATTACCTCAGGTCAGGGTCATTGGGAGGTGAACTGCTGGTGTGTGTGTGTCAGGTGGTGGGTGGGAATTGCATGAATTGGCTGAGGGTTGGCGTCGTCTGTGGTTGGCTTGGATTCTGAGGAGTTCGTAGGCTGGTTATAGGTCAATGTGTTGATGGAATTGCTTGTGGAGTGCCAGGCTTCGATGAACTTATGAGTTTGGTGGGTGGTAGTGTGGCCAATGGTTCTTGTGTTGCTCCCATCAAACTGGTGCTGTTTGGTGTTGGTGTGGGTATGTATGTATCTATGTATCTATGTATGTATGTATATGTGTAGGTATATGTATATGGTATATGTATGGCATTCAGCTTTGTTCGGGTATTTTCCCACGTCATTGTAGTTGTGCTTTTAAAGTTGTAGCAACGTTTCGGCAGAATCTCATCTGCCATCATCAGGCTTCTGTATTGTATTGTGCCTGATGATGGCAGATGAGGTTCTGCTGAAATGTTGCTACAACTTTAAAAGCACAACTACAATGACATGGGAAAATACCTGAGCAAAGCTGAATGCCATACATGTAAGTACCCGCGAAAACTTAAGAAAACCTATATATATATATATACATATAATCACATGCATGTACAAAAGTGATGAGATTTTGATTGCATTGCTGCAACTTCCATCTTGACTCTTCATCTCTCCCAGAGCTGCTGCTGTTCCGATAGCTTTAATTTGTGTCCATTGTCAAGAATGCAGGCAGTCCTTGACTTACAACTATTAATTTAGGCACTGTTTGAACTTAACAGTGACATTGAAAGAAGTGACTTACAACCAGTCCCCACACTTCTGAATACAGGTAGTCCTCGGCTTATGACCACAATCAAGCTCAACATTTATGTTGCTAAGTCAAACGTTTGTTAAGTGAGTTTTGCCCCATTTTATGATCTTTCCTGCCCCAGTTGTTAAGTGAATCATCACAGTTGTTAAGTTAGCAACACGGTTGTGAAGTGAATCTGGCTTCCCCATTGACTTTGCTTGTCAGAAGGTCGCAAAAGGGGATCGTGTGACCCCCTGGAACACCGCAACCGTCGTAAATATGAACCAATTGCCAAACATCTGAATTTTGATTACATGACTACGGGGGATGCTACTTGGTCACAAGTGTGAAAAACGGTCATGTCACTTTTTTTTAGTGTGGTTGTAACTAGGAATGGTCACTAAATGAACTGGTGTAAGTTGAGGACTACGTGTACTGCAGCATCCCGATAGTCACGTACTACAAACTTGGGCACTTGGCAGCTGGCATGTATATACGACAGTTGCCGGGTTCCAGGATCACAAGATCACTATCTGAGACCTTCCCAACAGCCAAAGTCAATGGAGGAAGGTGGATTCGCTTAATGACCATGTGATCCTCTTAACAACTGCACTGATTCTCTTAACAATGGCAAAAAGTCATAAAATAATGTGTGGTTCACTTAGCCACCGCTTTGCTCAGGAATAGAAATCCTAGTGCCAATTGTGGTCAAGGACCACCTGTATTTATTTGACTTGATATTCTGCTAGATACCCAAATCTCTCATAAATTCAGAACAAAAATTATTGTGAAGGTTCTTTGCTTTCCAAGGCCTGGATGCATCACACCCTAGTAAATCTGTACACAATACTTTTTTGAAGGCACCCCCCCCCCCCCCCACACACACACCTTCCGCAACAACAGGCTAATGTTCTCCACCTTTCTAAATATACCTTTAATATTTAGTCCTTTAACATTTAGTCGAGGCAAAAGCCTATTAATCTGTAAACTAACATAACAACCTTCTAGAGTTTTTACTCTCTTTGGGATGAGATCCTGGATGAGATTCGGCGTGGTTGTTCTCAGTTGCTACTAGGCTCTTAGCAAAGCTCCGAGCTCCAGTCAGGACTTCCGCCATTTGTCTGAAATGGTATAGGGCATGGGTGGCAAACTTGCTGCGTCATGTTGCTGTCACGTGATATTTTTCTCCTTCACAGAGCTGGGGTGGGCGTGGCCTGCGCGTGATGCCGCCGGCCCACGGGCCGCCCGTTTGATGCCCTCAGTATAGGGTTTCCTGCTTGAGCAGGGAGGGGGTTGGACTAGAAGACCTCCAAGGTCCCTTCCAACTCCGTGATTCTGTCACCAGGATATGCTACTCATTATAGCTTGTGGCCCTGTAGTAGTGGTGGTATTCTACAGGTTCGGCCTGGTAGTTTAAAAACAGCTACTGGTTCGGCTGAACCAGTATTCCTTTTTTTTTCCTTCCTCCCAATGATCAGCTGTTCCGACGATCAGCTGTGCCAGGATCCCCCTCGCTGTCTTACTGCTTCACGCAGGAGGATTTCCTGAGGCCCAGGAAGCAAAAAGGGGCACCCGGTGGGGGGGGATACTTCTTGTGTCCCCTGCCTCCCCCCGGCTCTGTTCTTTGCCTCCGGCGCCTCAGGGAAGCCTCCTGGGAGCAAAAACGGAGCGGAGGGGGGCAAAAAAAGGGGCGCGGGGGGGCGGGTTGCTGCTGAAAAAAAAGAAGCTACGCCCACTCAGTCACATGGCCATGCCCACCTAGCCGGTAGTAAAAATATTTGCATCCCACCCCTGCCCTGTAGGAGACCTGCTGGTCCTAGGTGACACTCTCCAGGCATCACTTCAGCCTCTTTGTCTCTATGCCATTCGCTTATCGATTTTCCTCCTCCACATCCCTTCCCACTCTATCTTAGCATTTGTTTTTCTAAGCTAAACATCCGGGTGAGGCGGGGCTGTCTCTGGATGTCAGCATATTCTTACAACTACTAAGGTGTGGTTCAATTAATACAGGCAGCTGCAAGACCAGTTTGAATACTGGTTAGCCAAGCTGTGCAGATAATGTATGAATGCTTGAGGGAAGTGTCGGGTGGGAGGCATTTCTGCCCGACTGCAGTTGCTTTTTTCCAAAGAGCGGACAGCAGTCTCAACACCTCACAGTCATAAAAACAGTTACCGTATTTCCCCATGTATAAGCCACCCCTTTTTTCCAAAATTTTCAAGCCCAAAAAGTAGGGGGGTGGCATATACAAAGCAGGTACACTTTTTATACGTGAAAAATGCATAAAATAATAAAGTAGGAATAAACTGGTTTTCCAGCAGTATGCTATACCTTTTTGTAAAAATTGTAAGTGATGATACGATTACGAGTGCGAGTACGCGATAGAAATGCATACGCTAGGCATCGGCCTGAATGCTTCGTTCCTACTCTCGTTCCGATGCGTAGATTGCTAGCGTCGCCCGCACCGCTTTCGGCGTCATGACCGAAGTTGTAGATCTGGACATCGAATTTTGTTTCTTTGTAAATTTTCTTTCTTCATAACTTGTTTCTCTAATAAAATATTTTTTTCAAAACTTCACAGTCCAAAAATTGGGGGGGGGGTGGCTTATACAAAGGGGGTGCTTATACATGGGGAAATACGGTAAAAT
The DNA here is from genome assembly GCF_049901715.1 of Pseudonaja textilis. Lineage (NCBI taxonomy): Eukaryota > Metazoa > Chordata > Lepidosauria > Squamata > Elapidae > Pseudonaja > Pseudonaja textilis. Next base: position 15,012,335 of record NC_141991.1, read on the forward strand.
GTTATTAAATAGTCCTGCTTCTAGATTCTGTGAGGGAATGTAGTCTGGAATCCCAGGAGGGAGGGAGTAAATTACAGAGAAGCAAGAGACAATTCAGTTCAGATAGTTTGTGTGAGAGAAAAAAAAAATCAAGATGGCTCTTCCCTGGTAGCGCCCAGAATATATTTGTATTTATTTTTCATTTATTTGTATCCCGCCTGTATTATTTTTACAAATAAGGTGGTGAGGAGATACGGTGGCTCAGTGGCTGAGCTTGGCGAGCAGAAAGGTTGGCAGTTTGAATCCCTAGTGCCACATAACGGAGTGAGCTCCTGTCCCAGCTTCTGCCAGCCTAGCAGTTCGAAAGCCTGTAAAAATGCAAGTAGAAAAATAGGGACCACTTTGGTGGGAAGGAAACAGCGTTCCGTGCGCCTTCGGTGTTTAGTCATGCCGGCCACATGACCACGGAGACGTCTTCGGACAGTGTTAGTGTTTGGGGATAAACCCCCAAGCAGAGTATGCAGTAGCAGTCAAGCCAGGCAGCCAAATGAGAGAGGCTGGGCCCAAGAGTATACACACACTGGAGACAAAAACACTGTTTGTTGTTTTAAATAGTTATTTAATGCATTCAGAGTTTAAGCATTGTCAATCAGTCCATAAGCCATACACAAATATATCCATCCAGTAACTGAGTTCATTAACTAATCAGTATGTCCTAATCTGCTTGTAAATCTTCTCCTCCCGATACCTTTCTCTCGAATACAATGCTGAGTATACACAGGATATCAGCTCACCAGCTCATCAGCTCAAATAGTCCTTTTGTTCAGTAGAAACGGTATCCAGCAGTAAGCAGAGAGCAGTAAGACTAGACCAGGAGCAGTAACCAGAACAGCCAGGGAAAAACAGCCAGGAACCACAGCAGCCAGCAACCACAGCAGCCAGCAACCACAGCAGCCAGCAACTACAGCAGCCAGGACTGTTACATTTCTCTTACTGCCTTTATTGCTGCTTGCAACCGCACCCTTAATGACATTGCAGTTTTGTGCTTAAAGCTACAAACACTTAAACCTCGGTTTACATATTTATTCACCCAAATCTAGTTGGTGTATCCATATACCCAACAGACAGCGTCTTCGGCTTTGTAACAGAGATGAGCACCGCCCCCCCCCCCTAGAGTCAGAAACGACTAGCACATATATGCAAGGGGAACCTTTACCTTTACAAGGTGGTGAACCTATTCAACATCCCTCCCTCCTCCTATTTTCCCCATAACAACCCTCTCCTCAGGCTCAAAGTTGACTCAACCTCCCATCCTTTCAGTGTGTGTAAAACGAGGACTCAGTTTGTTGGGGGACAATATGCTGACTCTGAAAATCGCTTAAGAGAGGGCAGTGAAACACTGTAAAGCAGTATATAAGTGTAAGTACTGTTGCTGTCCTGATACTGCCCTTCATCGGGTTCATGTCCACCTCTTCTTCCTCCACCTGCCAATTCAGCCTGGAAGGGAGAGAAGTGAGACACCCCCCAGATAAGCAGTTCTTGGTTTTCTAATATAGTGAAGGGAAATTAACTTTAATTGACGATCGCCCTTTCCCTCACTCACTTTTCAGTATCACAGTGAAATAAACCTTCGAAGATACCGGCCTTCAAGAAAAGGCATATTTCTTCCAGAAAAAGGAAGGGTACCCAAACTACTTTTATCACAATAGTGGATTCATAAAGCTCATTAAACCAGGTCGGTTAAAAGACCAAGAACCACAACTGCAGCATATCCTAGGTTTGCTTAGCTTTAATTTTCCTTTTGGATTTTTTTTATGTATGTATGTATGTATGTGTTAGGAATAACAAGGTTACCTAACGTAGTTTGGGTAAAATAATATATATAAACTATGATAGTAAGTTTAAGTGTGTGTCACTTTAAACTGCAAAGCATGTAATTTTGGGTGCGGTTGTGAAACCGCCATAAGAGGGAGCAAGAGAACCTGCTGGATTGCCTGATTGATGGTTTGCTAACTGCGTGTTCCCTGCTGCTGAAGGAAGAAAGGAGGTTTGACTTCTTCATATCTCTACTGCGAGAAGATATATTACTGGACTGATAATTGTAAGTTTACTGATCTCTCTTTTTCGACACTGGACTTTGCAACTGAATAATCCCCGGACGGACTGAACTAGTGAATGATATATGGACTGTTTTGACTATGCTAAAATTCTTACTGGAATAAACAATTTAACTAGTACAGTATATCTGTTTTCTGAGTGTAAGCTACAAAAACGTTTATCTCACATATTTGCCTGCCTGCCTGCCTGACTGCCGTGCAGATTCTGCTAGAGTGTATCCCTAACAGTATGTATGTATGTATGTATGTATGTATGTATGTATGTATGTATGTATGTAGATAGCTCTGCCTTGCAAGCCAAACCTTTGGGTTCAGCGTACTGAGGGAATCTTTAAAAAAATTCAGAACTCCAACAACATGAACTCAACTATAAAACCAACTTTAGTCTGTTTTAATTTCTGTTGGCTATAGATAATTGTGGTTTCTCTCTGCCATGTTAGCCAATGCAGGAGCTTCTTCGAAAAGCCTATTTTATGTTCTGCTTTGCCTCGTCTTCAAAATTCGCGTGCCGTATCTGCTTCTGGAAATGAATTGAGAAACTCTTCTTCTTTCTATAGAGCCAGCTGAAAAATGAGGGCCGGATCCGAATGTTTCAGCACGGTTTCGAAGCGGATTTTTTTGTGGTGGCATTCACGGACAGCTACATATCTAAGGTTGGCTTCTGCCAAAGAGGGGCATGGACCGAGGAGAAGAGCCGCAGGGCCAGCAAGCTGATAATGACGCTCTTATTGTTTTTGTCTCAGGTGCAAGAATTTATATCGGGGAAGGAGTTCGCCGGGACGGTGAAGAAGTTTTTAGATTCGGTCCTTACCTCCTGCCCCAACATCAGTTTTGACAAGAAAACGATGTTGAGAGACTTTGGCTTTAGGGACACAGAAATCACGTAAGCAGACGAGGAGTCCCTGAGGCTGTCAATTTTCCTGCTGTTCCGTAACTATTTTTTTCCCCCTCCTTTCACTGTTTGCTCTGCCGGCCTTTTCTCCAAATTAAGCTCATTCGTTGTGTGTCTGTTGGCTGGGGAATTCTGGGAGTTGAAGTCCACCCATCTTTAAAGCTGCCATAGTTAAGAAACACCACTGCATGAGTTTTGCTTGTGATTTAAAGACCAATAAGCGCCTCTGCTTTCTGAGAATGCACGCATTCTCATGTTACAAAAGGCAAGCTTTAGGGGAACTTAAATCTCACAGGATCAAGTCTTAGTCTTCTCTCATTCAGGGTCCCGTTTCCCACAGTGGCTAATTAGATACCTTGGGATGTTGTTTGACAACTCATACCAGGATAGTCGTCTTCCCTTTTTTTTTTCTGACTTACAACATTATAGAATAAAATACAAAAGCACAAAAGCAAATAGTAGGACACAGTAGGGAGAAGGAGAAAGAAAAGCGAGGAGGGGAGAGAGAAAAGAAAAAAATAAAACACTGACTTCCAACTACCTCTGTTGAGGTAGAATAAAGCAGTAATATCGAACCTCAACTTTTTACTTTTCCATAATAATATAAACTAGCCATTTCTATGACAACAAATCAATCTAATCAATCGAGCCCAAGATCAAAGAAGAATAGTCTTCTGAACAGGTAGTCCTTGACTTATGGCCACAATTAAGCCCAAAATTTCTGTTGCTAAGCAAGATAATTGTTAAGTGAGGTTTGCCTCATTTTACAAGCTTTTTTGCCACAGTTGTTAAGTGAATTGCTCCATTGTTAAAGGCAGTAATATGGTGGTGAAGGGAATTTGGCTTCCCCATTGACTGCTTGTCTGAAAAGGCAGAAAGCATTACCTCACAAATCAATATAGTTGGTCGTGGAATAAATCACAATGGATTCACAACTTTTCCCCTTTCTGCCTTTTCTTCAGGCAGCTGGTGAATGCTGGAGTCTTGACTGTCCGTGATGCCGGGAGCTGGTGGCTCGCTGTGCCTGGAGCAGGCCGCTTCATCAAATGCTTCATCAAAGGTGTGTCTGTTCGCACAATGTGCAGCTAAGCAATAGTTGCAGTTTGTTGGCTGAACTCACACACGATGCTAAGAAGCAAATAAACAAATCACATTATCACTCCGAGCCTGAAACTTTGAAACCTGCAAGATTTCACTAGATTAAGCAAGTCCCAAATTCGCATCCAGAACCAGCAAATATATTTCGGGGTTTTTGGGGGGAGTAGTAGAAACTTCTTTGCATTTTAAATTCATGAAACCATTACAATTTAGCGTGGCTCTTTCATTTGAGGGTTTGTTCTTGGCAAACTAAATTAAGAAGAAATTGGAAGAATTGGAAAGAAGGGGAGGGGGGAGAAAGAGAGAGGAGGAAGAGGAATAGGGACGAGAAGGAGAAGAAGAAGAAAAGTTCTCCATTACCTTATCCAGTGCAGGATGTCCAGTCTTGAACTCCATTTGTCAGACCTGCCCTGACTTGGTCCCTTATCCCCCCCGCAAAAAAAGACTCCATTTGTGGTGAGAGCTATACTTTTAATAAAAGCCAAGTGGATTAAAGAATGGCAAAGCCAGAACTGAACTTCCGGTGCCTCCCTGTTAAACTTTCCCCCGTCCACTTCCTCTCCTCCCCTATTCCGTTCTTCTCCAATTATATTTGCATACATCGTTTTTGGAGCAGTCTCTTCAACGGAGGGCTGGTTGGTTGGTGAACCGTTGTATTCCATTCCCAGGGTTTGACCCTAGAGATGGTGCCTCCAGAAGGCACGAGGATTTGGTAGTAGTCTCCTTTCCCATCCAGCTCCCCCCCACACCCCCAAAAAAGTGCATAGCAGTCTGACAGCAAAAGTATGATGGCAGCTCTGACAGGAGCGGCTTGCTGACCATTTTTCTCTTCCCAGGAAGGAAAGCCGTCTTGGGGATGATCCAGAAATCCAAATACAAGGAAGTCCTCCTGTCTGATTTGCAGAGCCGTCAAGCGCCCAATGCTGTGAAACTGGGCCTTCCCTACCATATTCACGACATCATTGGAGCCCAGCTGGTTGACTGGTATTAGATTCCTTTTTCTTCTCTTTCTTGTCTCCGTTCTCTTCTATTTATGGCTTCCAGGAACACACAGGCAATCCGACATCAATTCGTTTGGCGACTGAAGTTACAGCCACCTTGAGAAAAAAAAAGTGACTGGCAACCAATCCTCGTGCATACAACTGTCGCGGTATCTCCACAATCGCATGATCAAAATCCAGACATTTGGTAACCATCGTATTGAGTTGGTTGATTGAGTTGTAGCATCCTGGGTTCATGTGATTACCGTTTGTAACCTTCCCAGTTGACTTCTGACAAGCAGTCTCCATGGCGAAGCTGGATTTGCATAATACATAATTTAGTTGGAAACTAGTGATTCACTTAACTGACCAAAAAAAAATGTCATAAAATCAGGCACACAACTCACTTCGTAATCCCCTTGCTTAGCAATGGAAATTCTGGTCCAGAATGTGGTTATATGTCGAGAACTATCTGCAGGGGTGGGATTTAGCCGGTTCGGACTGGTTCAAGCGGACCGGTAGTTCCAGCGATCAGTTAGCCATGCCCCTGCTCTAGTCTGTCCTATATTTCCGTTTTTTGCAGCGCAGCTGATTCGCACAGCACAGCAAATTGCCATGCGAATCAGTTGTTTTGCTCACCAGGGCTGCAGTAGAAGGTACGTTTTAGAGCTGAAAATAGCGGTTTTCAAATGCTGTGCACGCAAATCATATACTCACCGGACTGGTTGAATCTCACCACTGACTATCTGTACACCCTTTAGAATTTTGATCTTCTCAGAAACATAATAATAGGATTTATTCAGAGGTGGGATTCTACCAGTTCGCACCTATTCGCTAGAATCGGTTGTTAACATTCTAAGCAGTTCGGAGAACCGGTTGTTAGAAGAAATTACTGGCCTAATCCTGTAAGGAAGGCAGGAAGGAAACATTCTGGTGTTGCTCACAGAAATTGCTTCTCCGTTAACCCTTATTACATTCTTGGCAGGACTAGACTTCCTGTCTCAGGAACTTCTCTGGAGTTTTTTTCCCCTCTTTTACTGGTACTTTGCTTGTGTGGAGTGACCATTCAAAGTTACTATGACACTGAAAAAAGTGACTTATGACCATTTTTCACACAACTGTTGCAGCATCCCCACAGTCATGAGAGGCCAGGCGAGGGATGTGTGCCTCGATGTGAGTGATATTGAGTTGGCCACACCCAGCCAATAATATGACCACCAAGCCACGTCCACCCAGTCACATGACCACCAAGCCACGCCCACAGAATCGGTTGTTAAAAATTTTGAATCCCACCCCTGGATTTATTTTTTCCCTTCCAAAGAACCCAAGTTGAAATGCTGATAATAGGAACACAGGATTTCTGAATCTGGTTCAGATGCTCCCAGAATTTCGCAGCCAGCATGCTGGCAGTAGAAGTCTACGTATCTTAATAGTTGCCAAGGTTGGGAAACACCCGTTTAGAGATATCTTGCACATTTGAACAAGGGGATCAGTGGGTTAAACATTTCAGAGTCTCAAAAGCCCACTCACGTGTCTCTGTACCATTGTTATTCTACATTCCTCTTGCGAAGTCCTTTAAAGGATCCAGCCAGATCCAAGATTTTGAGAATATCTTTAGAGATAAAACTGGGCAGCCAGAAAAGTCAAAAGCCACATCTTCAGATATCTAATCTGTCCTTGGGAATCTAAGGTTACTCCTAGATATTTGGCTATCAGGTTTGTTTTAAATATCTTGTGTCTTCTATCCATTGTGAAATGGCATTCTCCCATCTTACCATCACATTGAGCAATTCTGAGAGCTGGTTGCAATATAACAGAAGTATGGAGATTTCAGCTAGGAAGCCTCGTGCCTGTGCTCTAAATAGAAGAGCATTGTTGGAAAGCACTCCTCAGTTTCCGGGTTACACTGGGAGGAATTATAATATTTCACCAGAGAGCTTTAATGATATAATTGATTGCTTTGTTCTATCAAAGGTCAGACTCTTCCATGTGGGTTAGCCCTGGTGAATATCTGAACTCAGTGGCAGGAAATACAAACTACAAAAGTGTTTGCTGTATTTCTGTTCATACTGTTCCGTGCAGCTTGGCTAAGTTTCTTTCCTGCTTTTGATTTTTAATGATGTCTTTCTCATTCTCTCTAGCGTGCCAACGACCTCTGGGACCCTCCTGCGACTAACAGATGATTAAAAATGTGCCAAGCAGAGAACTGTGCCCAAAATAGACTTTTTAGATTTTTTTTTTCACACCGGGATTCAGAGTTGTTGTTTTTTTAAATGAGCTTCCGGCATTAGTGGGACCAGAAGAAACTTTTCCTCAGCCAAGTAACCTTCACTGATCTAGAAATTGCACTTAACACAGGAGCTCCTTGTAGGAAACTATCGTAAACGGATTGGGATTTCCCACATTAATGGTTACATGCGTGGGCCTGAATTGAGAGTAAAATAAAATGACACAGTCCTTCTCCATGAATTGTAGAGGCTGAAGTAAGCTTTCTGTCCTAGGCCTCCCCCAAAAAGCACTAAGTCAATTCTGAGTCTGGGCAAAAGCCTCTTTTATTACATTAATGTGAATTTATTTCATTCACAATCAGCCAATGGCTTGGCAAACAGTCTTGCGAAGGTATACGAATTACCTCAGACCTTTATCAATCCTGGAACGCTGCCTGGTAAAATTCCACGCTCAGTGCTGACAGGGAAGGGCTGGGTTATATAGACCAATTTTCACGAGACTGGAACAGACGGACGAGCAAGTTGTTTCCTGCAAAAGCCTCCTCCCCTTTTGCTTCTCTTTTAATCCTGATAGGAGGGGGCCATTCATCGTCGACCTGTGGCCTTACTCCCACGTCGACCCTGAGTTCTTAATTGTGCCTTCCTTTTGGCAGCTCTGCGCATGCACAGGCTGGGAACCGGTTCTAGAAGCTCCCATGCCTCACTGCTGTCCGAGCTCGAAGGCAGCTGATGACTGCCAGCCTGCCCTGGCCCCATCTCTGCCTCTGATGCAGAGCCCTCCTCCGAGCCTTCCTCAGCCTCCAGGACTGGCCCAGGTTCCTCCCCAACCTCCTCACTGCTGTCCAACTGCTGCCAGCTCCACCAGCCATCGGCGGGCCACAACAATAGCGAGATACACTCCCTGGTTGATTCATTCCTTGTGTATGGTGTTAGATATTTATTCTGTATACCTTGAGCATGGGTTTACAATGGGTATGAATTTAATCACCTGTTGCAAAAACAAAAGAAGTTTGGAACGTGTCTTTAAATGGAATTAAAAAACCCCAAAGGATGTGCTTGTCTTTTATTCTCTTCACGCTCGTTTTTTAGGAATATACATGATTATTTTTATGGAGGGGGGGTTTCCAATTCACGAATAATCTGCATTTGAGATTACAGGTAAATCCTTGATTTAACAACAGTTCATTTAGTGACCGTTCAAAGTCACAGCATTGCTGAAAAAAGGGGCTTATCGTTTTCCACACTTATGATCATTGCAGCATCCCATTCCCCGTGGTCACATGATCAAAATTGGCAAATGATTCCTATTTATGACGATTGCAAGATCCTGGGATCATCTCTTGTGACCTGACAAGCAAAGTCAACGGGGGAAGCCAGATTAACTTAACCGTGTTACTAATTTAATAACTGTAATGATTCACTTAAACCACTGTGCCAAGAAAAGTCATAAAATGGGGCAAAATTCACTGAACAACTTTCTCACTTAGCAACAAAACATTTGGCCTCAATTGTGGTTGCAAGTCGAGGACTACCTGGGCACTTTGATTCTAGCATGTATAAGTATGATTATTCTCCCTTTCTAAAAACTAAGCACTTATTGACCCTTTGTGATAGCGGAAACTGTCTTGTATTAGACGCTGAACAGTAAATGCTTGTTCTTCTCTTTTTGGCAATGTGAAATTAAGAATGACTGTTGCTACTGTTGCTCATTTGTTACACAACTTCATGTGTGCTTCCACCGAGTCACATGTATAGTGTTCATGTTCATTTTTTTCCCATCTGGAGAGATCGTTTTGAACAGTCTTTGCAGTTTCTAAGCTGTCCCCACCCTGGTTTACTACAAACTAGAAATTTAACCCTCTTTGCTCATTCCTAGCCCCATGAAATAATTAGAAAATGTCACTTTTTTTAAAAAAAAAGACCTTTGGGAAGATTTCTTTAAAAACTAGCTATTTAGTGCTGTGTTATTTTTTACTCTTCAATTTCCTTAATGATTTCTGGGAGGGAACTTTTGTTTTTAAGGCTAGACTGCTAAATTTTATTATTGATCTATTCCCTCAAAGTCAGGCAATTCATTACGAAGCTGCATCATGATCAAATGTGTATCTTTCTCAAAAGAGGATCTTAATGTTACAGAGCAGGATCTGCTTCCTGCCTGCCATGTATTTTTCTACCTTTTCCAAAATGGCCGATTCACCCCTTCCTCCACCTTTCTTTTAGTACTGACAGCCAATAAAGCCCTTTCGTCAATTATTATCTTCCCTCGCCAGTCTTAATTCTTTTTATGATGTAGGGTTCAGCTTACTGATTTAGTAAAATATCTAATTCCAGAAACACAAACATAATCAAGGGAATCGTATTAATCGTATTAATAAGGGTTCAACAAAATCTGCAGGACTATAGACATTGCAAAACTCCTAAATTCAGCTCACCAAGCCTCCGTATAGTAGGAGTATAGTAGGCCAGAATCACACAGGACTCTAAATTTCTAACACAGTATGGAATTGTGGCCATATACTGTATTTTAATGGTTTATTTTGGGGGCATTGAGCATAATTTGGGCATATGGATCTGTGGGTTGCAGAACTTGAATATCTTCAGTGGTGGATGAGGATGGACTACCCCAGATGGACCGGGTATGCAACTCAGAGTTGTCGCAGTGAGATAGGTGGCATGGATGCTTATAAATATGATAAATACTTATGCTTCAACATGACACTTGCTTTAATTCTTAATAAAGGAGGTCAGTAAATCTCTTGCTATGCTTTCATCCCTCTGTGTATGTGTGTGTATCTGTGTCTGTGTTTCTCTCTGTGTGTATTTCTTTGTACTCAAAAGTTGACGGGAGAGAAGAATGCTATTGGGTCCTTGTTAGTGGAATCCCAAATGAGATACTTGTTTGTTGCCTAGTCGGAGTGTTGTTACTTAAACCCTCCAGGAGGCAAGCAGGAAATGTACCAAGAGAGTGCTCTGAAGACCTTGAGAATATAACTTACCACCACCCTGACTACACAACTAACAAGCATCTCCTTTCGGATTCCACAAACAAAAAAAAGCGATTTGATGAAATCATGTTTTGGCCACAACAAAGCTTAAATAACTACAGTATAACAGAACAACAGAGTTGGAAGGAATCTTGTCTAAGCTCTTTCTCAAGCAGAAGACGCTGTACCATTTCAGACAAATGGCTACCCGATCTCTTCTTGGAAGAGATTCATCCAATGATGAAGCACCCACAACTTCTGAAGGCAAAGCCTTTCCACTGATTATAGACTGAGTAATCTCCATTCATTCGTGATGGCAATCTTTCAATATCTGAGCGGCTGCCACAAAGAAGAAGAAGGAGCCAAGCTATTCTCCAAAGCCCCTGAAGGCAGGACAAGAAGCCATGGATGGAAACTAATCAAGGAGAGAAGCAACCTAGAACTAAGGAGACATTTCCTGACAGTTGCCACAATTACTCAGTGGAATGAGTTGCCTCCAGAAGTTGTGAATGCTCCAACACTGGAAGTTTTTAAAGAAGAGATTGGATAACAATTTCTCTGAAATGGTTTAAGGTTTCCTGCCTAAGAAGGGGCTTGGACTAGAATACCTTTAAAGTCCCTTCCAGCTCTGTTACAGGTCTCAACTCGTGACCAAGATGTCTGTCATTAAGTGAGACATTTGTTAAGTGAGTTTTGCCCCCTTTGACTACCTTTCTTGCCACAGTTGTTAAGTGAATCACTGCAGTTGTTAAGTTAGTAACACGGTTGTTAGGTGAATCTGGCTTCCCCATTGACTTTGCTTTGCCAGCAGGTCGCAAAAGCTGATTACGTGACCTCAGGACACAACAACAGTCATATCACGTGACCATGGGGCAAAGGATGTGAAAAACGGTCATCGGTCACATTTTTCAGTGTCGTTGTAACTTTGAATGGTCACTAAAGGAAATGTTGTAAGTGAAGTAACTAGCTGTATTCTGTTGTTGAAATGAAGAGAAAGAAGAAAAGGGGCAGCACCCAGCCAGGATGCATCCTACATAATCCTCATTTTACCCACCTCAGAAGGATGGAAGGCTAAGTTCAACCTTAAGCCTGGTGGGATTTGAACTGTCAAATTGCAGGCAGCTGGCTGCAGAAGTAGCACTCTCACCACTGCACCACCAAGACTCCTTTTATTTGTTTTTACATGTTAAATGTTCAATTTAATTGACTGGGGTTTTTCTCTCTCTTTTTTTAATACACTATTTTTTATTGTAGTAGTACAGGCAGTCCTCGACTTATGACCACAACTGAGCCCAACATTTATGTTGCTAAGCGAGACATTTGTTAAGTGAGTTTTGCCCAATTTTATGATCTTTCTTACCACTGTTGTTAAGTGAATCATTGCAGTTTTTAAATTAATTAGGTTGTTAAGTGAACCTGGCTTCCCCATGGACTTGCTCGTCTGAAGGTCGCAAAAGGGGGATCACATGATGCCAAGTTATCGCACCCGTCATAAATGTGAGTCAGTTGTCAAGCATCGAATGTAAATCACGTGACTACAGGGATGTTGAAACCGTCATAAGGGTGAAGAACAGTCATAGCTCACTTTTTTTCAGTGCCATTGTAACTTTGAATGGTGACTAAGTGAACTGTGGTAAGTCGAGGACTACCTGTATGAACCAGTTGAAGCCATGTTATTATTACACCCATCATAAATGTGAGTCAGTTGTCAAGCATCCGAATGTAAATCACTTGGGGATGTTGCAACAGTCATAAGTGTAAAAATTGGTCATAAGTCACTTTTTTCTGTGCCATTTTGAACGGTCACTCCATGAACAGTTGTAAGTTGAGGACAACCTGTAGTTGTTAGGGTTGGATGTATGTTTCCATTTTGTTTCATTTTAGTTCTCTAGTCTAGTGCAAAGAAGAGCAACTAGGATTAGGGGACTGGAGACTAAAACATATGAAGAACAGTTACAGGAACTGGGCATGGCTAGTCTAGTGAAGAGAAGAACCAGGGGAGACAGGAGAACCGTCTTCCAATATTTGAGGGGCTGCCACAGAAAGGAAGGGGGTCAAGCTATTTTCTAAAGCACCTGAAGGCCAGGCAAGGAATAATGGATGGAAACTGAACAAGGAATAATGGATGGAAACTGAACAAGGAGAGATTCAACCTGGAAATAAGGAGAAACTTTCTGACAGTGAGAACAATCAACCAATGGAACAGCTTTCCCCTCAGAAGTTGTGGGAGCTTCATCACTTGAGACCTTCAAGAAGAGATTGGACTGCCATTTGTCAGAAATGGTGTAGGGTCTCCTGCTTGGGCGGGGGTTGGACTAGATAACCTATTTATTTTTTATTAATTAATTAACTAACTAACTAATTAATTAATTAATTACTTTTGTCAAGCGATTATAAGATAACAGGTATATGTATAAACATAGTCATGAGTACATGAAATGGATATGTATAAGAAAAAAGAAAGAAACAAAAAAGAATCAATAGGACAGGGATCATAGGCACGTTGGTGCACTTATGCACGTCCCCTACAGACCTCTTAGGAACCGGGTGAGATCAATAGTAGACAGTTTAAGGTTAAAGTTTTTGGGGTTTGGGGAAGAAACCACAGAGTCTGGTAAAGTATTCCAGACATTGACCACTCTGTTGCTGAAGTCGTATTTCCTGCAATCAAGTTTGGTGCGGTTTGCCTTGAGTTTATATCTATTGTGTGCTCTTGTATCGTTATGGTTGAAGCTGAAGGATTCATTGCAATACTTTGCAATGTATTTCATTGTAATGTAATTCATTGCAACGTATGGATTTTATACTTAGATGGGACCGAAGACGGCCTAAGTTCTACAAGGTCCCTTCCAGTTCATCTGTTAATTGCTTGTGTTACTGTTTTATATTTTATTTTCTATGATGAAACAATACACGTCACCATAGAAACTCATCCCTAAATACCTAAAAAGAGAAAAGGGGCAGGGCCTCATCCGCCCACTCAGACAAGGATTCGAGGACAGGGAAAAAGGCAAAGCAGCAAAAACACCACAGCTGCCTCCTCCTGCCATCGCTCTGGTCGTCACTTCCGCCCAATATACAAGGGGCAATGAAGGCTGCTTGGGGCTTCGCGCCGGGATCGCCTCCGCGGGACGGTTCGGGCTCTGCCCGGAGGAGCCCCTTGGTTTGGGGGCTTCTATACTTGGGGCTGTGTTGGTGGCGGGTCTCCGGGATGGCCAACCCGGACCAGGTAACGCCGGCATCGCGTCTCTCGACCGGGTCTGGCGGGGACGGGACGGGACGGGTCAGGTGCCCGCTTTGACCGCGGGGATCGTCTGAATGAAGAAGCCCCCCCACCCCCGCCCCATGCCTCCTGCGTGCGAGAGAAGGAGCGGGAAGGGGTGGGTGGATGGGCAGCTGGCCGGGCATAGGGGCCGTCCTGGAGGAGTATCGGAAGCCGAGTCCTTTGGCTAAGCTGCAAAAAGACCGGAGGAGACAGAAGGTCGCCCGGGTAAGGGACTCCCATGACTCGGAGGATGACTCACAATAGCAGGGTTGTTGTTGTGGTTGTTGAAGTATAGCCGGCTTGCTTCGCTGCTCCGGTTTGTTTGTTGGTGGCTCGCACGCGCCCGGTGTGGAGCGGTTCACCTCCCAGCCTGCGAAGGAGCAATTCACTCAGAACAGGGAACTGCTCACCTCGGGGTTTGAAAAGGGACCTTGGAGGTCTTCTAGTCCATCCCCCTGCTCAGGCAGGAAGCCCTATACCATTTCAGACAAATGGTTATCCAATCTCTTCTTTAAAACGCGCAGTGTTGGAGCATTCACAACTTCTGGAGGCAGGTTGTTCCACTAGTTGTTTGTCCTCACTGTTAGGAAATTTCTCCTTAGTTTTTAGGTTGCTTCTCTCCTTGATTAGTTTCCATCCGTTGCTTCTTGTCCTGCCCTCAGGTGCTTTGGAGAATAAGTTGACCTCCTCTACTTTATGTCTATGGAGATTCCCAGGCATCCAGGACACTGATGGGTGCTTTTTCAAGAGGCAATTGGACTTCTGGTTTTTCTTTTCTTTTTAAAAAATATTTTATTGAACATAACAATTAAAAACATTGAACGTGGTTAAGCCATTTTGACATAACTTTTGGTCAATATCACAAAAATACATACTTTCCTATATACATTTGTTCAAATATATAAATATGTAGATTTATTCATTCATATATTACATTCTCCAAAATCTTTGGTCCTATTTTCATCTTCATACTCTCATTTACTCTCTCAACAACTCTTTTCCAACTTAAGACCTTCCTTTCTGTCCCCATCAGTGGTAAAATCTATTCCAAATTGCATAATATTCCGACTCGTCTTTATTTTGCATCTCTAAAGTTAACTTGTCCATTTCAGCAATTTTGTTTATTACTTGGTCATCACTTGGTATCTTTCTCCTTCCAGTTCTGGGCAAATGCTATTCTTGCCTCAGTAATAACATGTATACTCAAATATAGCTCATCCTTATTATATTTTTTTGATATGATTCCTAATAAAAAACATTCTGAACATGATCTAATTTGAAAACCCAACATTTCCTCCAACCACTTGCCCATCCTATGCCAAAACTCTTGCGCTTTTTACTTTCTAGTTTTTCTCTGAAGATGTTTCGCTTCTTTGAAGCTGAAGAAGCTTCTTGGATGAGAAGCGAAACATCTTCAAAGAAAAAACAAAGTCCAGTTGCCTCTTGAAAAAAAGCACCTTTGGCACCCTTTTTTTTATGGCAACCCCTCAAATATTGGAAGACTGCTATCATGCCACCCCTAGTCCTTCTTTTCACTAGACTAGACATACCCAATTCCTGCAACCTTTCTTCCTATGTTTTAGCCTCCAGTCCCCCAGCACTCTTTCCAGTGTCTCAATATCTTTATATTGTGGTGACCAAAACTGGATGCGGTGTTCAAAGTGTGGCCTTATCAAAGCATTATAAAGTGGTACTAACACTTCATATATGATCTTGATTTTATCTTGCTGTTAATGCAGCCCAGGATTGCATTTTGAATTAAAAGGGGAACCTCAGCGTACTGCAGGCAGGTATGTTGGACTACAACACCATAATTCCAAACCACTACATGTGCAGGCTATCAATTCCTGCCAGCCATTCTTCATATGTTTTAGCCTCCAGACCCCAATTATCTTTATTGGTGTTTCTACTCTTTCCAGAATCTCAACATCTTTTTAATATATTTTTATATATGTTATATACAGTACTTAAGATATATTTTTATATTTATAACTTCTCTGGATGGATTTGGAATCCCGTGGAGGGAATGGTCCAATGTTTAAATGATTTTCACATTGTGTTTTTGAGGCTGGCCTGGCTCCCCTTGACTTCATGGACTAGTCCTTAACAGATAATCAGAGTTGGAAGGGACCTTGTAGGTCATCTAGTCCAACCCCTTGCCCAAGCAGGAGACCCTACACCATTACTGACAAATGGCAGTCCAATCTCTTCTTGAAAGTCTCAAGTGATGACGCTCCCACAACTTCCTTGAAGTTTTCGTAGTGAGATTTTTGGAAATGGGTTGCCCCCTTCCCTGCTTTGTCCTAGGGGTGAGACAAGGCCTAAAGGTCACCCAGTTGGCTTTGTGCCAAAGGCAGGACTAGAATTCAAAAGTTTCCCAGTTTCTAAACTGCTTCTTTCACCTCTGTCACTTCCTTTCCTTCTTGTCATCTTTCCAATCAGGTCTGGTGTGGTTATTATTATTATTTTTTTAAAAAACGAGTCTGCTGGCATCTTTTCCAACCGGCACATTTTATTAATAGATAAGGTTTCAGCTCACTTTGTCAGAATGGCTAAATTGCTGGAGGATTGAAGTTGAGGTGAGATGGACAGGAAAGTAGTTTCTCTTTGTTGTCTTGCCAGCTTCATCCTTGGTGACCATATTGATGTTTAATTGTGATGATGATCACATTTTTATCCTGCCTTTTAAAATATATTTATAACTCAAGGCAGGAAACGTGCGTCATTTTTCCAAGCTTCTATTTTCCACACAGCACAACCTTGTGAGGTTGAAAGAGACTGAGTGATTGGGCCACAGGCGTTATATTCGGTATTTCTACACCAAAATCTGTTAATGAGAGAAGTGGGCGAGTCCCCACCCCACTAATATCAGAATACTAACAGCAGAATCGTTTTGTTTTAGTCTGTTGCTCGGGTGCATTCAAAGGGAGCCTGACTATCAGCTGATAATAGAGCTCCTTTAAGTATGGGTGTAGTACTTACTATTCAGGGACAATTTTAAATTATTATTTGATGTTTTTTCTGCCTTTGTTACATGTATATCAAGGTAGTGAGCGTACCCAACTGTTCCTGCCTCTTGCTTTCCCCACAAGAACCCTGTGAGGTGGGTTGGGCTGAGAGAAATTGTATAGCGAAGGGGCCTTCAATCTTGACAGCTTTAAGACTCGTGGACTTCAACTGCCAGAATTCCTCCTCCAGTCATGTTAGCTCAGGAATTCTGGGAGTTGAAGTCCACGAGTCTTAAACTTGCCAAGTTTGAAGACTCTTGGTGTAGAGTCTTCTGCTTGGGCAGGGGGTTGGACTAGATGACCTACAAGATCCCTTCCAACTCTGTTAATCTAAAAGAGATCTAAAGAAAGAGGGATTGATTTGAAGTCCCCCAGCTGACTTTCCTGCCAAAAAGAGGCCTGTGACTCAAGAGTCCCCTGGTTTTTAAAGCCAGAGCCTTCACGTTCTACCAGACTGGGCCTCCAAAACCAACAATGTTGTTTTTATAAGTGGTGCCGGCTGCCCAGAGTCACATTTTCGAAACGGTTAACAATATAAATCTTATTAAATAAAGGCAACTGAGGTTCGTTACGTTTGAGATAAATTGCACTGAAGGAAAAGGTGCTACCCGATTCCTCCTGATTTATTTATTTTTTGCTCCCTTGAGACAACTCTCTCTTTCTCCTGGCACTATTGTAAATGATTGGATTAATAAACAGAATGAGTTCAAATGTTGCTGCTGGTAACTGAGGGAGATCTTGTTTCTGTGTGTTTGCCTATTGAGCTATCCTACTCTGATTGAGCATAATTAGGGATTATGTGTAGGAGGTCAGTTTCAGACAGTTCTCAAACTGGCAGCTTCTGAGTCGTGTGGGAGTGTGGTGCTCAGAATTGTTAGGGTTAAGGTTTGTAAAGCAACGTTTCATCCCCAAATCAATTCAATCAATAAATAAATTGTGACCATCACAGTCCCAACATAGCTAGACAACACCAGGTTCAGCATGGCTATTCTACGAAATGTAGCTGTTTAATAAATATCTCAGATTGCACAACTTCATGATAATCCTACAGGCAGTTCTCAGCTTACAACCATTTAGCAACCGTTCAAAGCTGTGGTGGGATTCCAAATATTTTACTACCGATTTGGTGGGCATGGCTTGGTGGGTGTGGCAGGGGAAGGTTACTGCAAAATCCCCATTCCCTCCCCACCCCACTAACCTGCTTTCCAGCTCCGTTCTCTTGTGCAGGGCAACCAGAGAAGACCCAGTCAATCAGCTGGGACTTGGGAGGCAGAGAATAGATGGGGGTGGGGCCAGTCAGAGGTAGCATTTGCCGGTTCTCCAAACTACTCACAGTTTCTGCTACTGGTTCTCCAGAACTGGTCAGAACCTGCTGAATCCCACCTCTGGTTCAAAGTTACAATGGTACCCCCAAAAGCTACTTACAACCTGATTTTGAAATTCGGACAGCCAGTTGCGGTCACGTGACTGAAATTTGAGTGCTCAGTAACCGTCCTGAATTTACAAGTGTTTGCAGCATCTCGCTTCCACATCCTCAATTATAGTCGTAAGTTGAGGCTCAGTTAAGTCAAAGACTACCTGTAATTAGCAAGATTGCTCGCCTACAGGTAGTCCTTGATTTACAACAGTTTGTTTAGTGACAGAAGTTACCATGGCATTGAAAAAGTGACATGGCCGTTTCTCATACGATCACTGCAACATCCCCATCATCACATGATCAAAGTTCCGACGCCTGGCAACTGACTCTTATTTATGACGGTTGCAGTGTCCCAGGGGTCATATGAGCATCCTTTGCGGCCTTCTGACAAGTAAAGTCCACGGGGAAGCCAGATTCACTTAATAGCCGTGTTACTAGCTTAACAACTCCACTGGTTCACTTAACAACTATGACCAGAAAGTTTGCAAAATGGGCCAAAATTCAATATCTGTCTCAGCAACATAAATTTTGGGCTCAATTGTGATCGTATGTTGAGGACTACTTATACATAATGTCTACATGACAGATCCTTTTTTTACTTAACCGAAGCTAGGTCTATATGCAGTTTCTCTTGCAAAACATTTTATGTTCTTTTTTGTGCTGTGCCTATCAACTTCTGCTGGTTTGTTTATTTCCCGCCACATTTTTTCCCATCCTTTGATAAATCCCTTCTTGTCCTGTGTTCTGATCTCTGTACCTTTTGCCCCTGACAGCTGCACTAACCTGCATGTTTCCCATCCTTGGGTGGGCAGAAAAATAGACTGGGATATTTTTCACCGTCTCTTGGTCAAGTCTTGGTTTGTCTGTGATGAGACCAGAGCGTGCTGCTATTGCTTGCTGTTTCAATATTGACACAGGATGAAGTTAAGGAGAAGAGCCTGGTTTGAAATATGGTAACTAAGCCAGAGCTGGTATTCAGCAGGTTCTGAACAGTTCTGGAGAACCAGTAGCGGAAACTATGAGTAGTTTGGAGAACCGACAAATACCATCTCTGACTGGCCCATTCCCATCTATTCTCTGCCTCCCGAGTCCCAGCTGATCGGCTGGGTCTTCTTTTGTTGCCCTGCACAGGAAAACGGAGCTGGAAAGCAGGTTAGTGGGGTGGGGAGGGAATGGGGATTTTGCAGTAACCTTCCTGGAGTGGGGTGGGAATGGAGATTTTACAGTATCCTTCCCCTGCCACATCTACCAAGCCACGCCACGCCCACCAAATCACACCCACAGAACTGGTAGTAAAAAAAATTGAATCCCACCACTGAACTAAGCTCTCCCACTTCCAAAGATAGAATAGTTTTGAATGGTGATGCTTACAGTCCAAAGGAAAGATTAGGGTTAGGGTTAGGATTAATGTTAGGGTGACAGCAGAAACTACTAAGGCGTAAAATTATCATTTGGGACTGGGTAGATCTCAAACCTGATTCTATCAACGAGACACTGTAATATGTAATATTTGTACATTAAAATGTCTTAAAGGAAGAAGAAGGTGGTGGAAAACCCCACCAACACTAGAATAGAACCAGTTTGGTGCAATGTTAAGGCATCGGGCTAAAAACCCAGAGACTGTGAGTTCCAGTCTTCCTCGGGCATGAAACCAGTGGGTTATCTTGGGCCCAGTCCCTTTCTCTTACGCCTAGCAAGGAGGTAATGGCAAGCCGCTTCTGAAAAAAATCCTTGCCAAGCAAATGGCAAGGATTTGTCTAGGCAGTCTCTGAGAATCGGACACAATTGAATGGATCGGGGGGGGGGGGGGAATAACACCACCCCAAAACTGGTTTTATGTGAAGATCTTGAACGCATGCTTTCTGAGGGAGTCTTATCAGCTGATAGTAGGGCTCCTTTGGGTATGGGTGTAGTACTCTTCAGGGAGAATTTAAAATAATGTTATCAGGTTTTTATCTTGTTGGGGAGAGAAAGATTAGCTTAAAGTCCCGAGGCCAGCTTTTGTGCCTAAGGGAGTGTGATCTCAGCCTAGATGATAAGGAAAAAGATAGGATTCTTGCATTGTGCTACTCCAAGATGTGATTTGTTTAGTTTTAAGTTTACAACGACATGAATCACCCTCATTTGTTAAGCTCTGATTTTATTAAGTTATAGTCATGCTCGGGGGTGGGATTCCAAAATCCCAGCAACTGGTTCTCTGCCCGGTTGCTGGGTGGGCGTGGCCTACTGGAACTTCCAGGATGGCCGTTTTTTGCCTTCCCCAGAATCCGGAGGCTTCCCTCAGGCTTCTGGGAGGGCGAAAACAGCCTCCCCTGGGCTCCGGAGGCCCTCTGGAAGCTGGAAACAGGCCCGTTTGTGGACTTCTGGGACGGCTGTTTTTTGCCTCCCCCAGAGCCTCCGCGCAGATCCTACACTTATCTACATCCAAACTGGGCCACAGGGAGACTCTTGGGAGGGGCAGGACGGGGTGGGAGGAGACAGCCGGTCAGTTCAACTACCAGTTCAGTGAATCAGATATAAATTTGACATCCGGTTCACCCGAACCGGCCCAATCCCACCCCTGGTTATGTGTAATAGTTTTAAGTCAGAGGGCTGCCTCTGATCTTTGAGTGATTCAAGGTTGTAAGCAAGGCTAAAATATTAAAAGAGCCAGTTTAATTCAGTGGTTAAGGTATTGACTTTGAAACCAGGAGACTGTGAGTTCTAGTTCCATGCATGAAAATGGCTGGGTGACTTTGGTCTGCCCTACATAACTCAGGCCAACCCACCTGACAGGATTGTGTGGGATAAATAGGAGGAGGAAGGAGTATGTTTGCTGCTTTTAGTTGTCTGTGAAATGCAAGATAAAAATCTAGAGAGTTGTTAATTAAAATAATTAACTATAATATAGCTGAGAGCTTTTATCTATAAAAGACACAATGAACTCCGAGTTCTAGTCTTCCCTTAGACATGAGGCCGGCTTGGGCCAGTCCGTCTCTCTCAGCCCCAGGAATGAAAAATATGCGAGGCACTTCCAAGCTAGGGAATTTATCCATGTAGTCACTAGGGGTCAAGATTGACTTCAAGGCACAGGGGGAAAAAATAGCTATTTAGGAAGTCCTCGACTTAAAACCAAAATTGAGCTTGGAGTTTTGGTCATAAGTTGTTGCATTTGTAAGTCAAGTCACCACATGATCAGAGTCATTTTTACAATGGTCATTAAATGAGGTATTGCAGCTTTTGTGCAACTTACACGGTCATAAGTCCAAATCCAGCTTATCCAATGGGTGTTTTTTGCCGGAAAATGGCAAAAAAAATTTTTTTAAATGTATCACAAAATGAAATCACGTAGCCTCAGGATTCTACAACCTGTTGTAAATGCGAGCCAATTGCCTAGCGCCAGAAAGGCGATCATATGACTGCAGGGACTGTACAGCAGTCGTAACTTTAAGGACAGGTCATAAGTAACTTTTTTTTGAGTCCATTGTAATTTTGGTCATTAAGCAACTGGTTTGGAAGTCAAAGGCTACCTGTAATTTACATATTTAACCATTTTTCCTTCTATTAACAATAACAGTTATAAATTGATGATCGTTTTGTGGGAGCTATTGGCTGTCCCTAACACTTTGGAGGACATAATACTGTCCTCAGAGGCCCCTTAACGTAAACCCCAGTTTAGTTTTGAAAAACCATAGTTAATATTTGTGTATGGGTGTGTGTGTGTATATGCAAATCTATATTTTTAACTCCAAATTCATGGTAGAACTAGATGAGGTTTGGTGTCACTGTAAGTCTGTAGGTGTCAAGAAATATTCTGCTGTTTGCAAAATGATTCATCTTCACTTCTGATCACATGCCCAGCCATTAACAGGAAATGTCAGGGATGTGTAAAAAGCAATGAAAATTTGTTTGAAGGTTTTGTCAGGATGATAATATTGTATGTCACATTTTTCCTCCATGGAGGTCAGCATTGGTTCCTACCCCCTCGTCTTTTATGAAATCTGAAATGTTATTTCTGCCACTATTATCAGAGTATTACATTCACTTCATTATAGATACTGTTCCATTGAGTGTTTCCTGGTATGTGTTTTTTTTTCTTTTCATTTGTGACTTCTAAATACGCTTAGTTCTGATGGGGATTTTTGGCAGACTGAAAAGCAGAGGCGATGGTGATCAATACAGGTAGTCTTTGACTTAAGTTACGACCACAATGGAACCCAAAAATTCCAGTTGTTAACTGAGACATTTGTTAAGTGGGTTTTAACCCATTTTGTGACCTTTCTTGCCACAGTTGTTAAGTGAATCACGGCAGTTGACAAGTTACTAACCTACTAATCTGGCTTCCCCATTGTCAGAAAGTTGCAAAAGGAGATCCCGTGACCTTGGGACACGGCAATGGTCATAAATATGAACCAATTGCCAAGCATCTGAGTTTTGATGACATGATCATGGGGCTGCTTCAAGAGTTGTAACTGTGAAAAACAATTGTAAGTCACTTTTTCCAGTGCTGTTGTAACTTTGAATGATCACTAAATGAACGGTTGTAAGTCAAGGACTACCTGGAGTGAAGAACTGGTGAGTAGACCAGCTCTTCAGAACTTTTCTGGACAAGAAGAGGAAGGGAGATCGCCCACATGAACTCTGAACAGTTGTTACTTTCATAGAGACCACAAGACAGTAGTCCGCATTGGGTTTTGAGCACTGGGAGACAATGGAAATGGTTCACAACTTGTGAACGTCTTGTTCACAACTACAGTCAGCACCTTTTAAAAGACACTATCTTCATAAACTTCTTTTTCTAATCACATTTAGAAGTCACTTGTCAACTACTTTTGAGATATTAGAGACCTAAAAATACACAATTGTGAATATAACAACAGCTAATAATTGGAAATATAAAATGACACAAACTATTTTAACATTGAAAACACTAAAAGATATGTAGAGAAATGGAATCAGAAGTTAGTAATGACAGCATCAAACTTTGCTTCTATGGCTAGACTGTGCCCAAAAGATGTTATAAAAAAACTGGAAAATGAGGAACACGTTTTATTTGACAAGGCAGAAATGGCATTGAAAGTGGATGTGCAAATAATTACAAGAATGGCATGAAAGAGGATGTCTCACTGCACATATAAAAGAAACTGGTTGATGCTTTAAAAATCCAAGAGGAAATACAAATAATAAATCAAAATTCAGTCACAATTTTGTTCCATGTAGCATCAACTTCATGAACGCTCTTGTTTCCTCTTTCTGCTACGTATTCAAAATGGACAGTGATTAATATATATATGTATGGGTGCAGATACCTGTGTATATGTGTATTATGTACGTGTTTGGATAGATATATACTTTCTCTTAAGAGCAGGCATCAGAATTTCATTTTTAATTTGGGCCAGTGTGCTCACAATAAAAAAAAAAAGACAATAAAGTTATCTATCTTATCTTACCTGAAAGACTGACCTGAATATATATATTTGTATTGGATTTACAAAAGAGTCTTGTTAATTTTTTTAAAGAATCTTGTGAGAAGAATCAAGAAAAGAAATCAAACTATACCATTATTTGAATAGATGAAAGATTAAAAAGAAGGAATATAACATTAGTTTCCTTGATCAAATTTAAATTAAGATATGTTGCTACTTCTGGCTACCCTTTTTGGACTTTCTGCTGGAACTGAAATCATGATGCCTTATGGATTTGTCTATAGATAAAACATGGATGAACTAAAGAACTAAAAGACAGTGAAGCGTTACAAAAATATTTTATATTTTGTTATGATGTAGGTTGGAGGTAATTTTTTATGTTTTCTTTCTCTTAACTATATTCTTGCTTTTCTTCTTTTTTCTTTTTTTCCTGACCTTTTTATTTTCAATTTTTTTCTTTCTTATTATTAGTTTGTATTACGTTTGACTATTGTAACTGAAATCCTTAATAAAAACTACATTTATTGGAGGTTTCTTTTTCTGTTTTGCTCTGTGGTTAAGTGGTTACGCTCTTGTACATTTTTTGTGAAATTGTTCCCTTAATTTCAAGATTCTGACAACTAGTTCCCCCTTGGTATTTTCAGTGTTTCTGCTCTAGTTTCTATCCTCTTTTTCACTCACTTAAGGAAGTTTCATTGCATTCAACCACAGTACGGCTTTAAGAATACAGCAGTGCAGTTGGAAGAGTGTTAGCTTGTTTCTCCCTTGTTTTTGTGTTTCAGGATTTGGGTCCAAAAATGAATAGGCTTAATTTGGTGCAAATCCTTCTGTGAAAGATGAAAGAGCCTCGGTCTCTTTTGTATCTGCTTAACCAAGTTTGATTGAAAAACAGTACATGTGTCAGCCTTAGAAGCCATTTGCTACTTGGAAGCTTCGAGGCTGCCACATTCGGTGCCTGGGAATTTGGGAGGGGGGATTTCGTAGTGAGGTAGAAGATTAGACACAACAACATTCTTTCTCAGAGAGTCAAGGACATGTTGCCCTGCACCTGGAGGGGAATGAGTGGAGGGATGTCTCCAGTTGGGATGAAGATTTGATTGAGCCATGTGATGGACTGATGGATGCTGGGGATGGATCTTTGATTTCTTTTTTGGGAAGGGCAAACCTGGAACTTTCAGATTCGGGTTTTCCCAGATGTGCCAATATGACAACTCTAATAAAATGGAACTTTGAGGAAATGTTTGTCTCAGAGTTTATCGGTTTGGTGTTGGTTAGTTGGAACACTGACAACATGGCCCAACCCTGGTTCTCTCTTCAGACAGGAAGTTAGCTCTTTCTGTGGGGATTATGAATCTCAGGGACAGAAACATTTCTATCTCATCCTGCCATAAAAAAAAAAGTAGGGGTCCATGTGGAGACCAAGCTTCACAAATAACAAATATGCTTCCTGTTTCTTCACCGCTTCTTTGCAGCCGAGGTCTGATGATCTTCCCTGGTTTGTCTCGGCAGGTGAAACCCCGTATCGTCATGGAGCAATTGCTCTGGGTCAGTGGCGGCGCAATCGGGGAGGTAAATACCTTCAGGATCCCTCTCATCACAGCGACACCTTACGGCACCCTTCTGGCTTTTTCAGAAGCCAGGAAGGCTTCTTCTTCTGACAGTGGAGCTAAGTTCATAGCCCTTCGCAGATCAGTAGACAAAGGT
The DNA here is from genome assembly GCF_049901715.1 of Pseudonaja textilis. NCBI lineage: Eukaryota > Metazoa > Chordata > Lepidosauria > Squamata > Elapidae > Pseudonaja > Pseudonaja textilis. Next base: position 15,037,412 of record NC_141991.1, read on the forward strand.
TTGTGAGGCTTAAGAAGCTGGAGGAATGGGAGGTTTCTGTCTCGGTGGTAGATGGTAAACGCCTGAGGAGCTTTAATTCTTGGGGAAGAATGGAATGGAATGAAATAGAATGAAATAGGAATGGGAATAGAATGGGAATAGAATGGAATGGAAAATGGAATGGAATGGAATAATCAGACTTGGAAAGGACCTTGGAGGTCGTCTAGTCCAACCCCATTCTTAGGCAGGAAACCCTGGCCTACACCATTTCAGACAAATGTTTATCCAATCTCTTCTTAAAAACTTCCAGTGATTGCTGAATTCATCCAGAATAGCAGGGCTCTAAGGGACCTCGGGGGTCTTCTAGTCCAACCCTCTGCTTTTACAGGTAGTCCTCAACTTACGGCCACTATTGAGCCCAACATTTCTGTTACTAAATGAGACGGTTAAGTGAGATTTGCCCCATTTTACGAACCTTGCTTGTCGCCGTTGTTAAGTGGATCACTACGGTTGATAAGTTAGTGAGCTAGTTGTTAAGTGAATCTGGCTTCCCCCTTGAGTTTGCTTGTTGGAAGGTCACAAGTGGGGATCACATAACCTCAGGACCCAGCAACGGTCATCAATATGAATCAGTTGCCAAGGGCCTGAATTTTGACCATGTGATCATGGAGGGAATGCTGCAAAGATGGTCACTGTAAATTGTAACTTTGTAACCTTTCTCGCCACAGTTGTTAAGTGAATCAGTTGTAAGTCAGGGATTATCTGTACAAGTCAGGTGATGAAGAGACTGGATGGGAATGGACATCATCAAAGCTCAGTGGTTTGCATTCCTTAAACCCCATTTAAAACAGGAGCTGAACAAAAAAATTATTACTAGAGCATATAATTATTTACTTCAAGTAGAAATGGAGGAAGAGGTAGTTAAGGGTCCGATGTCCACTTGGGCACAAAATGTAGGTCACAACATACAGTTAGAAGATTGGGAGAAAATGTGGGCCAAGAACTGCAAATTAACGTTATCAACAGCTTATAAAGAAAATCTTATCAAGATGTTTTATAGATGGCATTTGACACCAGCAAGATTGGCCAGGATATATCTGAATATGAACCCACACTGCTGGAAATGTAAGCGAGTAGATGGACCATTACTACCATATGTGGTGGCAATGCCCCAAAGCCAAAAAGTACTGGGAAAAAATGAGGAGATGGATAAGAGAAATTACAGGGTACAATATTGAATTTAAGCCAGAAAACTTCTTACTGGGGATGATTAAAGGAAATCTGGAGAAACCCACTCAATACGTGGTTCAATATGCAATAACAGCGGCGAGAATCACTTATGCCCCAAACTGGAAAGCAGATGACATACCTCCGAAACCCTGGTAATTAATGAAATACTTGAGTGTGCCGAGATGGATAGGCTCACGAGAAAACTAAAAGGAAAAGAGGAGTCGGAGTTTTATGAAGTCTGGGAAATGTTATTTATATGCTTAGAAAAAAGGGACAAGATTTGATATGAAATAGAATTGTAAATAAAATGTATTTTATTTATAAAATTGTAATGCTTGACACAGAACTGTTAAAACATAAATACACATGTATTTTGAAAATAAATAAAAGTTGAACAAAAAAAAAACAGTAGCTGAACAAAACTATGACACTGTTTGGTTCCAAGATTTCAGAGAGCTGGAGAGAGCTTTTTAATCTTTCCACCACAAAGGATTTTGCCTATTTAAGATGTTTATATGGCTGCCCACCTTATAGGTAGTCCTCAACTCACAGCCACAATTGAGCCTAAAATTTCTGTGGCCAAGTGAGATTGTTGTTAAGTGAGTTTTGCCCCATTTTGCAATCTTTCTTGCCACCGTTGTTAATTGAATCACTGCAGTCAAGTTAGTAATATGGTTTTTAAGTGAATTTGGCTTATCCATTGATTGTGCTCATCAGAACGTCACAAAAGGCAGTCACATAACCCCGGGACACTGCCACCATTATAAATACATGCCACTTGCTAAGTGTTTGAATTTTTATCACATGACCATGGGGGAATGCTGTAATGCTGTCATAAGTGTGAAAAACAGTCATAAGTTACTTTTTTGGGGTGAAGTTGTAACTTTGAACAGTCATTAAACCAATTGCTGTAAGTCAAGGACCACCTGTATACATTAAAATTCAGAGTGGCTTATAACAACCATAAATATATGAACAATAAAAACCAGAACCTTGGAAAATTAAAAAAAATAAAATATGTTACTCCGGCTAAGGTAAAGGTAAAGGTTCCCCTCGCACATGCGTGCTAGTTGTTTCTGCCTCTAGGGGGTGGTGCTCATCTCCATTACAAAGCTGAAGAGCCAGCACTGTCCGAAGACGTCTCCATGGTCGTGTGGCCAGCATGACTAAACGCCAAAGGCGCATGTAACGCTCTTACCTTCCCACCATAGTGGTCCCTATTTTTCTACTTGCATTTTACATGCTCTCAAACTGCTAGCTTGGCACAAGCTGGGATAAGTAACAGGAGCTCACTCTGTTACACAGTGCTAGGGATTTGAACTGCCGAAATGCCAACGTTTCTGATCGACAAGCTCAGCATCTTAGCCACTGAGCCACCACGTCTCTAAGAAGCCATAGTAATAATATAATATAATATAATATAATATAATATAATATAATATAATATAATATAATAATAATAACTGTCAGGATTCCAGCAGTTCATGAGTTGACAATAACTAATATTACATAATATATAATAACATATAATAAATTAATATATAATAACATAATAACTCCAGCTAAGAAGCCATAATAACCCCATATCAACTACATATCCAATTAATTTAAATTATCCCTGTTGGAAACTCAATCAGGGCAATATAACTCTTGCTAGTAATCCAAGAGGAGGCTGGTATCAGATTGAAAAAGCCCAGCAGAGAAACTTCATCTGTGATCTGTCTGTCCTTCTAGGTGCTAACTGGAGTCCAACTTCATTCATAGTTGATGATGGTTCCCTCATAGACGGTCTCAACCTTGGAGCTGTGGTGGTAGATTGGGAAAAAGACACTTTGTTCTTGATATATACTCTCTGTGCACACTACCATGGTTGTTCCACTGCCAGTGTCATGATAATTCGCAGCTTGGATGACGGGATCACGTGGAGCCGTCCCCGGAACCTCTCTGAGGAAGTTGGCACGACCATGTTTGCCCCTGGACCAGGCTATGGCATCCAGGTGAGCCTACACCTCAAACATAGAGGTGGCAAGAATGATTGTGCTGAATTATTCTTGCCCTGTGTTTTTATATGTGTCACAATGATGACCTGGGACTGGAACGGAACAGAGCCTGTAACAAGCATTGATCCTTATCAACTGCCATTTTTTTTTACAAAAGAGCAAATTGCTGCCACCCCCTTCCAGCGGGGGTGGGATTCTACCAGTTCGGCTTGGTTCGAGCAAACTGGTAGCGCCGAAGATCAGCTGGGAACAAACCGATTCGCTGTCACAATCAGCTGTTGGGCCCACCTGCCCTCCCTGTCTCTAGTCTCTGCTTTATTTCTGGGTTTTCCAGCTCAGCTGCTTCACGCGGCACAGCGGAGTGCGCGCTCACCAAACCAGTTGAATCCCACCCCTGCCTTCCAGATAAACAAGTCAGCAAATAGGAGCAGGCGAACAAATTCTACTTTGTTGTAAGGCTACTTTAACAAACTCTGCAAGTCTGAAAGTACAAGTTTCCACTCTTACTTTCAACTGCTTGATAGCAATAGAACTTAGACTTACGTATCACGTTACAGTGCTTTTACAGAGTCAGCATATTGCCCCCAACAATTTTTGGTCCTCATTTTACCCACCTCGAAAGGATGGAAGGCTGAGTCAACCTTGATCCATTGGGGTGGGTCTTTTCTAAGTTTCTTCCTCTGACTGTTAAGCCACTGAGGCTCCTGCCTCTCTTGTCTGATTATCTGTAGAGATTCTCCGTCATGGCAGGTCATGGTTGTCCCCAAAGGTGCTTTTTTCAGGAGGCAACTGGACTTTCTTGTTTTTTTTTTCTTTTGAAGACGTTTCGCTTCTCATTCAAGAAGCTTCTTCAGCTCTGAGAGGATGGTGGGGAATGGAAGGATTTATATTCCTTTCAGACAGCTGGTCATCTGCCTCCTTTTAGAGGGCTGTTGAAGGACTTGGAGGTTTATCTGTATCCTCGTTGTCACCTGAATAGTGCAAATGGTTCCTGTAGTCTGCAATTTTTTTCTCTGTCTATCTATCCCTATCCTGTCAGAGCTGAAGAAGCTTCTTGGATGAGAAGCGAAACGTCTGCAAAGAAAAATAAGCAAGTCCAGTTGCCTCCTGAAAAAAGCACCTTCGGGACTCTGGTCTGGTGGTCTCCCAGGCAGCATCTCTTCCCCTCCTTTCCCAAGGTCATTCACACATACCATCCTCAAGTGGCAATATGGAAAAGCATGCAGGTCTGGTGACAGGGGTTTGGGTGGATTGCCAGTACTTTGCAGAACTTCCGTCTTCTTTATTTCCCCTCCTGTGATTAACACAGGCTTGATCCTAACAAGAGTTAATACTTGTGTTAACCCCACTCCTGTGATAAAAAAATAAATACTTATTTCATAGCCTTCTATATCATGGAAATGTCCACCCGTTATGCAAGTTCTTGAACTCCTAGAATCACGAATTGTAGAATGTAATTTTGGAAAGGATCTTGGAGACTGTCTAGTCCAATGCTTTGCCTAATGTGGGAATCTTCTACTACACTTTGTTGCTGTTCAGTTACTAAGCCATGTCCGTCTTGTCATAACCTTGTGGACCATAGCACGTCAGACTCCCCTGTCCTCCCTTATCTCCTGGAGTTTACCCCAAATTCATGTTTATTGCATTGATTACACTATCTAACCATCTCATCCTCTGCCCTCCCTTTCTCCTTTTGCCTTCCATCTTTCCCAACACCGGGGTCTTGTCCAAGGAGTCCTTCCTTCTCATGAGGTGGCCAAAAGTATTTGAGCTTCAGCTTCAGGATCTGGCCTTCCTAAAAACAGTCAGGGTTGATCTTCTTTAGGATCGGCTGATTTGATCTCCTTGCAACCAAGTGACTCTCAAAGAGTCTCGTCCAGCTCCAACTACTACAGGGGTTCCCAATCCTTGGGCCGCGGCCCAGTCAGAACCAGGCTGCACGAGTGGTGGGCAAGCGCGTGCACGCAGTTCCACTTGCATGAGTGTATGTGATAGTGGGTGCTTGTGCTCGAAGCTCCATTTGTGCAAGTGCAAGTGGAACTATATGTGTGTGCCTGCCACTCACACAGAATTATTTCCTCCTTCCCCCAGCCAGGCCATCTAGCTGGAAAAGTTGCGGACTGGTCAACTACATTATACCTGATGACGAACTATCCAGCCACATCCAGAATATGTTTAATCGTCTTCCAAGAAGACTCGAGAGTTAATCATTAATACAGGCACAGATAACTCAGTTTTAACTGTGGGAGAAGATGAGAAAAAGACACTTCTATGGATGTGAGGATATCAAAATCCATAGAAATCTCCATATATAAGATATTGGCACAGACATCCAATCCTAAGCAGAGGCAGCATTTTCATGGAGAATGAAGTGCATCCTCTCGTTCCCTTTTGAGAAAGGGATGAAGGGGAGAAGCAGTGCAATCGTGAAGGAAACGGCAATTAAGTGCTCACATTCCTAGCTGTCAGGCCCAGTAAACCAGGGAAGAGACACGGTATTGCTTCCAAGGAGAATTCTTTATTGTTCCACGCCTATAGACAGACTCTTGCCAAACTGAAGCACTCTGCTATCCACATCAAGCATCTACTTTGAGAATATTAGTGTTGGAGAGAGACTGGCTGAGCCGGGGGAGGAATCAAGTGGGGAATTAGTCTGGAATCTCTACATAGGCACATAAGTGGACAAGGTCTGACTCTTCCTTTAAATGCCGTTGAACCTTAATCAGAGAAGATTCCTGGGTTATAGGGATGAGCAACAAAGTAGCTAATTGAACTCTGTGTGTGGATCTAGTTGTTTATGCCTGAGAATTAGTCTTCACCTCTCCCATAACATGCCTGGACTGTCTGTTATTCCTCTTGAAATGCACCTCCTCCCGGCTGGGGATCCAGCTTACTATGGTACATTCCATCACGTTAACATATCTGTCCTGGTTTGCAGAAACGCTACGAGCCCAAGAAGGGACGCTTGATTGTTTGTGGTCATGGGACTTTAGAGCTGGACGGGATCTCCTGCCTCCTCAGTGATGACCATGGCCTGACCTGGTATTATGGGAGACAGCCCTTGCATGGCATCCCTTACGGACTGGAGAAGAATTTCAGTGACTTTAATCCTGACGAATGCCAGGTCAGTATAGCTGCGAAGGTCAAACCTTGAGTTTTATGTCAGAATGTTTGCAGCGTAACTACTATTGTGAGATAACCCAGGAGCAAAACACAGGACACAGAGGTTTTGTCTTTTGACAGTGATTTATATACAAGACTACTAAATACATAAATATACATGTTAGGCACATACCAGGCAAGCAATCAGTCTTCATTACTCTGCATGGAGAACTACAGTTAAGATAGAACACGAGGAGAGAGAGAGAGAGAGAGAGAGAGAGAGAGAGAGAGAGAGAGAGAGAGAGAGAGAGACGCCTCTCATGGCTGCCTTTATATAGGCAGCTTCTTAAAGTGGCAATAACCCTGCTGACCCAACCTCAGTCTTAAAGTGGCAATACCCTTGTCACGCCCCTGGTGGAGACTGACTCTGAAGAAGAGGAGGAAGAGCCAACAGGTAGAAGTGTGGCTCTAGAGGTGGTGGAGGAGGCTGGGGAAGGTTCAGAGGCTGGTTGAGCAGTCAGAGGAGGATCCAGGCCCATCCCCTAACCATCCCAGGGCACGCAAGGAGGAGAAGATCAGGGTAAAACGTGATCCACTCAGAAGGAGAGGGCCATGATCCTCTTCATGGGTTGCAGGTGGGAGATTTGCATAAGAGTGTCGGCCTGTCTGCTAACAGATGCTGGAGACAAGTGTTTTAGTTTGAATAAAAGTTTATCTTGGTTGGCATTCTTCCAACGGACTGTTCCTGGTTCTTTCTGCAGCTGGCAATTATCCTAGTCTGTCGAGGAACTTGATTTAATACGGTTTGTTGTTTGTTTCTGCTTGTTATCTTTTCCCCTTTGACTGTGAATTGTGTTTCTTGCCTTTGAAATGTTATTTTGAACCTAGTTTTACTCCTCCACTGTGAACAATTAAACAGTGAAGCCAAGCTGAAGGCATTAAAGCAATGGCCCCCAACCTTTTTTGTGCTACGGCCCGGTACCGGCATCACAAAATGATCCGCGGCCCGGTACTGGCATCAGCACGCATGACAAGGCAAGACGAGCCAAGCGACCAGCCAGCCAGCCATCCCCTGCTTCTCCCCGCCACCTTCAACTCCTCCTTTGTACCTTTGTCGATGGGCTTCGCTTCAGGACGACTTCAGGACGGTCGCTTGGCTCGCCTTGCCTTGGGTGCTGAAAGAATCCTCGCGCCTTAGTTTCGTTCGAAGCTGCCCCCACCCCCACCCCTTCGATGAAACTAAGGCGCGAGGATTCCTTCAGGACCCAAACGCCGCTTTCCAACCGGAAAAGCTCACCCGGAAGCACTTTCTCGTCAAACAAGATAGCGGCACCCAGCAAACTGGCGGCCCGGTAGGAAATGTTCCACGGACCGGGACCGGTCCGCGGCCGGGTGGTTGGGGACCCCTGCATTAGTTACGTTTTGGATTTTGGTATATTTCTGATATACCCTGGATCATCACAACCCTGCTGACTCATTCTCATTGAATCAGCATTTACAGCAGCCTTACAACAGTGGGTCAGCTATTAAATCTCCAATACCTTAAACATTTTACATCTCAGGAAGAATCAAAGGAGTCACTGGTTTAGAACATTATTTAAAGATGGCGGACATTTATACTTGAACTTGGAGAAAATGTGAGAGAACCTCTGAGCAAGCTATTAAGGAGGAACTTGGAGAATAAACTGCACAAAGCAGAGACAGAAGGAGATCACGAGAAAGAAAATCCTACCTTGATTTTGTTTGCTATACAGGTAGTCCTCGACTTACGGCCACAATTGAGCCCAACATTTCTGTTGCTAAATGAGACACTTGTTAAGTGAGTTTTGCTCCATTTTTGCTACCTTTCTTGCTACCGTTGTTAAGCGAATCACTGCCGTTGATAAGTTAGCAACACGGTGGTTAAGCGAATCTGGCTTCCCCATTGACTTGGCTTGTCAGAAGGTCGCAAAAGGGGACACAGCAACGGTCATAAACGGGAGCCAGTTGCCAAGCGTCTGAATGTTGATCATGTGATAATGGGGATGCTGCAAAGGTCATAAGTGTGGAAAAACGATTGTGTCGTTTTTTTTTCATTGCTGTTGTAACTTTGAATGGCCACTAAACGAGCTGTTGTGAGTCGAGGACTGCCTGTAATAAGGGAGAGAAAAAGACACGGGACAGGTTTTCAGGGTGGTGTTCAGCTCCTCGAGGTAGGCCCAATCAAGAAACAGACGCTGCAGGCATTCCAGGAATGATATTTTATTGTCGTGTGGTGTATATAATCAGTCATGTTGAAAGCCTGAACAAATGTCCCCACTTAACACGAAATAAAATCAAGGTGAGTTACGGGTTAGTCCTCACCATATGACCAGAGCTGAGCCCAAACTTTATGTGACCTAGTGAGAAATTTGCTAAGTGCCCCATTTTTACGTTTGTTAAGTGAATCACTGCAGTTGATAAATTGGCAACACAGTTGTTAAGTAAATCTGCCTTCCCTGTTGACTTCGATTGTCAGAAGGTTGCAAAAGGGGATCATATGACATGGCAACCATCATAAATGTGAGTCAACTGACAAGCACCAAGTGTAAATCATGTGCCCATGGGGATGTTGCATCACACTTAATGGTCATAAGTGTGAAAAATGGTCGTAGGTCACTCATTTCGCCGCCGTTGTAATTTTGAACCCTCGTTAAGCAAACTATTGTAAGTCAAAGGCTACCTGCTCTCTTGAGTTTCTTTCTCACATTTCCTTCAATCTGTGGACGGTGTAATCTCTCCCTTCCTTCCTTCACAGCTGACTCTTCCCTTCCTCTCCGAGCAACACTCTGACACTTTCCCAAGGTCAATTCTGCGTCCCTTTTACAAATTGCACAAGGTTATCTGATCACCTTGTAGTTGTTTTTCCATCGAATGGAAAGTCAGGAAGTTCTCTACGTTTCAAATGGGTTTGAAAGAGAAAGGGTGACCTGGACCTCTAGTCTTCATGTTTCCAGGAAAGGGGTTTGAAACCCAGGCAAGGTGACCCTGTCTAAATTCATTCAGAAGTTCATCCCACTGAGTTCAGGAGAAGCCGTATTCAGACAATAAAAGTGCCTCCAAGAAGGATTTGAATATTCATGTAAGAGAATCAGGGGTGAGCTTCAAAAATTTTAGCAAAGGGTTCTCTGCCTAGTTGCTGGGCGGGAGTGGCCATGGTGGGCGCGGCCTAGTCAGCCCCCTGCACCATGGTGAGGGAGGTTTTTTTTTTTTTTTGCCCTACCCGGGCTCCAGAGGCTTTCCCTGAGCCTCCAGGAAGGAGAAAACAGCCTCCCCGGGCTCTGGAGGCTCCCTGGAAGCCGGAAATGGGCCCACTTCCAGCCTTTCTGAACTTCCGGGAGGCCTGAGCCTCAGCGCGTACCCTGCACTTACCTTCATCCAAAACGGGCCACGTGCGGGACTCCTGGGAGGGGAGGTATGGGCAGGACCAGCCAGGAGTGGGATTTGGGGGTTCTCCTGAACCCCTGCAGACCCCCAGCAGCCCACCCCTGAAGAGAATCCTTAGAAATTGGCAGACTACTTCTAGGGGGCCAAACCGAGGAGAGCGTTTTACGCTGCTGTGTTTTGACGTCATGCCTCAGCTGTTTTATTATCTGATCTCTTCTTTCTCTGAATGGCTCTGTCGATGTGGCTCTGATGAGGTGGACTCGGTTGGTTAATGAACTGACAATACTATAGCTAGTCTTCGACTTACAACCAGAAGAGCCCAAAATTTGTATTGCTAAGTGAGCCAATTGTTGAGTTTTGTTCCATTTTACGACCTTTCTTGTCACGGTTGTCTTGTCAAAGCCAACTTTAGGCAGCTTACAATTAAATGACAAGAGTTGTCTCTTTCTATGGCAAGGGTGTTCAAACTTGGCAAGTTTAAGACTTGTGGACTTCAACTCCCAGAATTCCTGAGCTAACATGGCTGGAGGAGGAATTCTGGGAGTTGAAGTCCACAAGTCTTAAAGCTGTCAAGTTTTGAAGACCCCTAGATGGTTGAAACAAATTGGAGTGTGAAATCTTACCCACACAAGGAGAAAAAGAATATTAGTGCTTATCCCAAATCATCTTAATTTCATCTGCAGGCTCATCTGTTCTGTGTAGCAAAGATTTTGCTTTTAAAAAACATGCTATAGATGACATAGCTGGGCTTGGAACCTAGTAGTTGTGGCTCACAAACTGTGGCAATGGAAAGTGTGAGGTCATACCAAAATACAGAAGAAACGAAAGAATATGATTGCTTATCCCAAATTTTCTTAGCTTCTCATCGGTCTCCTTTTCGAACAGCCCTATGAGCTGCCAGATGGCTCCGTGGTGGTGAACGCCCGGAATGAAAATTTCTACCACTGCCGATGTCGCATTGTGGTTCGCAGTTACGACGGTTGTGATACCCTTCCAGTGGAGAACGTGAAATTTGATGAGCGTTTAGTGGATCCCGCAGTGGCTGCAGGAGCTCTTGTCAAATCTGGTCTGGTTTTCTTCACCAATCCAGCCCATCGTCAGCTGCGTGAGTAAAAATAATCAAAATATTGGGATTTTCTCTCTGTTTATATATTTGTGCCTGGAAGTACAAGTTGCACAATGCTACCGTTTACTTAACCTTGGTATATTACGCCATAATCGGCCAAATTCACTCAAATTGCTAGGGGTGTGAAATGTTTTTGCTGATTCTTTTTCTTTTACACAACTGTCCTCTCCGTACACACATTGAAAGGTCTGCAAATGACACGAGAGATTTTCGTATCTATAGTACTTCTATTTGTTGTGCAATTTGCTTAACCTTCTGTTCATTCTGTTAATTTCCCTATTAAACCTTGGAACTAAAATTACAAGTGAAGACCATTGCTATACAAAGGTTAATCACTGTAGCATGCCTGTATTTCATATGTATGTATGTATGTATGTATGTATGTATGTATGTTATTCAGCTTTGTTTGGATATTTTCCCAAGACTTTTCAAGAAGAATGTAGAATAACAACAGACGGGGAAACATGTGAGTGGGCTTGCTTTTGAGACTCTGAAATGCTTAACCTATCAAACTTTTTGTTAAAATATCCCAAAGGTGCTTTTTTTCAAAAGGCAACTGAACTTTGTTTTTCCATAAAGGCGTTTCAACTTCTCATCCAAGAAGCTTCTTCAGTTCTGACTGAAGGGTGGAAGGATTTATATTCCTTTGCAGTCATCTGGTTGTTAACACTCTTTCTGAGAGTCACTGAGGTTTATGTGTGTTTTCAGGGTCACCTGACTAGTGCAAATGGGTGTGGATCCTTCTTGGAACTGCTGAAACGACTGTGTTGTAAACAGATAGGTGGTGTCGTAACCTTCCCTTTCTGTGGAGAATGTCCAGAATGTGGCCTTTCTGTCTTCAAAAGAGTAATCTTCTTGTTAAAATGTGCAAAAATCTTTAAACCAATGTTTCTCAACCTTAGAAGCTTTAACCTATGGAGACTGTAACTCCCAGCCTCCTGCCTGGGGAATCCTGGGAGTTGAAGTCCACGCTTCTGAAGAGTTGCAAGGTTGAGAAATATAGGTGGTCCTCAATTTGCAACCATTCGTTTAGTGACCGTTTGAAGTAACCGCTTGATAAGCTCGACGGTGAATTCTTTCCTTTCCATTGCAGGGGTTAACCTGACACTACGCTGGAGTTTCACCAACGGGTCTTCTTGGTGGAAGGAACCCCTGCTGATCTGGAGAGGCTCCAGCGGCTATTCCTCCATGACTACCCTGGAGGGAAATTCTGTGCGGGATGACCACTCTCTCTTTATCATTTACGAGAAGGGCGAGGTCGAATATACAGAAAGCATCTCCGTGGTCAAGATTAGCCTCAACGGGCAGCTCTGACCCTCTTTTCCGGGCCATCTTAAAACATTATCAAAGTTTGTCATGGCAGGGAAAGGAAAATGTGTGCTTGGACTGAGGAGAAACCAAACGAACTGGAGTTTTGGGGATCTAAAGAATGCAATTGAAGGACGTGGGTAGAGAGCTTGGACATGTCCCAGCAGAAGTCGGACCAGCTAAAGAGGACCGCATATTTATTTTCCAGTTGTGCTCTCTTTGTGCCTGGGCAACACACACTCCTGAATCTCTCTTATTATTTCTTTCTCTGACCTTCTGAGGTTGAATCTGTTTTTCCTGTGCTTTTCCTCACATTTATGGAATGTGTATAGATGGATAGAAATTGTGGGTAGATCAGGTAGGGATGTGTGGATCCCTGGAACGAAACAGAAAGAGGCAAACTCGATCAGGTTTGTGAAGAATAAATTTATGCACTTTCTACTGACTTTCTGAACAATAAAATGGAATCAAGAGCAGAAGCTGTCACTTGCTGGATCCAAAAACCCCCCCCCGTAAAACTGACGCACCTGAAGGGTTCGCAAGCAGAGTGTGTGGGAGAGCAAGTCGGTTTTTTCTTCTGCGTTGCCAACATCTGTAATTTCAAAGGAATGTATTTAAAACCTGTTTCCCCATTTTTCTGATGGGACAAGTTGCCTGTATGGCTTTACAAAAACAGAGCCGTGAATTTTAAGAGCACAAAAAAAGAGGGGGTGGCTGAGAGGTGAACAAAGCGGGGGACAGTTTTGAGATAAAAATATTTATGGAGGTTCTCAGTCATCCAGGTCATGGTTGTCCCAAAGGTGCTTTTTCAAGAGGCGACAACTGGACTTCGTTTTTCCTTGAAGACATTTTGCAGAAGTTCAGAAGCTTCTCGGATGAGAAGCAAAAACATCCTGAAGGAAAAAAGTCCAGTTGTTGCCTCTTGAAAAAGCACCTTTGGGTTGTAAAAATATTCTTCACTGAAATGACCTCTCTGCATCTGCTACTTCTCTGCTGATGGATTGCAGGAGTGCAAAATCCATAGGCTGTATTGAGCCCCCCCCCACCTCCAAAAATAAACCCCTTAGTTTTTACTCCTCCAGTACCTCAAGATCAGCAAAATGGCTGCATTTTGGTGGCCTGTCTTTAAGGAGGGTTTGTGGATGGTTTGTAGCCCGTATATTTTGTTCCCATTTCTACTTTAAAAATTCCAGCCTTAAATTTGCCAACCTAAAGCTACTAAGCTTGAGAAATGCTGCTATAACCAGTTGGAGTGCTTACCTTGGTTTATATTTTAATGACGAATCTTCATGGATGTGTTTCTTTCTTTATGCCATAAAGTTGTGGGCCCTTTGGGCTAGAGGATAATCTTGCACACCTTTTGCTTCTTTTCATTCACACATCTCTTTCTGAGTCGATTTTTAGAATGTAGTCCTCCAATTATCTGATGTCCTCTATAAAGTCCATATTGTGACTGTGTGAATCAGTATAGCCCTCGGGGGAATTATTTTTCTGCCTTTCCTTTATTGTGCAATCTTGTTTAAGGGGCCAAGTTTTGGGAAATGGATGTTTTTTTTTTTTAATTATTGGTGTGACAGTCATTTTATTTTCAACATTTTTTTTTAATTGATTGACTATAAAGCATCAAGTCCTTTTGGATGTGGGTGTTAGGAGTCGAAAACAACTAGATAGCAGATAATCCCTCAAACAATTCTAACACCCTGGTGTTAGAATCCAAATTCTTTTCATCGTTTAAAAGAAGATAAACCGGTAATTCCTGACACCAGAACCACCCATAGAAGAGAGGATGCAGTTAATAAAGCTACAAAGCTCACCTTGAAGTCCAGGCAACAGTCAGGTAGCAAAATTGACGTCATGAAGCTTATTCTTGGAAGAAGAAATAAGAGATCTGAGCTCAAGGGCATAATGTACGCTATAGATTTTACACATGCTCATCAGAAGCGTCATGGAATAAAGCTTTAGTAGGGGATAATTCAAGCAAGGCCTTTTTTTGTCATTTTGAACACAACAGTTTTAAGTGATGGGTGCTGAAAGAAAGATGAGAAGTTACAGCATGGGAATGGCTTATTTTGATCCAGGCGTGCTAACCTTTATTTAGTTGCTTATGGGCTCTGATAATAAAATAAGCCAATAAAAGCAAATCCTGGTAAATGTCCTCCAAAGAAATTACAAGACATAATAAATTGTCTTAAGGAAGGAAAACTCAAAAAGGAGACGGGAAGGAACCCTTATTTCTACCATAGCAGTTTTATTTATTTTAATCTTGGTTTGCCTTTTTAATCTTGATTTTTATGAGGAGTGCCTTTTTCCAGACGTTGGAAGTAAACTCTCTTCAGTTACTGGAAGATTATTAAATATTTAAATAAAAGATTAATGAAATGTGATTCCTGTTGTTAAATAAGCAGAGGTTTATCTCGGATTTCAGCTTCTTGAGCCATAACTTATACTGTATATATCTGTTTGTATATAAACTTCCCAATGCCTTTGGATAAATTAATTAAAAGGCTTAGTATTTATTTTTGAAACTGACTGGGAGGCCCTTACAGACATTTCGGTGAAATGGGGGAAAAAATGAACATGCTTTATGGTTTGGATGATAAGGAAAGATAGATAATAGAAAAAAGTAAGTTTATTTTTATAACCATAAAGTATGAGATAATTTTGTATGTGTTATAATAATTGGAAAGAAAATTGGAAACTACTTTTTTCTTTCTTTCTTTCTTTCTTTCTTTTCTTTCTTTCTTTCTTTCTTTCTTTCTTTCTTTCTTTCTTTCTTTCTTTCTTTCTTTCTTTCTTTCTTTCTTTCTTTCTTTCTTTCTTTCTTTCTTTCTTTCTTTCTTTCTTTCTTTCTTTCTTCTTTCTTTCTTCCTTCCTTCCTTCCTTCCTTCCTTCCTTCCTTCCTTCCTTCCTTCCTTCCTTTTCTTTTCTTTTCTTTCTTTTTTCACTTTTAGATTTTTCTGTTCT
Organism: Pseudonaja textilis; assembly: GCF_049901715.1. Lineage (NCBI taxonomy): Eukaryota > Metazoa > Chordata > Lepidosauria > Squamata > Elapidae > Pseudonaja > Pseudonaja textilis. The sequence goes on from NC_141991.1 coordinate 15,052,526, forward strand.
TTTTCTTTTTTCATTTTCCTTTACATTAGTTCTTGTTAGTTTTTATCCTCTGTTTAAAATAGCTAATTAAAAAAAATGTGTATTTTTTAAAAGTGTATCATTGCCCTTCAGCCTATTTCAGGATACAGGCACCCAAGCCCTAGTCACATCCCGTCTTGACTACAACAATGCATTCATATTGGGCTGCACTTGAAAAGCATCTGGAAACCTCAATCAATTCAAAATGCAGCGGCCTGCATGGTTCTGTACAAGCTTAGATTTGCACATGTGTCACCACTTTTGAGGGAGCTACATTGGCTGCTGATTTGTCTCCTGGTCCAATTCAAGGTGCTGGCCTGGTTGTCACCTTTAAAGCCCTACCTGGCCTCTGGCCAGGTTATTTGAAAAGTCATCATTTCAGAGTTATACCTGACCCATCAGACTTTCTTAAGGAGATCCATCTGTTGGGATCAAGAAAAAGGGCCTTTCTGGGTTTGTCGGCTTCGGTGACAACAGGGATTCGTGTTTCTCCGCGATCCCTGCTGTGCTAGCCGCCTTGGTGCCTCCGATCCTGACAGATTTGGAGGCTAAGGCTGCCCTGTTGGGGCAGCTGAAGATAGGGGGGATCTGGACAGGGGTTGAGAGGTATCGCAAACCCCCTCCCCAGCCGGCAATAACCCCCTTCTCTCAAGATGGTGGAGCGGCGGTCTTAATGGCCGCCATGAAGAAGCTGGCAACTGGATAAAGAATGTGCAGGAGGAAGAAGAAGGAGTTTTAAAACAAAAGTTTTTTCTTGGTCGAACTGGGACTTTAAGGAGATATTCGACACCTGGGAAAGTATTGGTTTTTTTCTGGACGCTACAGTGTTCCCGATCGATGTTTTCAGTGGCGAAGAAAAGTGATGAAAAGGGAAAGTTACTCTCCCTCCCTTATGGAATTAACAAATGGACAAGGAAAACCTGCTTTTTAATAGAAGGTAAAACCTAAACTCCTTTGTTATAAGTGGGAAGGGAGAGGCTTGGAAAACAAAATTTTTATTCTAAGACTTTGCTGGAGGAGATGCCTTGAAGATAAAGAGAATAGAAATTAATTGTAAAAAAGATTTAAAGCACAGACTGGACGTTTTTTCTTTCCCTAATTTGACTTCACCCCTGGAAGAGAAATTGTAAAAAGAAGAAGTTTGTACTCTGCCTGGACTGTTTGATGACTTTGGGATTTTGGGACTTTTGGGAACTGTTTTAAGTTTGGAAATAACTGATTGGCTTAATAATAATAAGAGGATACAGAAAAAGAAGAAGAAACAGTTTAAAATGGCTCTATCTCTTGATGAACTAAAAAAACAATATTTAAAGATAAGGAAAGAAGGCAAAGATTTTTTGGGAGAATCCCTTTGTTTCCTAGATATGGTGCTTGTCATGTGTCAGCAAATTAAACAACAGCTGGAAGAAGCCGAGGAAGAAGGAGCCATTTTTAATGAACTAAATGGTGTGACTAAGAAAGAAAGAAGAAAGAGAGGAGCGAAAAGGAAGGACTTAAGAAATAAAAAAAATATTTATAAAAGAGAAAAATAAGATGCAAAAACAACAGAATGCTAGAAAGCAAAAGGAAAGAGGAATGCAACAGAAAGGGGAAACCAAGAAGGCAGAGGTTTGGAGAGGAGGGGGTAAAAAGTTTAGGCGGGCTAAGAAGGAAAGGGAAAAGGGGGAAAAAAGTTACAAAGGTATAAAACAAGATGGAGAAAAGAAAATTTTTTTTAGGGATAATGGGTAATGTATGGGGTTTTTTTCTTTAAAAAAAAGGGGATTCTGCAAAGTACACATGAGTATTGTAATAGTGGTATTTGTATTATAAGTAGATAATCAGAACTTTTTAAGATCTAATAAAAGACTAAAATATTAAGGTATAACCTTAAAATGTTTAATAATGAATGATTTTAAGTTTCAATAAAATACTAAAGGGAATGTCTAAAATATTAGTTTAAATATAGAGTTTAATGGATTAATGTGTTGACTGTTATGGATTTATTATTGTAGTATTGGTTTTTGAAATAGAATGTACTAAGCAGAAACTGATTGGGATTTAGGTGTTATTTTAAATTTTAATTTAGGGGAATGATAGAAAGGCATCATACTCTGATTAGTGATTCCAGGGGAAACTATTCTTTTTCATATTGGAAATGAGACAGATGTAAATGGAGAAATGGACAAAAGATATAAAAATATTTTTCTTTAAAGCAAGATTAAATATATAAAACAGAATTAAGACAAGGGAAAAGTGGAGAGGAGTTATATAATAGATATAGAATGGTAAACAAGATAGGTAATGGTATATAAGAAGAGCATGAATTCAATTGAAGTCCATACAAAAAGAGGTAATCTGGGGCCAAGTTACTTTCTAAAAGAAAGTTTTATGTTTTTATGTTTATGTCTTATGTGTGTGTGTTCAATTAAGAATTAAATAATAAAATCTCGGAGGAAGACTAGATGAGAACAATTACAAACAAGCCAGAGGAAAATATAAATGTGATGATTGAATAGCAGATAAATTAGAAAGGAAATATAATTGAATAATGATTAAAGAGAAACAATGTGGAATTTGGTAAAGGGAATTTACGTGTTTATATGGAAATGGGATAAATTATAAGTATGTGATATAAAACAATGTGTTACCTGCCTTGTAAAAATTTACAATGGAAAGAGGTTTTATGTTTTTAATGTTTAATGATGTTTTGTTTTGTTTGTTTGTTTGTAAAATCAATAAAACTTGTTTTTTTTAAAAAAAAGAAAAAGGGCCTTTCTGTGGTAACCCCTTCCCTGTAGAACATCATCACTCCAGAATGTCCCAAAGGTCCTTTTTTTTTTTTTCAAGAAGCAACTGGACTTTCTTGTTTTTCTTTGAAGATGTTTAGTTTCTCATCCAAGAAGCCTCTTCAGTTCTGACTGGATGGTGGGGAATGGAAGGATTTATATTTCTTGCAGTCAGCTTGTCGTTATAAATCCTTCCATTCCCCGCCATCCAGTCAGAGCTGAAGAAGCTTCTTGAATGAGAAGCGAAATGTCTTCAAGGAAAAACAAGAAAGTCCAGTTGCTTGTTGGGGGTGGAAAAAAAGCACCTTTGGGATGACCACATGGGAAGAAACTTGGATTTAGACCACATTGAGGCCACTTGGAGGTCTATCCATGCCCTCAGGGTCACCCGAGTAGTGCAAATGGGTGTGGAGACTTCTTGGAACTGTTGAAAAGACTGTGTAGTAGACTGGAGATAGATGACTACTCAGGTAGCCCTGAGGACACATAAACCTCCAAGTGTCCTCAACAACTCTAAAAGAATGCAAATTACCAACTGTCTGAAAGGAATATAAATCCTCCCATTCCCCACCATCCAGTCAGAGGTGAAGAAGCTTCTCAGATGAGAAGCGAAACATCTTCAAAGAAAAACAACAAAATCCATTGCCTCTTGGTAAAGCACCTTTGGGACAACCGTGATCTGAATGACTGAGACTCTCCATAGATATCCCTCCAGAAATACATTTGGGCACATCTTCAAAAGGCCTGAAGTAGTTTTGCTGATGGGCCTGGGGATCCCACTGTGATAGGAGCCCATCAAGTGATTGGTTTGACAGTTGTCACCATGGGAATAGGTTTATTGGCTTTTGTATTGGAGTTTTATTTTTGTTAAGCCTCCTGGAATCACTCTTAAGTGACACCATACAAATTTTAATAAAATAAAATATGCCGTAAATCTACTTCCTGTTTTGCTAAGGTTTTATGGAACCTTAGGCATTAGCCTGGCTTAGATTAGATACCCTGTTCTACTCACATATAACTGAAAGTAAAACCAACAATGAAGGTTTCTAATCCAGTGATTTATCTCTAGTAAGTACAATGTGTCCACCTGATGTGTAAAGACATTTTAGAATTGATAAAGTATAAGAAGGCTTATGAAAAAATGCATGCTGGGTTTACTTTAATTCAGGGGTGTCCAACCTTGGCAACTTTAAGACTTGTGGACTTTCAACTCCCAGAATTCCCTGGGAGTTGAAGTCCACAAGTCTTAAAGTTTGTCAAGGTTGGACACCCCTGCTTTAATTAATAACAATTTTAAACATAGTTGTTAAGAGGAGTTGGCAACCTTTTCAGGAGCTGTTTTTCTCCCAGAATATTTCAGATTGCACCTCCCATAATCTTGGCTCTTGTGCTGATTACAGGAACTGATGCATGTTAGTTCCTATGGAGATAGGAACATTTTGCTTATTCCAGGAGCGATGCAGTGTGACACTTGGTCTCAACATCAGCAGTTTTAAGATTGTAGCCTTCAAATTCTCAGAATTTCCTCGCCAGCATGCTGGCTGTGGAATTCTGGGCGTTGAAGTCCACACCTCTTAAAATTGCCAAAGTTAGTAAACACTTGTCTAGAAGCGGTGAGTCTTATTATCAAATTGCCCCTTGTGTAACCTTGGGCCAGGCCTCATCTTTAGACAGAAAGATGAGGCCTGGGCCAGTGGTGAGGTTTAATTTTGTTTATTATTGGTTCTGTGGGCATGGCTTGGTGGCCGTGGTGTGGCTTGGCGGCCATGGCAGAGGAAGGTTACTGTAAAATCCCCATTCCCTCCCCACCCCACTAACCTGCTTTCCAGCTCCGTTCTCTTGTGCAGGGCAACCAAAGAAGATCCAGCCGATCAGCTGGGACTCAGGAGGCAGAGAATAGATGGGGGTGGGGCCAGTCAGAGGTGGGATTTGCCGGTTCTCAAAACTACTCAAAATTTCCACTACCGGTTCTCCAGAAGGGAGACAAGGAGCAATATTTCACTGGTTGGTTATGAAACAAAAGAAGGATCTTGCCACCCTGAGCTTCTTGGAAGATGGGAGAAAAATGATCATGTCAGTAACATCATTAATGTTGAACACCATGTTGTTGTTTGGCTCTTAAGTGAGACATCCTGGTGTCCTAACCTGATTGGCTTTGTCTGCTAATTAGGACAGATGACAGCTACACTAAACACATATTCAAATCCCTAGAGCGAAGCAAACTTGTACAGGAAGTCCTTGATTTACAACAGTTAGTGACTGTTCAAAGTTACAACGGCACCGAAAAAAGTGACCTATGACCGTTTTTCTCACACATACAACCTAAGTAACAGCCCCATGATCATGTCCAAATTCAGATGCTTGGCAGCTGGTTTATACTTACGACCATTGCTGTGTCCCAAGGTCACGTAATCACCTTTGGCTACCTTCTGGCAAGCAAAGTCAATGGGGAAGCCAGATTCACTTAACAACTGGGTTACTAACTTATCAACTGCAGTGATTCACATAACAACTGTGGTAAGAAAAACAAATGTAAAATGGGGCAAAACTCACTTTAACAAATGTCTCGGTTAACAACATAAATTTTGGCTCAATTGTCGCCGTAAGTTGAGGACAACTTGTATCTTGCCAACAATTAAGCAGCAGAAACGCTGGAGCAGTTGGGCACTAGGACCTTGAAGTGCTTTGCTGAGAAGTGGTACCCACTCTGGCTGGAAGCAGAAGGCATCACCGGAGCCGCTTGCAGCATCGTTGCTACGCATCTATTGCTACAGAAATATGGCCAGCCAGACCCAGGGAATTCAGCAGCTGCTGCAGGCAGAGAAGAGGGCTGCAGAGAAGGTGGCAGAGGCTCGAAAACGTGAGTTGGCGCTCCAGGTTGATAGGGAAAGATGCTGGAAGTGGGGTGGAGGCTGACCAACAAGCTACCCATGTTCTCAGGGGGAGAATGGCAGCCTCCTTCGGTTTCTCGTGGAGAGGAATGGCAGGGTTTTTTTTTTAATGAGGAATTCTGGGCCTTGAAAGGTCATTCCTGCTTTGTCCTTGGACTTGTTTTTTTCCCTCCCAGGAAAGGCCAGGCGGCTGAAGCAGGCCAAGGAAGAAGCCCAGGCTGAAATTGAGCAGTATCGCTTGGAACGTGAGAGAGAATTCCAGCAAAAACAACAGGCGGTGAGATGGAGGAGTTGGGGCCTTTACTTAGCCTTGGAGCGATGAAAAAACAGGATGAAACACAGAGGAAGGGTGGGGAGGTACATAAAAGATGAGAAGGAGATGTGGATGATGGAGTCGGAGCTTCTAAGAAGCCTGGTGAGAATTTTGGAGAGGAGGAAGGGGAAAAGGGTGGTACGGAGGTCTGGAGTTGAGGCAAGCCTTTACAATTTCTATTGCCGTTTAAGACAGGGTGTTTCGCATCAGGATCAAGGTTTTTGAGATAAGATATTTGATGAGCCCAAAATGTTTTGCTTTCTATTGAAGTCAAGGGATGTAAGACCATAACCTGGCCACCTTGAAAACAAAATACAAATAAGTTCCTGGATAGAAACGCATCTAAAGATGTAATGGAATCTATGGGTGACCTTGGGTGGGTGTGAAGGGAAGAGATGCTGCCTTGTAAAGAACCAGACAAGAGAAGTAGGAGCCCACAATGGCCTAATGGTCAGAGGAAAGAAACGTAGGAAAGACCCACTCAAATCAAGCATTAAAAATGGTGGTGGGAAGTTTGCACTTTCAGACTTACACATTTATGTTAATGTAGCCTTACAATTAAATAGAATGAGCTCATCTGGTTGTATTATCTGGGAAGACTGACAAAATATAACCCTTCACTGTTTTTTTCCTGTCTGCTCAAATCATCTGTCAAAGTTGCCCACCTCACTTCACCAAACAGTAGAGCCAATCTGGGAATGTTTCAAGATTATCCCTAAATCTGTGGGCTATAAAGATTAGATTTCCACCCTGGAAAGCTCAGAAGGCAGTACTGCTTTCTCAAGCAAGACTACAAATGTTGTTGACAGAATACGATTTTTCAAAAATGTGGTATTTATTCTTTCTTATTGAGCAGTGGTTTTTGTGTTGTCTTATTGCGTCACCAGCTGTTAAGTTGGAACAGCACAAATTTAAAGTACAAGTAGTTCTCCACTTATGGCTGGTTTCTTAACTATTGTTTAAAGTTACAACAGACTCGCAAAAAGTTACTTGTGATCAGTGCTCAAAATTACAATTGTTACACAACCCCTGCAATCACATGGTTGCATTTCAGGCATTTGGCTAAATTTAGGACAGGTTGCAGCATCAGTGATTTGTTTAGCAACCATTGTAAAAACAGTTACAAAACAGAGTCAGGTCACACAGAGTATCTCGGTTTATGACCACAATAATGTATAACTCAAATTCTGGTCCCAAGTGTATAAAGATAGTCCTGGACTTACGACCACAGTTAAGCTGAGAATTTATGTTGCTAAGTGAGAAATTTGTTATGTGAATTTTGTCCCATTTTATGACTTTTCTTGCCACATTTGTTAAATGAATCACTGCAGCTGTTAAATTAGTAACATGGTTCTTAAGTGAATCTGGATTCCCCATTGATTTTGCTTGTCAGACAGTCGCAAAAGGGGGGGGGGTCACATGACTTTGGGACACAGCAACAGTCATAAATATGAACCAGTTGCCAAGTGTCTGAATTTTTGATCACCTGGTCATGGGGATACTGCAAAGGTTGTAACTGTGAAAAATGGCTTGTAACTGTGAAAAATGGTCGTGCCACTTTTTTCAGTGCCACTGTAATTTAGAACTGTCACTAAACCATCTTTTAATGACCCCATAAAACCTTGCAGGGTGGAGTCTGGGCAACTGAATGGAGCTAGCAGAGTGTTTGCTGGCCGGATGCCCTTCCTGTTGCCAATGCAGTTTTGTTCAGCAGATATATTCCCATTGTGCCCAGAGAGAGAAATATCTGCCTCTACCTAGGATCGAACTCACAGCCTCCTGGTTGTGAGGCGAGTGCTCCACCTCTAGGCCACTGTTAGGAATGTGAGTCACCTAAGAGCTATTTGGGATGGAAATATATAAACCAGGATAGACATTTTAATACTGTATCTTTAAGTAAATGCCTAAAACTGCAATTGGGTGTGGTTCTGCAAATGGCCATAAGATGGAACCAGAAACCTGGGTTGTTTAGTCTCAGGAAGTCTCAGAAGAGAGTGTGAGTGAATTTCTGTTTCCTTCTGTTGGAAAGAGTTGCCGTTCCTCCATTTTTCCCTACTGACTGTTATTCTTGGATTTGATGTAAGTCTGTTACTGAACTGTTTTTGATACTGGACTTTGTTATTGGATTATCCCTGGACTGAACACTGACTGCTTTACCGGTGAATGACTTGGACTGTGTGTGGACTTTGCTTAAACGTTTATTGAAAGTAAAAACATACATTAACTGTACAGTGTATCTGTGTGCTGTGTGTGTATTATTCAAACACTTCTCTCACTACATCTCCCTGTATACGCTCATTCTCCTAATGGGGAATTACCTCAACAGCCACCACATTACTCTTTGAGCCGTCACTAAATGAACTGTTGGTATTCGAGGACTACCTGTATGAGTGTTTCATTTCTCATTATTTTGGAACAACCTTGATTTTTTTTCTTCTTCTTCTCTAGGCTCTGGGCTCACAGGGGAATCTGTCCGCAGAGGTGGAGGCTCAGACACGCAAGAAGCTGCAAGCTATGCATGGAGGGCAGGCTCGGGGCAAGGACCAAGTCTTGCGTCACCTTCTCACTACTGTATGGAATGTGCAGCCCCAAATTCACCCCAATTACCGCTTGTCTGTCTAAAGGGCCTTGTGCCCCTGCCTGCAGTTGTCTGGTGGATTTCTGATCTACTCCTTATTCTCCAAACAATACACTTTAGATGCCCAAATACTCAAGTTCCCTATTTCCACTATAACTTCACTGTATCCTACAAGTCTAACATCCTGTGCTCCCTGACGCTTCTCATTCATCCTTTCTCCTTCTTTTATTGTATCTTGAATCAAGGCTATGAATTGCATTTGATAGTTTGAGTAATCCATTATGCCCAAAAGATGCAAAAGTAAGCAATCAACTTTCTATTTGCACTGGACGCTGATCACACACTTCACACAAAGGCACACACACCAGTTTTCAAAGTACATCTATAGATTATTCTCTATTCTCCAGGATTACAGATAGTCCTTAATTTATAACCATAATCGAAACTGCAATTATGGTTATAAGTTGTGATGGGTCTTTAATCAAGTCATTACGTGACCGCTTCTGATTTTATGATTTTGTTTCTGTGGCGGTTATTAAGCAAACACCATGGTCATAAAGTATATCCACTGTTTGCTATCTCCATTTTTTTTCTGGAAGTAAACTGGAAGTAAAAACATCTTAACTTGCTCAGGCATCCACAAGCACGCTGCAATGAGCTATACGCAGGCCAATTGCGAAGCATCCAAAATGCGATCATGTGTGTTTATGCGAATTTTGAATCAGGATTTTTTACTTTTTCAGGGTCTGTTGGAACTTTGAACAGTTGTTAAGCATCTGGACGTAAATCAAGGACTACCTGTAATTGTTTTGGGATTGTTGGGAGTTTTGGGGGGGCTTAGTTTTCATTTTTAAAATCCGAAGAGCTGATCCTTCCAAAACCGGTTCACTTTCTTTCGCCAACTCAGTGCTGGATCTTTCCTTCCGTATTGCACAATCCCGTGGCGTGAAAAAGTATGTCTGGAAATGTGAAGGTTGCAAGGTTACCAATGTGTTACCTGCTACGTGTATTTGTGTGCTTGAGACTGAGAGGTTCTATTTCTGCTCCGTTGTACTCTGCTTAATTTGTTTCCTATGATCTCGACAATCCTGTTTATCCATAATTGAACAGTTCAATAAAAGTGGCAGGCAGTTAAAACAAGGGGGAAAAATGTAGTGTTTTTGTTTTTCTGGACAGTTCTACAGCAGGAGGGATCGTGGTACATATATAGCCCTCAACTTACGACTACAATGGAGCCCAAAATTTATATTGTTAAGTGAGAAATTTGTTAAGTGAGTTTTGCCCCGTTTTAGGACTTTTCTTGCCATATTTGTTAAGTGAATCCCTGTTGTTAGGCACATGGTTATGAATGAATCTGGTTTCCCCATGGATTTCGCATGTTTGAAGTTTGCAAAAGGGGGTCATGTGACCCTGGGACATGGCAAACCGTCATAAACGTGAGTCGGTTTGTCAAGCACTCAAATGTAAATCACGTGAACATGGGGATGCTGCAATGGTCATTTAGTGTGAAAAATGGTCATAAGTCACTTCCTTCAGTGCCGCTGTAACTTCGACTGTCACTAAACGAACTGTTGTAAGTCGAGGACAACCTGCCGTTGTTGGTTTAAACCACATGAACTGGCTGCTCCTTCCAGCAGAACAAAATTTCTCTTTCCTAATCTGGCATCTTCCAAACATTTTTGCAATTCATCTCTCATTGTCTTCTACTAGTACTATGTCATGGAATTGCGCAGCAAATGTGAAGTCAGAGATGCTGACACAAATATTTGGTTTTATATAAATAAATATGTTTTAAATGGCCGCAAAGCACTGTGAAGCAGTATATAAGTCTAAGTGCTATTGCTATTGCTATTTTACATCAATATGTGCAGCATACATGATCATCGGGATCACAGAGCATAAAGCGGGAAAAAAGCGGGAAAATCGGGAAACTCCCCCTCCGCACCCACAAGCAACCAATCACAGTGCACGTTGTCTCACGCAGGAGCCAGCACTTTCCAACCAATCAAACACAACTGTGTGTTTTGGCTCACTGAACAAACACACACACACACACACACACACACACACACACACACACGGTCCAGCTATTAAATTTAAATATCTTAACAATATTCTCTGGGCGATGCAATTTGGGTCACCAGAATAGAGAAATCTGGCACAAACATCTTAAGCAGTTGAAAAGATTTTAAATACGCATAAAGCCAAATGCAAAAAGGAAAGGAAAAAAAAAAAGGATTAATATAGCCAAACACAGAGAAAAAAATCCAGAACCTACAACAAAGCAGTTTTTTTAAAAAAATACATCCAATTAGATTGTGTTTTAAAATGATCCAGCCTGGTAGGAATCCTTCAGATGAAATAAAATACTGGAGAAAAGGCACCTGGGATGGAAGAATAACAGGACAACAGAGTTAGAAGGGAGCTTGGAGGGTCTTCTAGTCCAACCCCTTGCACAAGCAAGAAACCCTATACCATTTCAGATGAATGGTTGTCAATCTCTTCTTAAAAACTGGGAGCATTCACAACTTCTTGAGGTAAATTGTTCCACTGATTCATTGTTCTCCCTGACAGGAAATGTCTCCTGAGTTCTAGGTTGCTTCTCTCCCTGGTTAGTTTCCATCCATTGTTTCTTGTCCTGCTTTGGCGAATAAGCTGACCCATTTTTCGTTGTGGCAGTCCCTTAGATATTGGAGCACTGCTATCATGTCACCCCTAGTCTTTTTTTTCCCATTAAAGTAGACATACCCAATTCCTGCAAGATGTGCATTTTGTGTATTTGCAGCTGAATTCAAGAAGAGTTTGCAGGCAATATTGGGATGGTGTCTTCAGGCAGAAGGAAAGACATAAAGAAAACAAAAGTTGGAAAGAAATAGATTTTGTTGCTAAGAGATGAGACGAAGTACACACCTGCAAATTCATGGGAAGAGGTAGATAGCAGCTGGTTAATTTAAACAAAACTGGGTGCTCTCTGGTAGGGAGTCATGAAAATGACCTTGATGAACCTGTTCAGAAATCATTAGTAAAACACCATTTAGAGAAACGTGCTTTGAGCCCAGGAGAAGAAAAAGTATTAGGTTGGCTCCCTCCTGATTCCTTGGATTATAAGGAGGGGAATAAATATGCAGTTACTATAGCCCAGGGGTGTTTAAAAACCGGCTCTGCCAACTCCAGTGCTGCCATGGCGCCATGACGCTAGCTAATGGAACAGCCGACTGGCATATTAAGGATTGTCATTCAGCTTTGCTTTCTTCCAGCTTGCAAAATTCCCAAAATTGTAACCACCTGCTCCTGCAAGCAGGTACAGGCCAGCTACAGCACACAATTACTGTAGTCTAACTTAACGAAGTGTACCTCTAGCATTCTTCTGTGCTAGTTTCCTATCCTGATTTTTGAAGGGCTGACAGCTCTTGGGATGTGTAGGACTACACCTCTTATCATTTGCCGTCAGCATGTCCATTGTTTCTATGACCACATCTCAATACAATTATCATACAAGTCTGCATCTAGGAGTCCTAGTGGACAATCACTTAAAGAGTACTACAGCTGCCAAAAAAAAAGTCAATGCAGTCTTAGGCTGCATCAACAGAGGGAAAGTATCAAGATAATGTAAAGTATTAGTACTGCTTTATATAGATAGTCCTCAACTTATGACACACAACCGAGCCCAGAATTTATACTGCTAAGTGAAAAATGTGTTCCCTGGAGTTTTGCCCCATTTTACGACTTTTCTTGTCACATTTATTAAGTGAATCCCTGCAGTTGTTAAATTAATAGCAAGGTTGTTAAGTGAATCTGGCTTCCTCATTAACTTTGCTTATCAGAAGATGGCAAAAATAATCACATGACCCTGGGACACTGCAACTGTCATAAATATGAACCAAGGGTCAAGCGTCCAAATGTAAATCACATGACCATGGGGATGCTGCCACAGTCACAAGTGTGAAAAATGGACATGGCACTTTTTTTCAGTGCCATTGTAACTGTGAATAGCCACTAAGCAAACAGTTGTAAGTCGAGGACTACCTGTACTGCACTGGTAAGACCTCACTTTGAATTCTAAGTCCAGTATGATTAGGGGATTGGAGGATAAAACATGCAGTGAACAGTTGCAGGCATATCTAGTCTAACAAAGAAAAGGAACAAGGGCGACTTGACAGCAGTCTTCCAATACTTGAGGGCCTGCCACAGAGAGGAGTGGGTTGGCCTATTCTCCAAAAGCACCTGAGGGCAGGACAAGAAGTGACACTTGAAAATTTATCATGGAGAGGAGCAAGGAGAAATTTACTGACACTGAGAACAATTAATCAGTGGAACAGCTTTCCTTCAGAAGGTGTGGGTGCTCCATCAGTGGAGGTTTTTAAGAAGAGATTGACAACCATTTGGTATAATGCCTCTGGCTTAAGCAGAGGGTTGGACTAGAACATCTCCAAAGTCCCTTCCAATTTTGTTATAGTGTTACATCTATTCACAGCACACCATAAACAGTTTATAAAAGACACATTGGAAGTCTATTGCGACAGATTATATGATGTGGAACATGGTGCTAAATCTCTTCTGCTTCAAGTCATAGATTCATGATGAGAAGAGGTTTTGGAGTCCACCTGGCATTTTTTTGTCTGCTCCAACTATTACTTGAGTTCTCTAGAGGCTCAACCTATCTTTCATGCACTCTTCCTATCATCTCATGATCCCTGATCTACCATCATCCTTGTAAATCTGGCAGCAAAAACTTTGAAATTAGCGCAGAGAAACAACATTCTGGTCAGAGAGAAGTTTCCTTAGGATGGGCTTCAGCATGAGTCTGAAAGCTTAGAAGACTCTGGTCTCGGTGACTGACCCAGATTGGCTCCTGCAACATTATATACATATAATGTATATTTGGACACATATGTTTACCTTCATTAGTGAGAGGAATAACTGATTGTAATTAGAGGATGTCTACAGTATAACATTTAACATTGGACCAGCGCTAATAAATTAAGGACCTACATTTTGCTTCTGCTCAAAGCAGTATAAGACTTAAGGAAAATACACTCCAGCTTCCAGAGAAGTTGTCAAAGGACCACGTAAAGAAGATAATTTAATTTTTAATCAAGACATTGCTTTTGGTGTTTTCCTGAAACGGATCTGTTTTAGCTATTAACGAAAAGGAGTTGAGAAGTGTCTATGGAATGGAGACCTTTAACTTTGGTGTTGGAGTCTTCATAATATCTTGAACAGCCAAGAAGACTGTTCACAAAATAAAATAAACCAGAGTTCTGCCTTGAGACACAAATGACCAGGCTTAAGATACCCTACTTGGAACATATTATACAAATACCAGCTCTTGGATGTCAAAGAAGTAATTTCCAAACATTTATTTGTAGCTCAGTAGCTGTCCCATTACCAGACAAGAAAACGACCAGTATGGGAATGTATCCAAAGGAGGGATAATTTTGATCCTGGTTAGAGCCTCAAGGAAGATTGGATTAATAACTGTACAATTTTATTATTTGAGGTAGAGGTTCAGCATCATGGCAGATTGCTGCACCCCAAAGTCACAACCAGTGAGAATGGAAAAAAAATGTCAATTGAAACCCAAAAAGTTGCCTTTTTCAAAAGGCAACTGGACTTCCCTTTGTTTTTTCCTTGAAGATGTTTCGCTTCTCATCCAAGAAGCTTCTTCAGTTCTGAAGCGGGTGGGGAAGAAGTTTCTTGGATGAGAAATGAAATTTCTTCAAGGAAAAAAGAAAAAGAAAAGTCTGCTTGCCTTTTGAAAAAAACACTTTTGGGTCAGCCACAACCTGGGTGACTGAGAATATCCATAGATAACTATTAGAAATCTTTGTATTTTGTTTTAGCTCCCAGGCTCTTGTATCTTGAATGGGCTTATTGGAAGTACAAAAGCAATGCTAAGAGTAAACAATCCATGAGAAGATTGGGCCAAAAATTTTAGGTGGAAAATTCTCAGCAAGAAATTTGAGCATCTCTATTCTGATTGACTGGGCAGCCACTTGTCAAAATAGAATAGAATAGAATAGAATAGAACAGAACAGAATAGAATAGCTTTATTGTCATTGCATTCTAAGAATACAATGAAATTTGAAAGCTACTCCAGCACAGTGCCCCAAACACCACATCACAATCACACTACAGAGTTTTAAAAATTCAAATAATTATAATAGGACTAAATCACAAATGCACTGTTTGAATCAAGAGAATTACTGCCTTGGAAAAGAAACTCTTTCTCAATCTAATTAGTCCTCATTTTAAGACACCTATAATGCCTCCCTGATGGTAACAGATCGAAATATGAATGTCCAGGATGAGAACGGTCTGTGGAGATTTTTAGTGTTCTAGAGAGGGTAGAGAAGTGGTAGAGGGTTTCCTGTTTGAGCAGGGGGTCGGACTAGATGACCTAAAAGACCTCTTCCAATTCTGCTTTTTTTTATTGTAAGATTTGGGCAGAAATTTAATTGGTGCCTGCTGCAGAACCACCCCCCCATTGAGTCATTGGCCTTAATACTGCTACGTAATTTCTTTCTGGAAAAGAGCTACGGGTAGAACCCAACCTTTTTCACATGAAATAAATACAGTGATTTAAAAGTGAACCACCTGGCTTTTACTGACCAATTGTGAACCAGCAGCAATTTACTCCCATTGGCAGGACGCCTGCAAAAATCTATCCCGAGAATCCTATATTAAAATAAAATCGAACGAAAACTCACGAATCATTTATAAATTATTATTATAAAATATAATAGATGTAATCGTCTTTTTAAAGTTTTTTTTTTAATCGGGCACTCAGTTAGACAAAAGGCTCCAAAAACAAAAAAAAAAGCCCGCGCTTAGTCCTCACCGCAGGTCCCTCCAGTAGCTTCCGCTTACGCCCATCACCTAACGGAAGTAGCTTTCTTTCCGCTGTGACCGCGTCTCGGCATTACTCGCCGAACTCCTCCCCTTTGTGTAAGGTAAGCGGCTCTTCGATAATCGTCCTTTTATCGGCGCTCCGGTTAGTCATCCGTCGTATATCGAGGTGGGTCCGGTTTCTTCGGGCAGTTGCCTTTCCGATTCTTCTCTTTTGGGTGGTCATTTCTTCATTCCCGCGCCCAAATTTACCATTGGGAGCGTGCGACGTAGACCCTGTCATTGTAGTAAAAGCCTGAAATTAAAGATGGCGCCTTTTCTTGCGCGTTGGGTGCGTTTCTTGGGCCGATCGTAATCGAGAAACATCGGCCACTCGCTGCTACTCTCGTCTTTTAGGCCTGCTTCGCTAGATCGAGAGATCTCTTATGCTCCACCCCAGCCGAGAACTACTCGACAAATAATCTTGTAGCTACTTATTACGGTAATTTTTGTAACACCCCCCCTCCATTTTTTTTTTAAACAGGGCCTTATCTGTAAAGGAAGAAAAATCTGGAGTATAAGTCTACATTACCTTAATGAGGCGAACGCAATGATTTTTGGGGGTCTTTGCAATACTTGATCACATATTTTTACTGCAGTAATTAAGACTTACTGTTGCTGGCCTGAGCATCCTGCATTTGCTCTCTGTTTATTTTTATTTTTTTGATTACTAGCATTCATATAGATCCGGGTGTGCTGCCCAGGGTTGAATGGATGTAAGGATTCTTTAGGGAAAAGATTAAATTAAAAGAGAAATTCACAGGGTTAAAATACACAGGATCTCTTTTCTCCAGGATTTCTTCCTGGCTCCAGGAAGTGATCAAAAAAGACTGTGTTACTGATCTTACCTTGATTGCTGATTTCAGAGTGAGATTTAGCGGGGATTTGCAAATCGTTGTTGAATTTGCCTATTTCATGGAAACATGGAAGCTGAGGTGCTTGTGTGCCCCATGCAGCTGCATTGTTGCAGTACAGTACTTCCAACATCTTCCTCATTTGTCCTGTTTTTTTTGCAAATAGTGGGAGTTCAGTAGTATGTAGACTTGCAGAGGTTACTTATTGGTTATCCCTGTCTTAAGGCATAGATTATTACTTAAATCCTGCATGCATGGAGTTTACACTTTCATATGCATTCCAACACATGCTGTTGCTGTTTCCTACAAAAGGAATATGCAGGCAGTCCTTGACTTGTAACTATAATTAAGACCAGAATTTCCACTGCTAAGCAAAGTGAGTGATTTGGATGTTAAGTGAGTTATGGCCAGTTTTACTTTGCGATGATTGTTAAGCAAATAACTGCAGTTAAGTGGATCCTGTTATTAAGTGAATCTGGATTCCCCTTGTGATTTAGCTTGTTGGAAGCCAGCTGAAAGAATGCAGTTGGTGATCACATGACTCTAGGAAGCAGCAACCATCTTAAATACATGCTATTTGCCAGATGCCCAGATTTTGATCATGTGACTGGGGATACTGTGACAGTCATAAGTGTGAGAACGGATCATAAGTCATTTTCGTCAGTGCCATTGTAACTTTGGAAAATCGCTGAATGAATGGTTGTAAATCTGTGTACCTAGCATTTATGCCAACATATCGTTTGCTATAAAAATGGATGATTGATAATCTGTAGCATTTTATATTGATTTCATTGTGACTATCAGATCTCTGCAAAATGAGGTAGTCACTGCGTGGCAGTAAAACTAAATGGGATCTCACTTTCCCTTGGTGCCTGTCTGGATTTTTGCAGCCTGACTACACATAAACCAGGGTTCTTCAAAATTATTGAAAATTATCAAAATAGCAAGATCAAGTAACAATTGAATCCTTGCTTGCATAAATTCAATGAAGGGTACGAGCTGTTGCATTTGTCCTATTAGCTAGAATTAATTGTGTGTGTGTGTGAGTGTGTATTAATTATATATATTTAATTAGCTAGAGTATATATATCCTGAAGACTTATCAGAATAAATATACACACACACACATATTCTGATAAGTCTTCAGGATACTTTAACTTAAACCATTATTTACCAGAAGAATTTTCAAGAGAATTTATTGAGAACGAAATTGTGCTAGAGTTTTTTCTATTGAGTGAGCTGATGGGCATATCATGTTTGCACATAATGGTAAGCCACAATATAGCTTCCTGCAACCAAGTATAATGGGGGGGGGGGTTCTGAGGGGGACTACTTTGCCCTCAGATACTTTCCTCTGTATTTTACCTGGCTGTTTAAGAGATTCTGGTAATATGAAGATAGCATCATTTGCTGAAATCACCAAAATTATTTATTTGCAGGAACGAGTTAACAAAGCTCTATGCAATGGGAGTATAACTTGGCTTAAATTTATTTTTGTGGTAGAATGGTAGGCATGTCTCTTGTGACAGCCATTGTGTGCATCACTTGCTGTCAAAACCTCAAATGTGCCCCTAATCCTTGTGAAATGAATTTAAATCTTGTGCCATAATAACTTGGACTAGAATTATAATATCATGCAACAGAAAGGGCCTTGGGCTAAGTCACGAATGTAGATGTCTTAGTCTTGCAGATGTCTCCTGGTATGGTTCTACAACATGACTGATCTCTTGAAAGGGTTAGAGGTCACTGTGCTTGTAATGCTTTGTTTATTTGTGCTCTGTAGTATATTGATAATGTTGGGAATTTCGTTTCTAAAACACTTTGGCTCACTTAAGCCTTTATCTTAGTTTTTAGAGAGGGAGACATCACCATGACGGAGAATGATGTTGACAATGAGCTGCTGGATTATGAAGATGATGAGGTGGAAAACCAAGCAGCTGGAGAAGGCGTAGATGTCCCATCTAAGAAAGACGTCAAGGGATCCTATGTCTCCATCCACAGTTCTGGCTTCCGTGACTTCCTATTAAAACCAGAACTATTGCGTGCCATTGTTGATTGTGGCTTTGAGCACCCTTCAGAAGGTGAGTCAAGGTGACTTGTTCCATGGAGAACTTGGGCTTCTGTGATCTCAGTGGCACCAGGTATTAATTCTGCCTTTATTCTCAATGCAGTGCAACACGAGTGTATCCCACAGGCAATCTTGGGCATGGATGTCCTATGCCAGGCCAAATCCGGCATGGGCAAGACTGCCGTCTTCGTTCTTGCTACACTTCAGCAGTTGGAACCAATAACAGGACAGGTATGTCAATGAAATCCAGACTCCCCTCCCCTAGATGAGAGATGGGCACAGGTGTTTGGAGCCTGATCACACATAGGTGGGCTAAGAATAAGCAGGGGTGACGGGAGAAATTGCAAAGAAAAATATTTTTGCCCTTTTTCACAGGTTTCTGTGCTGGTGATGTGTCACACGCGTGAACTGGCCTTCCAGATTAGTAAGGAATACGAACGGTTCTCCAAGTACATGCCCAGTGTCAAGGTGAGAGTCAGGAAGTTGTCCCTGTTCTGAATCATCAAGATTCTCTGCTTATTTGCCATCATGAGAGTGAACAGAAATCTAGAGAATTATTATTTTTTGTATATATTTATATGCCAACTCGTGATCTTGAGCAGCTCACAAAAGCCACACGACATGAACGATACTACTATATGCTCAGTAAATAAAAACACATAACAATGATGTGACCTTTACCTGTTACCAAAAATATAACTGGGAAAGACCCAATTTAACTTTAGGAGGGGAAGATTAACGTCGGGCTGCTCCTAAAAAGGCTTATTTTGAAGCATCTTCCCCTTTAACTTCTTGCAGGCTAGCTGGGGACTTTGAGCCGCTTCTGTCTGCCATCATTGAGTGGGAGGACAGAACATACCTGAGTTAGAAGGTAACAGTTGTCTTAGTGAGATGGGTGGCATAGAAGTTTGATAATTTTTTTTAAAAAGAGATGAACCATAAAAGGGACTTAATAGGTGATAGTGCCTGAAGCTTGGTCAGTGCAGTTCCTGTTCTGTATGGTGTTGACTACAGCAAGGGAGCAGCTGTACTCAATGATTGTAGCTCCTGGATTGACTTCTGGAGCAGCCCTCAGCAAAACAGATTGCTGTATCCAAGTTCAAGTTAAGGACACATTACTGATACCATAGTTAGCCAGTCTAGAAAAGGCTTCATTGGATAGCACAACTACCGTTTGCTGTTTCACCAAAGGACATGAGTCCTGAAGGACCCAAAGTTGTTAACCTGCTGTTCCGGGGTAGTATTAGCCTGTCCAGAGCTAAAGAAGCATTCTGGAAGCTGATGGATTCTAAACAAAACAGCATCTCATCTTGCTATGATCCATCCTCTGTCTGTTCCATTTTACCTGTCCTCTGGACTGGTGGTTCTCCATGAACCCCTGGGGGGCTGCAATGTTGTCACGGAGTCTGCGAAGGCTTGAAGAAATATAATTTGAGTTTGAATTAAGTCTTGGCTGTCCATAGCAGCAAAACGCACTTAAAGAAAAGGTTGAGAACCACTGTTCTAGGCACTGGGGAAAGACTTAACATCTCTTTCTTGGCTTGAAGCTAACATATAAAAATAGGAAAGGATTGAAAAGTTTTCTTGGGCTGTGTCAGATTTGGCATAATATTCTGCTATTTACCACTGCTGAAAATTCAGGCAGTTGATTAAGCAGACTCTAGCAACCATGCCAGACAATATTCTTTCATTCTTCCTTCCCCTAGGTGGCAGTGTTCTTTGGGGGCCTGTCCATCAAGAAGGATGAAGAGGTTCTGAAGAAGAACTGCCCCCACATTGTGGTGGGGACCCCGGGCCGCATCCTGGCTTTGGCCCGCAACAAGAGCCTTAACCTCAAACATATCAAGCATTTCATCCTGGACGAATGTGATAAAATGCTTGAACAGCTTGGTGAGTGTTGAGGGTATTGGAATAGAAACCAAAGACGGGGCTTTAGAGCAGCCGGAAATCTACATTGTGCCCTTTGTAGACTGAGTTTCTATGAAGGCAAGGAAGAATAGGAAGTTTCTCTCTTCTTCTCAGGCCATTGTTACCTTATGGGTATTTTCTGACTTGGCTGTCTCTCTTTTAAAATGGAGGCATTTACGTGACTGTCAATCTGTAGAGAAGATAAAATTTAAAAACACATACGCGGCTCAAAAAAATAAAGGGAACACAAAAATAAGACATCCTAGATCTGAATGAATGAAATATTCTTATTAAATACTTTGTTCATTATATAGTTGAATGTGCTGACAACAAAATCACACAAAAATTATCAATGGAAATCAAATTTAGCAACCCATGGAGGTCTTGATTTGAAGTTACACTCAAAATGAAAGTGGAAAAAAACACTGCAGGCTGATCCAACTTTGATGTAATGTCCTTAAAACAAGTCAAAATGAGGCTCAGTATGCCCTCCCTACAACACCTGGGCATGCTCCTGATGAGGTGGCGGATGGTCTCCTAAGGGATCTCCTCCCACACCTGGACTAAAGCATCCCCCAACTCCTGGACAGTCTGTGGTGCAACGTGGTGTGGGACATGATGTCCCAGATGTGCTCAGTTGGATTCAGGTCTGGGGAAGGGGCGGGCCTGTCCATAGCATCAATGTCTTCATCTTGCAGGAACTGCTGACACACTCAAACCACATGAGGTCTAGCATTGTCGTGCATTAGGAGGAACCCAGAGCCAACCGCACCAGCATATAGTCTCACAAAGGGTCTGAGGATCTCATCTCGGTACCTAATGGCAGTCAGGCTACCTCTGGTGAGCACATGGAGGGCTGTGTGGACCCCTAAAGAAATGCCACCCCACACCACTACTGACCCACTGCCAAACCGGTCATGCTGGAGGATGGTGCAGGCAGCAGAACGTTCTCCACGGCATCTCCAGACCCTGTCACATCTGTCATGTGCTCAGTGTGAACCTGCTTTCATCTGTGAACAGCACAGGGCACTAGTGACGAATGTGCCAATCTTGGTGTTCTCTGGCAAATGCCAAACATCCTGCACGGTGTTGGGCTGTAAGCACAACCCCCACCTGTGAACGTCGGGCCCTCATACCACCCTCATGGAGTCTGTTTCTGACCGTTTGAGCAGTCACATGCACATTTGTGGCCCGCTGGAGGTCATTTTGCAGAGCTCTGGCAGTGTTCCTCCTGTCCCTCCTTGCACAAAGGCGGAGGTAGCAGTCATAACTGCCTCTGCTTTCCACCTGTTGTCTATTCCATTTGCACAACAGCATGTGAAATTGATTGTCAGTCAGTGTTGCTACCTAAGTGGACAGTTTGATTTCACAGAAGTGTGATTGACTTGGAGTTACATTGTGTTGTTTAAGTGTTGTTCCCTTTATATTTTTGAGCAGCGTATTTTAATAGGAATAGCACTTAGACTTATATACCACTTCATAGTACTTTATAGCAATGCCATAGATATATTCATTAATAATAGCAAGAGCCCTTAAACTTATATACCACTTTACAGAGAGCTTTCACTCTCTGAGCAGTTTACAAATGTCAGCATACAAAACCCAACAATCTGGGTCCTCATTTTACCCACCTCGGAAGGAAGGAAGGAAGGCTGAGTCAGCCTTGAGTCAAGTCAGGATCGAATTGCTGACAGTTGGCAGAGTTACTCTATGTTCTAACTGCGCCACCGGGGCTCTTTTTTCAAAGCTTTGAGATGTGTGTGTGTACAGTTTAATCCAGGTAGCTATTGTTAACCTGTTGGCCTTTTTTCCCTCCCAGATATGCGTCGAGATGTCCAGGAGATCTTCCGCATGACCCTGCATGAAAAGCAGGTCATGATGTTCAGTGCTACTCTCGGCAAGGAAATCCGCCCCGTGTGCCGCAAATTCATGCAAGACGTAATTAAAACCCTTCTACCTTCTTTACCCACCTGGCCGGTCAGCCTACCTACCTCCCTCCCTCTCCCCCATCCAGGGAAGGAGAAGGGGGCCGGCACGGAGAACATTACCACACTTGACAGCTCATTGGGCTGCACCCCTTGCTGCCCCCTCACCTAGCCAGTTCTGCTGAGGCATCTGTAGGACACATCACTTTCCGGAAGATCATTCGGGTGACGCTTAGAGCCTCCTTTGCACACACGAGCGACAGCACCTCTCCCAATAGGGTCCAAAAGGGCACTTCCGCTATGATCTTGTTTTGGCCCCTCTGGCACACT
This sequence comes from Pseudonaja textilis, assembly GCF_049901715.1. Classification (NCBI taxonomy): domain Eukaryota; kingdom Metazoa; phylum Chordata; class Lepidosauria; order Squamata; family Elapidae; genus Pseudonaja; species Pseudonaja textilis. The sequence goes on from NC_141991.1 coordinate 15,075,067, forward strand.
TAGCTTAGAGATCATCTACATTTGACTTAGGGCGGATCCGTCCCAGAAGGATCCTCTTTTATGCTTTTCCCACCTGGCAAGCGGCGCGACATTGGCAGCGCTCCCCTTGCTGCCCCAGTTCCCTCCCTCCGCGTGGAATTTTGCCTTCTGCTTGTGTCAGCACCGTGCACAGAAGATCCTGGCCCACACACGCACCCACGTTCAGAAGATCCTGGCCCACACACACCCAGGCAAGTGGTAGCCTTTCTGTTTTCCATTCCCCTTCCCCCCCGCCCCCTCGGCTCCCTGCGTTAAACCTGATACACACATTACGCACAAGAGACAACTGCGGCCTGTGTGTTCCTGATCCTGCCCTCCCTCGCCCCGCCCCTCCCTGCCCACGCATTCTGGAGACCTGCGGCGAAGGACTCCCCGAGGGATCCGAACAATCGGAGGCAGCCCAGTGGAGCGGACGCCTGGTGACCCGGAGGAGAAGTTCTATCCTTTTTTGGAACGGGCAAAAAAAGCGTTATTTTCTGTAACCCTCTTTTCTCCTCCCCCCACCCCCACCCCCCTTGTGCCATGAGGGAAAGGGATTTATTTCAGAGCCTTTGCAGCGGGAGGGCACTTTCCCTAGAGAAGCCCCTAAATTATAAGGCAGGAAAGTTGACACTTTAGAACGGGGGAGGGGAACGACACGGCCCTTTTATGGCTTACAGGCTTCGACTCCCAGAAGCCGCAAGTCATAAATGGGCCATCGTTTCCCCACCCCTGCTTTAGAGCGCGCTAATAAGAATGTTAAATTAATCCTGGAATGAGTTGACCGGGGTGTTTGTGTTCAAAAAAAAAAATCAGGCGATTTTACTGGTCTGATATGAGCAGGTCAAAATGATGTCCTCTCTCTTATATGGAAGGAAAGGAATGGCAGCTCCTTTTCTCTTGTTGCCCAGATCTTGTTACTCTCTTTAAGCCAAGCAGGTTAAGGTGCGACCCTGTGCATGGTTAAATGTTAAACATCTTGGAGAAGTGACCAGTGGAAGTTAAGGAGCTGGAGTAAACCCGCTTTTTCCCTACAAGTGGGTGTCCTCCGTGTTTTTTTTTTTTTTTAATTTTAGGTAATGAAAAGTGGATTGTTGAAGCTATTTGAAAAAGGGATTATTTGAAGACTATATTCAAAATCCAGATGTGACTCAAATTATGTTAAGGCAACAATATTAATGTCTTATTACGGAGATATGTTTTTAAAAGGTGACGTTAGCCCCTCCCATTCACAGAATGTTTTGCAGGATAAATCCTTGGCTGACAAGGGAGAGTGCTGCTTCCCAGTGTGCACTGCTTAGGCGCATGTGAGCTGTTTTTGAGTGTTATTGTTGGAAGGAGTTAGCCAGCCTTTGTTTTCTGGACCTGCCCTAAGGGACCAGGGCCTGTGTGGTAGAGAAAGCCGCTCCTGTGCACACCTGTGCTTCTTGTCCTACCCCTCTCCCCTCCAAGCCCAGGTCAGTCTTACCTTGGTCTAACTGGCCCTGGATTTGCTTCTCAGCCTATGGAGATCTTCGTGGATGATGAGACCAAGCTGACGCTGCACGGTCTGCAGCAGTACTATGTCAAACTGAAAGACAACGAGAAGAACCGCAAGCTGTTTGACCTGCTTGATGTGCTGGAGTTCAACCAGGTGCTTTCTGGAAATAGAGCCTGTGTCTTGGGGACCTGGGGGTGGTGGGGAAGGCCCAGAGCTGGCTAAACCCAGTACAGGTAGCCATCGACTTATACCCACTTATTTGGCAAGCATTTGAAGCTATAAGGGCACTGAAAAAAAATGTGACAGCTGGTGCTCATGCTTACAACCATTGCAGTATCCTATGGTCATATGATCAAAACGCAACAGCAACCAAGTACAGGTAGACTTTGACAACAGTTGATTGAGTGACTGTTTCAAAAGTTGTGTGTCACCGAAAAAAGTGGTACATGACCATTTTTCACACTTGTGACCATTGTGGCATCTCTAGTCACGTGATCAACATTTACAATCTTGGCAACGGACTCGTGACAGTTGCAGTGTCCTGGGGTCACGTGATCAGCTTTTTGCGGTCTGACCAGCAAAGTCAATGGGGAAGCCAGATTCACTTAACCGTGTTACTAATGTAACTGCAGTGGTTCACTTAACGCTCATGAAATGAGGCAAAATTCACTCAATAAGTGTTTCACTTAGAAACTGCAAGTTTGGGCTTAATTGTGGTCAAAAGTCAAGGATTACCCGTATTTACGACAGTCGCTGTATCCCTAGATCAGGTGATCCATTGGTCACCTACCCGGCCTGCTTCAAACAAGCAAAGTTAGATAATCCAGATTACCTTAACAATGGTGTGATTCACCTAAACTGCAGTGATTTGCTTAACTGCGGCAAAACTCATAAGAGCAGGCTTGATTCACTTAACAGCCGTCTGCTGAGCAAGGAAAATTCTGCTGTGGTTGTGATCATAAGTCAACTACCCCATTTTCCCGAAAATAAGACCTAACCTGAAAATAAGACCTAGCATATTTTGATGCATGTGCCTAATATAAGCCCTATTTAAGAGTGCACAACTGTGTAGCCGACCATTACATCTAGTTGCTTGTGCCATGGCCACGAGGCGGGGTGTTGGTGGGGCTGCCCCACATGGCACGCGCCTGCTTACCTCAGGGCCTTTTCAGCCAGGCCACCCGCGCCCAGACACTTGCCTCGCAGCGGCAGCACCAGCAGCCATGTGCAGCAGGAGCCCACTTCTGCGTTCTCCCAGCTGCAGCGGAGCAGGAGGTCGAGTGGTGTGTTGGGGCTGTGGCTGGGAGGCAAGGCAGGCGTCGAGGCATAGGCCCTGAGGTGGTAAGCCGGTGCAGGCAACATGAGGAAGCTCCACCTTCCCTTCTCTGTGGCGGCAGCACTCGAGCACTGCGCAGCTTCCTGCCCTGCCCTGAACAAACAAGAAGTGGGCTTCCTGTACGTGGCCCCACCCCCAAAATAAAGCCCGGGTGCTTATTTTTAGGCCCCAAAGAAAATAAGACCCGGTCTTATTTGGGGGGAAACCCACGGGTATATGTTCATCTTTAAAGACAGTTTGGGGATCTTGAACGCTAGGGGTTGGCGGCTTCTGCTACAACTGTCGTACGTACATTTTGGGCAGAAAGTAGCCTTGTCAGACAGGAGGTTTGCTTATGTTGCTCTGAAAAAAAATAAAAAGCTAACTGCCACTTTTTGACAAACTCCGGAGTTGCCCAAGGGGTCTTCAACAAAACCTAACTAAGGAAGGTTCACGGGTGTTCCTTATGAACGTGGTGGGTTTGACGTTCCTCTTCTTTTGCCTAGGTGGTCATCTTTGTGAAGTCTGTGCAGCGTTGCATAGCTCTGGCTCAGCTCTTGGTGGAGCAGAACTTCCCAGCCATTGCCATCCATAGGGGCATGCCCCAGGAAGAGAGGTGAGGCTGTGGCGGGAAGGGGTTCCGAGTCCAGTTCAGCTGCCTGCGGGGTCCTTTTGCTGTGATGAATTTGCTCAGACTAGAGTCTCTGACTTCTTCAGTGCTGAGGCTTTAAAAGCCCTGAGCAATGGCCCCTGCAGAAGCTGTTATAAAATCTCTTGCCAAAAAGTTGATTTGTACGAGGAAGGCACTTGACAAAAGAAATGGGTATCCTGGGGAGAAAAGGCCTGTTTCTCATTTGAAATGTTCCAAAACAGTAAAGGTTAGGGATATATAGGGTACGTTGCTTTTCACATGCGCATCAAGATGAGCAGTGTTAGATCCTGAACATTATGTGGGTTTTAGAACCCACATTTTCCAGAAGTCTGGAATGTTGCATTTTACGCTTTGGGGAGCGGTTTGGATGGTTTTCCAAAAGTAAATTCTCTGAACCAGAAGCAGATTGAGGTGTTCCAAGGTTGCCTGCTCCTGAAACGAGCGTTTTGTGTGGAATGCAATGCCATGTCTGGAAAATTTCAGATCGTCAATACCGAAACTTTCCAGTGGAGATTTGATACAGAATATTCCATTCTCGAGTTAATGTCTTTTACACATCCTGCATTTTGCATGTGTGTAAAGATGTGTAGAAAGAATAAAAGTCTTGGTTAGGTCACAGTAATGGAAATGAAAACAAGGGTTCAAAAAGTATAACCTATAGATGACGGATCACCAATATCACTTTATAGCCCGCGGACAATTTTGAGTGGGCCCAAAAAGGTCCCCTTTTAAATTTTTTAGTTGGGAGAAGCTTAAGAGGCCAATAGGTTTTTTTTGTGGGGGCATTTCACCTTATAAAAGATCTGACGAATCTCATATTGGGCTCCTAGTTCCACCTACTTTCTCAATGTAGGCTTTGGAATGTCTCCCAAAGACCAACATAGCATTCAAAATAATTTGATAAATAAAAATTAAAATGACAGAAGCCCTCTACCTCTGTTCTGTGGGTGAAGTTTCATGCTGAAGGGACACTACCGTGTGTTTGCTGTCTCGTATAGATTGTCGCGGTACCAGCAGTTCAAAGATTTCCAGCGTCGTATCTTGGTAGCCACCAATCTGTTTGGTCGTGGCATGGATATCGAGCGGGTCAACATCGCTTTCAACTACGATATGCCAGAGGATTCAGACACTTATTTGCACCGGGTAAGCTGAGCTGTCCAAAAAGCAACCTCCTAAATTTCCTCCGTTTGGGTGCCCCAACTGGGGATGGGTATGAAAGTCCAAGGTGTAATTTGCAATGATGAATTGCTCAGACTAGAGTCTCTGACTTTTTTCTGATGTCTCTTTGAAAGCCCTGAGTAAGTGCCCTTGGTTGAAACAGCTTTGCTTTTAGTCCTCTACTGACCTTCAATTGGTTTTGAATCCTATTTGGGGCTCACGTGTGGGAAAAAAAAAATCCATTCCCGTCTTCTCATTTCTGGATTCTAGGTGGCTCGTGCTGGTCGCTTCGGCACAAAAGGTCTGGCAATCACTTTTGTGTCAGATGAGAATGATGCTAAGATCCTAAATGAAGTGCAGGATCGCTTCGAAGTGAACATCAGCGAACTTCCTGATGAAATCGATATCTCTTCCTACAGTGAGTGTGTTTTACCGATTGTCCTCAACTTACTATCACAACAGTTGAGCCCCAAATTTATGTTGCTGATTGAGACATTAAGTGAGTTTTGCCCCATGTTACAACCTTGCTTGGCTCAGTTGTTCAGTGAATCATTGCCGTTGGTAAGTTAGTAACCCAGTTGTTAAGGGAATCTGGCTTCCCCATTGATCTTCCTTGTCAGAAGGTCACAAACGGGGATTACAGATAACAAATAATCAGAATTGGAAGGGACCTTGTAGGTCATCTAGTCCAACCCCCCGCCCAAGCAGGAGACCCTACACCATTACTGACAGATGGCAGTCCAATCTCTTCTTGAAAGTCTCAAGTGATGGTGCTCCCACAACTTCCAAAGGCAAACCAAATTCCATTGGTTGATAGTTCTCACTGTCAGAAAGTTTCTCCTTATTTCCAGGTTAAATCTCTCCTTATTCAGTTTCCATCCATTATTCCTTGTCTGGCCTACAGGCGCTTTAGAAAATAGCTTGACCCCTTCTCTGTGTGGCAACCCTTTAAATATCGGAAGACTGCTATCATGTCTCCCCTGGTCCTTCTCTTCACTAGACTAGCCATGCCCAGTTCCTGCAACCGTTCTTCATATGTTTTAGTCTCCAGTCCCCTAATCACCCTGGTTGCTCTTCTCTGCACTTTTTCTAGAGTCGCAACATCTTTTTTATAATGTGACCAAAACTGGATGCAGTAGTCTAGTCTAGGTGGTTTTACTAAGGCTTTATAGAGTAGCATTAGTACCTCACTTGATCTTGATTTAGGATTGCATTAGCTTTTTGGGCTGCTGCTGCTGCACACTGCTGGCTCATATTTAGCTGGTGGTCCCCAAGACACAACAACGGTCATAAATATGAACCAAGTGTTTGAATTTGGACCACATGATCATGGGGGTGCTGCAAAGGTCATAAGTGAAAACTGCAATAAAGTCATAATTTTTTTTCAATGCTGTTGACGCATTGAACTTTCAACGGTCACTGAACAAACTATTGTAAATTGGGGGTTACCTGTACTGTGTTTTAGCCCAGCCCACCGCATCTTTGCACAGTTAAGTATTTCGGAAAGAGAGTGTGGAGAGGAACCCGTGGCTGATGGCACAACAGTATTGCCTTCTAGGCAATTTGCAGAGTAGAACTTTATATTTTCCAGATAACAATGAAAAGTTGATGTTTATTAGTACAGTGTAAATATTCCCACTTTCAGTATACAGATAGACCTTGGCTTATCGAGTCCAAAATTTATGTTGCTAAAGAAGTGAATTCTGCCTCATTTTACAACCTTTCTTGTCACAGTTAAGTGAATTTTGACAGTTATTAACATGGTTGTTAAGTGAACCTGGCTTCCCCATTAACTTTACTTGTCAGAAGGGGTGCAGAAGCTGATCACAATACCAGGAGCCATTGCAACCATCATAAATATGAGTGAGTTGCCAAGCATCTGATTTTTGGTCATTTGACCATGGGGATGCTTCAACCATCATAAGTTAGAAAAAGGATCATGAGTCACTTTTTTCAGTACTATTGTCACTTTGAATGGTCACTAAACAAACTTGTAAGTTGAAGACTACTTGGTTTAAATTGTGAGGCTTGCTTCCATTCTAGTGATTCAATATGGTGGGTTAAATAAGGCGCCCTTTTTTGTATTGGTTCTTCCTTAGCTGATTTTTGTTCATTTTAATCTTAGTGTATTTATCATTTGAATGTTTTAAATCAGGGGTGTCAAACTTGATTTCATTGAGGGTTGTGTTTGACCTTAGGGGTTGTGTTGGGGGTGCCTGTGGCGGCCCAAGTATTCTGCCAGCAAAACCTGAGCTCTTGAGGGTCTCACACAACCATCCCGAGCTCCGTTTTTGCTGGCAGAGACACCATGGGCCAGTCTTTCGTTGTTTCTGGGGTGGCCCCGTGGGCCAGATTTAAGCATCCCACGGGCTGGATCCGATCCATGGGCCTTGAGTTTGACACCTGTGTTATATTATGCCTCCCAGGATTGCTTGATAGATTGTTAACCTATAAATTTAATAAATAAAAATAAATAAACCAAATTATTATTTGAGAGAAACATGGTTCTTTTTGTGGTTTTTTTATCCACTTTATAAGCTGGGGGGAACGGAAGGGCAGTGTTGTTTTGAGTGAACATAAAGAAGTTGAGAATAGCTTAAGGGGAGATATTGAGAAATGAGCGAGCGTAGGAAAGTGATTTTCTGCTCTTCAAGTGGGAGTTGAGATTTGCTTCGATGTAACGACGGACCTTTTTCATTTAGCCAGGAGCCGCTCACTTGCCCTGTTCTGCCTGACGCCTTCTCTCTTTCTCTCTCTTTTTTTTTTTTTCAGTTGAACAGACCCGATAAAAGGGGGGCTCGCCTCTCCTTGTTGACCTTGGTTTTAATTCCTGACCTCTGCCACTTTCCTGAAATTTCACATTTAATTTCACCTGATGGAGAAAGAAGTGACTGACTGTCTGGAATACAAACCTACCCCCAGTCCTGTGGCAGGGATAGAAGAGCTTCTGTCACTTAGCTACGTGTAGTGGAAAACGAGGCCGATCACAGCAAAACCTCCATTGCTCATTTTGAGAGAGAGAGAGAGAGAGCTCGTTGGGGTGGAAGCCTAATTGCTTGACCGGCACTCAAGACGAAAGGAGCACCTTCCCGTCGATGCTTTTAATACAAAAAGAGACTTTTGACTTTCAGACAGATGTTCACTGCCTGCCTACCAGCAAGGGGTTTTTTTTGGGGGAGAATTCCACACGTTGTATTACTCCACTGTGTTTCTCCAGTCGGCAGGTCATCTTCCGCACTGCTGACAGGAAGCGCAAAAGAAAAGGGGGGAAGGAGCCGAGGTGGTGGTGGTGGGGTTGCTCTTGTGAATTTGTGACATTCAAAAATTGTGTTTTGTTTTAAATGGGGGTGACTTCCTCGAACAGGAGAAACCTCAGAAAACAAGCTTCCTTTTATAATGCTCTCTCATGCCATTTTAAAATCCACTTTTTAATTCCCCCCCACCCACTTTTCCCTGTGTATTCCTCATGGCTTTCAACTTTGTCTGCATGTTAGCATTACTTCCACCCCTGCTGGTATCTTCTGGCGGGTAAACTAGTAGTGAAAGTTAGTCATGTTTTAGCTGTGGCTTGTTCTCTCTCTCTCTCTTTCTCACCCTCCCTCCCTCCCTTTGAGACCCTCTTATTATTTTTTGTAATAAAGGAGCCCAGCTCTTAAGGGTGACTGATTAAACTAGTCTTGTGAATAAACATTTTTTCTGGTGTGGTTTCGTTTTTTAGGATTATGGCTCTATAGTACCTAACAACATAACTTCATCTTTTCTTTTTCTTTTTTACTGTGAGCACACAGGCCCACGTTAAAATGAAATTATATTATCTGCTCCCAAGAGAAAGTATACATCTACCCATACATAATACACATGCTATATACATACATAAAAATATAACTGCCCCCATACATACATACATTAATACATATATATTAATCACTTCCATTTTGAATACATGGATATAAAACCAGGACTAAGAGGACAAGTTCAACATTGGACAGTTACTTGTACACTTAAGGCCCGAATGATTACAACTGGCCTTGAAGCAGAGTGGATACAATCTATTTAAAAAAATAAATAGGATTTTTTTTAAATTTTTATGAAATTTATTTTAATAAAATGTGCTTGGAGTAAAAATAAATCTAAAGATAGTTTTCTATTTAAGATATATTAATTTAGTTTATTCAGCATGAAATGGGAGCTTAGTTAATGTAGCTTGAGGCTGTATATTCTGCAATATTTACATTTTTGGTAAACTCAAGGAATCCAAGCTCTGCAAAGCTGAGGTAACATGCATTATTAATGCATTCACACAATTCCACAGTAACCGTGAGATAAGTCATGAAACAAAGTTCAGGAATATTCCTTTATCCTGCCGTTTTTGCAAATCTATGTACACTACAAACGAGAAATGCATCTGTACCACCGGGCTCTTAAGTGAGAGGAAGAAGGGCAAGCAGTAAAAATGAAAGTGAAACCTAAGCAGCTTATAAATAAAAGCACCGCATTTCCAAATCTCTTATGGCAGCGCCTTTTACTGAGCATCCAGTCACCTGCGTGCCGCTACCCTCACCTTGTTACTGCTGTATCACCAGCTATCCAGTGGCGGGATTCAAATTTTTTTATTACCGGTTCTGTGGGCGTGGCAGGGGAAGGATACTGCAAAACCTCCCCACCCCACCAACCTGCTTTCCAGCTTCGCTCTCCTGTGCAAGGCAACCAAAGAAGACCCAGCCGATCAGCTGGGACTCAATGGGAGGCAGGGAGTAGATGGGGATGGGACCAGTCAGAGGTGGGATTTGCCGGTTCTCCGAACTACTCAAAATTTCCGCTACCAGTTCTCCAGATCTGGTCAGGACCTGCTGAATATCCACCTCTGCAGCCATCCCAGTAAAATGAATGGGACTAAGTAAATCCACAGCAGGTCAGAGGAAGAACCGCTGCGGGACAGAGATGACAACTGCTCTTTAAAAATTATGGTTTAAAATCAAGCCTTTTTAAGAGTGATTTAAATTGACTCGATTTAAATCAAACCCACCCAGCCTTGGTGAATCCTTAGTTAATAACAGCTACGGAACGATAACGCATGATTTATCTGGCCCACGGACTGCTAGTCCTCTACTCACGGCCTTAATGGAGCCTGCTTATCATAGATGTAATTGCAGCTTTCATTAAGTAAATCTCCCTGGTTGTTAAATGAAGATGGTCATGAAGTGAACACTGGCCGTTTAAAGCACACCGATGGCTTGCCATGGACATTGAGCAAAACTTTGGCTATGCGATGTAATTGCCAGAACCTGGAAGTGTGAGTGTTCAATAAAACATTTGGGAAGCATAACCGTGTGACTATAGGAAACTGGGAATTATAAATGCGACCCTGTTGCAGAATGCGTGAAATGTGCTCATGTGACCAGGAAGGGGGTAGGAGCAATTTTCAAAAACTGGGTCATAAATAAGCCCCAAGGTAGGTGGTTGTGACTTTGAACTCTTGCTGAGCAACCAGTCATAAATTAAGAGGGTCCTACTTTGATGGGATGTGTTTTTATTTGGAGTTTCTCTACAATCTTTCCAGGATGTGTGTCTGTGGTGAGAACAGGTGCCCACTTGATCCTCACCCAGTTGAAATTTGCCACATATAAACTACCTTTTGTTGAGCGTTCTCTTGTGTACAGTAAAAGATTAACAAAAAGACACCACAGGGTTGCAAAAGGCCTCAAGAGCAGCAGCTGTGGTAGCAACAACTGTGTGTCTTCTCTTCCCCCCCTCCACATTTTGTGCCTGTGCAGTTGCTCAATGACCGGTAGTCCTCGACTTATGACTGCAACTGAGCCCCCATATCTGTTGTTAAGTGAGACAGTTAAAAGTTTTGCCCCGTTTTAGAAGCTTTCTTGCCGCAGGGGTTAAGAGAATCGGGTTAGATTTTGCAGCCAAAATTCAAATTCAGAAGATTTGATTCAGCAGGATTCATTAACTTCTTTATATACATAATGACATATGAAATAAAGTTTACAATACCATTAGTAGTTTCTTCCAACATGGTAAAGGTTACAAACAAAAACACCAGCAGATGAAAGAACAGCAGAGAACAGTTTCTGTTTTGATTCAGAGTTGCAGACAAGACTGCAGCTTCAGAGCTCCAGAGCTTAATATAGAGCCACGCCTAGGCTTCTTCCAGTTTCAGTTTCCAAACAGCCCTCATTGGCTGATTTAGTTGCTATGCCTATTCATTGGCTGACCTTGTTACCATCCTCTACCAGTTCATGAATATTTTGACAAATCATTGTAGTTGATAAGTTAATAACCTGGTTGTTAAGTGAATCTGGCTTCCCTATTGACTCTGCTTGTCAGGTCGCAAAAGGGATTCACATGACCTCAGGATACAGTGATGGTCATAAGTTTGAGGCAGTTGCCAAAAGAGCTGTGGTGGTGGGTTAGAATGCAGTATTGCAGTATAACGCTGCCCACTGTCGGGAGCTCGATCCTGCCCGGCTCAAAGTTGACTTGGCCTTCCGTCCTTCTGAGGTGGGTAAAATGAGGGCTCTGTAAACAGCTTAGAATGGGCTGTAAAGCAACTATGAAGAGTATATAAGTCTAAGTGCTATTGCTGTTAATCAGTAATAAATACAACATTGATTCCCCCCACCTCTCAACGGTCACTTTCTTAGTGAAACCTTTCCTTCTTTCCTTCCTTCCTCCCCTTGCCTCCCTCCTTTCCATAATCACCCATCTTTTATGCCCAAATAACCCTGGATGGCTTACAGCAAGAATGATAAAACATAAAATAATAATGCTAACATACTCCCCTGTACATTTGCTGGGATCCAATCTCACTTTAGCCTGGCACTTTCATATTCAGCCAATGTGGCTGGGTTTTGGTTCAGCATGATTGGATACTGAAGCAATTCGATTAGCATGTTATAGGAATACTAAACTTTTATTTTTATTTATTTTTGTCAATTTCTTATAAGATAATAGGTATAAGTAAAAACATAGTTATGAATACCTGGATACATATAACAAAAATAAAAAGAAACAATAGGACAGGGATGGTAGGCACTTTGGTGCGCTTATACATGCGCCCTACAGACCTCTTAGGAAAGGGGTGAGGTCAATAGAAGAAAGTCTAAGGCTAAAGGTTTGGGAAAGAAACCACAGAGTCAGAGTATTCCAGACATTGACCACTCTGTTGCTGAAGTCGTATTTCCTGCAATCAAGTTTGGTGTGATTAACCTTGAGTTTGTATCTATTGTGTGCTCTTGTATTGTTAAGGTTGAAGCTGAAATATTCATTGACAGGTAGGACATTGCAATGTATGATTTTATATACTATACTTAGATCGGACCGAAGGCGGCGTAATTCAAGGTTTTCTAGATCTAGAATTTCAAGTCTGGTGTCGTAAGATATTCTGCAACCAGTAGAGGAGTGGAGTGGAGAACTCTTCTTGTGAAATATTTCTGGACTTTCTCAACTGTGTTAATATCAGATACATAATGTGGGTTCCAGACTGATGAGCTGTATTTAAATATTGTTCTAGCAAATGTTTTGTAGGCTCTAGTTAGTAGTGTAATATTATCAGAGAAAAAGCTACATAAGATTAGGTTAACAACTCTTAATGCCTTTTTGGCTATGTAGTTGCAGTGGGCTCTAGCACTTAGATCATTAGAGATGAGTACTCCAAAATCCTTGACAGAGTTTGGATCATCAACAAGGTCTTGACTATTCAGCCTGTATTTTATTTTCTGATTATTATTTATTTTCTGATAAACTATATTGAGGCTTAGCATAATGTGGGAACTAAGCCACGCACACCCAGGTCAAACACAACCCTGATGCAGCTCCTCAATAAAACTGAATTTTGACACCCTTGCCCTAATCTAACCAGTTCATTTTTTAAGGATTTTTCCCTTTAAGAGACTGTAGGTGAGCTCCAGACAGGCCTTGGGGAAAGGTAATGTAACTTGAGTCTCATCTCTACCAATATTTTAAAGACTTGGGAGTTTGATCTGGTAGTCTGATACTCTTGGCCTGGTAGCACATTACCATACCTGCCGGCCTTTGGAGATGCTTGTTGTAAACTTCAAAGGTCTTCCTGCATGTGAGAGCCATTCATGCAGCCTCTGTGAGGGATAGGATCTTTCAGAGCTAAAAAATTTTTTCAAACTTGGCAATTCTAAAGTGAAGATTTCAAACTTTCTGAATTCCCCAGTTGGCTGGAGAATTCTGGAAGTTGAAATCCACCCAGCTTAAAGTCCCCGAGTTTGAAAAACACTCCTCCCTCTCTCAGAAACTAATCTTGTTTTTTTTGTTGTTGTTTTGCAATCCTTAAAAGACCTATTTGCTAATTCTCTGCATTTTTATTATTAATCTACGCAACCGATAGCCATCATTAATAGTTAACACGTGTCTTTATTCTGGATTTCAACCTCTCGATTTGAAAAGTTGGCAACCCCCCCCGGAGGGAGGGGTTGAGTTGAGCCTAAAAATGCAATTCCAACTATTTTAACAACGCACTTTCGTTTTTGACCCTGGGGGGAAAAAAATAACTCCCTTTCCCTGCGGATCCCATACCCATTCCTCCCCCCTCCTCCCTTTGGTTGGAAGGGAGGGAGGTAATTTAAGCAAGCTCTTTTTCTGCTACTCTGGAAAAGCTTGGGCGGCTCCGATGTTTAGTTTATTTTATTTTTTCCAGGGAGCCACGAAAGGAGAGCCCAGCAAGGAAAAAAGCAGAGGGATGGGAAAAGATCGACGCTCGTTCCCGAAGTCCAGCGCGCATCTCCCATCCAGGGCGCAAGCCTCACAAACCCACAAAACATCACACACACACAAACCCACATAACGATCCTCCCGCAGCCCTCAGGCCTCTCTCGGCTCATTCCCGCTGGCTTGGTTCCTTCCTTCCCTCCGCCTCCACCCGGGGCGCCCCCGCCTCTCAACCCTCCCAACTTGCAAAGCAGCTGCCGCTTGGCAACTGCAGCAAAGGAGGGGGAGAAAGAGTCCACAAGCCGCTTGGAGAGCCCCCAAGTTGGGGGAAAAGCTCTTTTTGCTTCTCCTTCTTCGACCTTGCCGGCGTCCTACTCTGGATCGAAAACGTGCGATTTTTCCCCCGCAAAGCCTGCGCGCTTCGAGCGATCGCGCTGAGCCCGCCCTGCCGGAGATCCCCGATCGCTCCGGTTCCTGGGCCGGCTAGATCCAGAGGCTCCCTCCTCCTCCTCTTGCTCCTCGCAAAAGCCTCCACCTTTTCGGGTGCCGCCTCTCCCAATCCGGTCGGGCCAGAAAAGCCAAACAAGGAGGGAGCTCGTCTTTCTCTCCTCCTCGCGCCCTCCCTCTTCTGCGTCGAAGGCTGGGCAGCTTCTCCCTCTTTCTTCCCTTTCTCTTTCTCTCTCTCTCTCTCTCTCTCTCGCGTTCTCTCTTTCTTTCTCTCTCTCGCCTTCTCCTCCGGGTTTGGCGGCTCCAAAGATTCCGCCACCCCCCCACCGACCCCCTCTTCCCGGCCTGCCTGCCTGCCTTCCTTCCTCCCGGTTTTCCCCTTCGCTTTTGCTGGCGGTTGCTGCTTGGAAGCGCCAAGAAAGGAGGGCGAGATTGCAAATGCAAACCTCCCCCGCTCCAGTTCAGAAAGCGAGGACGGAGGGGGCGCCTCGACCCCTTGAGAAGCAGAGCGAGCCCAACGCGCGATCCGAAGGAGAAAAGTTGCTCCGGAGACCTTTACGCGCAAGTGTGCGCTGCGCTCCCGCACGGGTATATATAGATGTGTGTGTGTGTGTGTGTTTGTCGATCAGGTGGGTCGCAATACGGCGCGGGATCTTCCAGTTTTGGGGGGGTTGTTGTGGACTTTGAGGGGGGGCGTAATAGGGGGGAGGTAAGCTTCGTGGATCTCGATCCTTTGATTCGACTCGATGCGCGGATTAGGAAAGGGAGGCTGTTCCTTCCAGATTTGAATTGCGGGGAGCGGGGGGGGGGGAGCAGTGGATTGGAAAGGGGAGGCCAAAGCTTGCTCGGAATGGGCAATCCAGGCCTGAAAAGGCAGTTCCAGCAAGCGCAGGATGCTATAAATAGATCATATAATATCAGTCCGCCAAAACCCCCCCCATTTTTTTTTTTTCATTCATTGGTGAGCTGAATGCCTGCCTCGAAACATTTTCTCCACTTGGAGTTTGGGATGCAAATTCCAGGTAGAAGTGGTGGTTGTTGTTGTTTTAATCTAGTGCTTTGCAGAAACCAGCATAGATGGTTGCCTAGCTGGGCATAGCCAACACAGACATAGACAGACAATGGTTGCAGATTAGATTTTTTTTTATTCCCCTCCTTTTGAAAGGCCCACAATAGGAATCTCGAGTGTTTTGGCAAAGATCTTATTATGCACCTTCGGGTAATATTAAAACGGTAAAGATAAGTGTTGTACCTCAGGTTTATTTCTTTTAATTTATATAACTGCCTCACTCTCCTAAGCAGCGCTCCAATTTGGCCTCTTCAAAATTCCTTTCTGTGTGAGGTGGCTTTTAAAAATTCCTTTTTATGTGAGGTGGCTCTAGCAAACCTCTTCTTTGTTGTAAAGTGGAAAAGATTAAATTAACAGCTGAAATTGGCCAAAAGAGCTGGCGTGGAAGAGGGCAAAGTTCAGAGAGCCATCACTCTTGATAGCTTGGCTCTCAAAACATGCTAGTGCTATCTGATAATTTTAAGCTACTGTTTTGAGGTGGCTGTTTTGCAGAGGTATAGATACAAAAAAAAAATGGAAAAGGGTGAGCCAAAAACTAAGTGAAATGGTTCCAGGTAAACAGGGAGTTCTTTGAACAGGTGAAATGTCCTTTTGGATAAATGTCTGAGCCATTTATTACTACAACGGTGGCAACTTTAAGATGTGGACTTCAACCCCCAGAATTCCCTAGCCACTGTGCACTTCCATCCCCAGAATTCTGCAGTCAGCATGCTGGCTTGGGAATTCTGGGAGTTGAAGTCTACACCTGGTAAACATGCCAAGGTTGAGAAACACTGGTTTAAGTGAATATTTGCAGTGAAGCCCCAAGGAGGCTTCCTCCTAATTTTAAGGAGAAAAGAATTTATGTGTGTTTATAGCAGTGTTTCTCAACCGTGGCAACTTTTAAGATAGCTATTGTTAGAATAGAATAGAGCTGGAAGGGACTTTGGAGGTCTTCTAGTCCAGCCCCCTGCTCAACCAGGAGAAAACCTGTACCAGTGGTCGCCAACCAGTGGGCTGGGGACCACTGGTGGTCCATGGGAAAATTTTGGTGGTCCGCAGAGAAATGTCACCCCCAAAGCATTCCCCAAAGTAATTAATCCAGGCTGTGCAGGAACACAAGGCTACACCACCCATATGGCCTGCAGGAACACAAGGCCTGCGTCGCTTGCATTGTGAGGAAAGATAGTGAGGAGAGTGGGGGGGAACTTGCCCCGCTCACCCCACACGTCTGGCCTGGCCACTGGGCTGCTTCTTTCCGCTTCTTTCTTCTGCTTTTGACTGCATACAAGGAAAGCATCAAAAGTCTTTCTTTCTCTCCCCCAAACTCCATCAGAAATGAGTCTTTGGGACCCTACAAGGCATCCTGCTCCAAGAGGCTGCACTGGCAAAGACTCATTTCTGGCAGAGTTTAGGGGAGAGAAAGAAAGACTTCTGCTTGCACGAAGACTTGCACGAAGCCAAAAGTCTCTTTCTCTCTCTCTCCCCCTGAGAACGGAGCTGGAGACGGTATCCTGCGATCCCAAATAAAGAATGATTGATTGGTAGGAAAACAGGGTGGGGAATTTTCCTGCAGACTTTTTTGGGGATTTTCCCCGGGTCTCTGGTCCATGGGATTTAAAATTATAAGTTTGGTGGTCCCTGAGGTCAAAAAGGTTGGCGACCCCTGACCTATACAATCTCAGATAAATGACTGTCCAGTCTCTTCTTAAAAACCTCCAATGATGGGGCACCCACGATTTCTGAAGGCAAGCTGTTCCACTGGTTAATTGTTCTCACTGTTAGAAAGTTTTTCCTTAATTCCAGATTGCTTCTCTCCTTGATTAGTTTTCATCCATTGTTTCTTTTCCTGCCCTCTGGTGCTTTGGAGAATAATTTGATCCCCCCTTTTCTTTGTGGCAGCCCCTCAAGTACTGGAATATTGCTATCATGTCACCCCCTAATTCTTCTTTTCTTTTGACTAGCTAGACCCAAAATCTGCAGCCATTCTTCATATGGTTTAGTCTCCAGGCCTTTGATCGTCTTAGTTGGTCTTCTCTGAACCTTTTTTCCAAACTTAAAAGATCCCAAGATTCTGGGTTGAGGAATTCTGGGAATTGAAATCCACAGAAACTTAAAGAAGCCCTGGCTTAGAGATACTGCTTTCATGATTATCTTTTCATGCATTCTCCTCCTCCTTCACCACCACCACCAAATTAGAGGTAGTTCCTTTGTTTCTCTTAGGGCAAAGTCTATTTATCTCAGTGGGAGTTACTTCTGAGTAATGATGAGCACTCAAAATTTCACAAGCAGATCTTATATAGTTGCTACACTTTGGGAATGGCAGTTCTTGCATTTTGAGGATTGAAGAGATGGTTTGGGCAATCCTGTGATGTCACAGCAAGACAGATATGCCTAAGATTAAAAAAAAACAGGTTTCAACTTGATGATTTCTTATGCTGTGAGAATATTCCTTTGTGCTGCCAATCTGTAGCTCTCTAGGTTCATTTCATAGTTTGAGTTCGCGCTATTAAAAAAAAGTTGTTCTGTCCCAAATTCAGCCTTTTATTTATAGGGAAGAAAGATTTTGCAGACATAAAACAACAATTTTGGAACATCTTAGGAGTGGTGCTAAATTCCCACATGTGGCTAAATTAGGATTATTAAACTATAATTTCTTGAGCAACTCATAGCAGCCAAATCTGCTTCTAATGCTAAATCAGAATAGATGGATTTACAGCTGTTAAATCAAAATCAAGGCATCACATTGGGATTCATTGGGAATGAAGGAGAGCAAATATGCAAAAACAGCAAATCAAGATGTAGGTTAAGTTGTGAATATATTAAGAGGCAGAAAAAAGACAGGAAGACAGATTCTTAATTCCAGATTTAGCTTAATCTCTGCTTTTTCCATAAAGTGAAAATGTAATTTGGTTCATTTTTGGGAGGGTAGGGGGAGAAGAATAAATGTGGGAATATTTGAACCCCTTCCCCCACTCCCAATGTTTCCATTACTCAGAGATTAGGCTAAATAATTAGAGAATTACAAGCTGTCCCTTTTTCTCAGTGCATTCAGAAATTCAACTCATAACTTGCATTCTCTAACACATCTCAAGGAACACTAGATAAAACGGAAAACTGACTGAGTAAATTAGATAGAAAAGAGTTGATATGGGATGAGTGAAAATGTATAGGTTGATTTTCAAGATACAAAATAATATAAACTATATTTGCCCTTACATCAAACTTTTTGGAGTAAGTCATTATTATTCCTATTGTTCCAGACACAAAGTAAAATAATAGGTCACAGTAATTGAAGTAAATGTCTATATTTTCACTATCTTCAGAGAACCAGTTGTGCCCACTTATCCTATCACTTTTAAAATGACAAAAAGCCATTTAAGGCTTTCTCTTACATGTTTCTTATATGGTTCTCAACCTTGGCAGACTTAAAGATGGGTGGATGTCAACTCCCAGAATTCCGTAGCTAGTATGGGCTGGTAGTGGAATTCTGGGAGTTGAAGTCCACCCAATTTTCAAGTTGTGTCAAGATTGAGAAATAGTGATTTAGTCCTTGCCACATCCCAACTCTTCATCCCTTGCTTGTTCTCGTTTAGGCAATTAGTTCATCAATTTAAAACCGCCGCCTTCATTTTAGAAGGAGGGAAAGTCCCACTTTTGACTGGAATTAGCATGGAGTGATATTTTGGAGTGCCTAAATGCCTTTTCCTATTGAAGCAACAATATGTTTTGTTTTGTTTTTTTTGGGGGGGGGGGTTGGTGGTAAAAATACAGAGGAGAAATTCCCACCTCCTCTTTTATCCAGTTTGTCCATAATGCTAGAAGTAGTTGTATGATGTGGTAATCAGTTCTACTTGCTCTTAAGTAAAGTGCCATCCATCATCTCTATTTTCCTGAACAGAGAAAATTATATTCCCGATAGCCAACGTCCGGAAGAACCGTAAACCTGGATGACCTTAATTTATGGAGAAGCTCAATTGTGGTTTACTTGAAGAATGAGTCAGCAACTTCAGGATTTGAAACACTACTAATCAAGCTGAAAGCAGACGCAGAGAAACCCACCAAGTTAATCAGCATTCTTTGCAGTGGGAATCCTTTCCTGGAATTTTTTTTAGCCCAACTGACTTTTAATCTTCCTTTTCCACATTGCTGGTAAAATAGACATCCTGGGCTGGAGGCCTTCTTTGGAGGTAACCAGGATTTTATTCCCTGTGCAATGTTCTTAAACAGAGCCAAGTCGTGGCTCCCTAGACTGTCCTGGTGGAGAGGAAAGCAGGACTTCAACCAGGAGGAGCATTTGAAGGAAAAACCAGAGGTTTCAGTGAAATGCACGGGACCTCCCAAGGCAAGATGGTGGAGTGGCCACCGGCTTTTGGAAATTATTGGATGGGGCCAAGGCTCAGCGGCTGGAGGGCACTCACTGTTTGCTGGGATACCTCAACATGTTGCTCCTCACAAGCCATCGGTGGAGTCTCCAGAACATTTCCAGATTTGCTTCAACTTCACCCGACACCTCTTTGATCTGTGTGTGGTGACTCTGCTCTGTGCATCCTCCCCGGCTTTCCGGTTGGTTATGGATATCCTGGGATTTGGAGGACCTGTGAAGGTTTGGCTCCATGGCTTGGCCTGTTTCTTGGTCAGCGCCTATGGGATGTACTTGGTTCTTTGGTTGGTCCAAGAGTATCTGTTGCAATTTGCCTGTCTCTATGGGTTTTTACAAACCTTGGTTTTGTGGGTCAGCATCCGTGCTCGATCGTCAGAGTCTCCAGAGGACAAACAAGCTGACGGACTCGATACAGATAGAGAAGGGGAGCAGTCTGCGGCCAACGGATGTAAGCAAGAATCGCCACTATGAGGAGGAAGATTGCGTGGACAATCTTGGGACTGAAGCCCAAGAGATTGACTGAAGTGGGCCCTGGAGGGTCAACAGGAGAAACTTTTATCTTGTATTTAGGATGGCTGGACAGAAATTGGGAGAAGATAAAGGTAACGAGGAGAAACACTATTCCTTAAAACGAGTAATGATTCAAAAATAAGCACTACATCCGTAGAACTTTCCCATAGAAATTGTTTTAAATTCCAGTTCCCAGTGGCAGCAAGGAGAGAAGCTTAACGGATGGGATGTGTAATCCATCCAGGATTATCATCACCTAGTGGGGCTTAGCCAAAAATCACAGAAGAGGTGTGAGATTCATCTAACTTAAAGTCATAAACTAATCTGAGCCTGGTTTGGGAGTTATGGCTACCTCTAGAGGATTCTGGGAACTGTAGTTTTTGAGGGGAAGGGGAGACAAATTATTAAATCCCTTTTTGGGCTTCTTGATGGGAGTAATCTTTACCTCTGGTTTGAGCCTGTAGTGCCCAGGTAAGATATATTTTCAGAAGAAAGCAAATAACATCCAAAATATAGCCAATTCTTGCATATTTATAAGGGCCTACGATTTTTCCCTCCTTTGGCATCTTATTGCTTTCTGGGTGACAGTGACCTGGTGAAGACCATCAAGAACAGGCAGCTGAAAATAAAGAGTGCATGTTCCTAAAGTTATGGTCTAGCCCAGGGAGGTCTTCAAACATGGTAATTGTGGACTTCAACTCCCAGAATTCCATGGTTGGCTGAGGAATTCTGGGAGTTGGTTCACAAGTCTTAATGTTGCCCAGTTTGGAGACATCCCTGGGCTAGCCAATAAGCAACAAAAAGTTGTCTTTTAAAATAGGTTGGATGGTCTAAAAATAATGGCTCATTTAAAAGCCTAGAGAAGAGTCAGTAGTTGAATTTTCTGGAGATAAAAATCCAATGTACCCAAGAATCTACCTTCTTCTGCCAGAAATGGGGAGTAGAAGATTGAGAAGTAGACATCTGAAAGGCAGGTGGCTTTAGTGCAATTGGCAAGAAGGGTAGAAGTTTCACAGGGGTCCTAATCTGTGGGTGACAGGGAATCCCAGGAAGATTAAATATCTTTGCAGAAAACCAGCAGAAATAGAAACCCTGAATTCATTCCTGAGCTGGACCTATTGCTGCTTTTTATCTGGGCCAAGTTGGCCATCCCCAGCTAATTCTAGTAGAATTGTTGATGGGTGGGGACAGACGTTTGAAATAATACTTCGATTCTTCCACCCCATTCCTCAGGGAGAAGCAGTTCTGAGCCTACAGTTTCAATATCCCCAATTGCCCGGGGCTCCCCTTTTCACCAGCAACCAGATTTTTTTACCCAGTTTTGAGAAACTCTGGCTCTTCTCATTTTCTTGACTCCTTTCTCATTCTTCGGCAATATTTAGATCACCGAACCAGGGTCCGCACCCCCTTATGGAAAAAGAGCTGTTCTGAGCCAAAGACTCCGGTGGCTTGGTTTTATATTTTCCATGCGGACATATGCAGAATCGGTGATTCACGTGTGTATTTCCCTTTCCGCGGTCTCACTGAGCATACAGAAGGGTGAATGGCAGCTGTCTCCAGGATAACACAGGTCCATCACTGATATGTTTTTGTAATGTGATTTGTTTTTAATTTCTTGAATTGCCTAAGCAAGTCACTCCCGCATAGGTCATCAACTATCATGCACAGGTTGTCCTTAGAAGCAAGAAGAATAGAAAGTAGATGTTGGACAGCACAGGAGGTAGAAGCCAACAGAGAAGTTAGGGGGCTGGTAGGAAAATCTAAATATAGGGTTGTTGCTGGGTTGTTGTTTTTTTTTGAGGAAGAATGGTGAGGAAGCTGATTCTGGTAAGACGTTTCCCAATTAGATTCCTAATTGCAGAAGTTTGTTAAGGTTGGCATGTTTCACTTTCTTTGAAATGTTCTGCAACACAAAACCCTCCTAGATATTTATGATTGTAATCTCCATGGGATCTGAAGTCCAAAAGGAATCCAGATGGAGGGCATTTGGTCCACTGCTCTTGATCCAGATTCTAGCACAAAGTCCACGCCGTCGTCTAAAACTGGAGTCTTCCAAACTTGGCAACTTTAAGACTTTGTGAACCTCAACTCCCAGAATTCTCCAGCCAACATGACTGGCTGAGGACTTCCAGGAATTGAAGTCCACAAGTCTTAAAAGTTCCCAAAAGTTTGGCAACTCTTGACCTAGAACAAGGATGTGTAATCGGTGGGCTGCCAGGTGATGATAAACTACAATTCTCAGCTTTTTCCAGCATGGCTTAAATTACCTGGCAAGGGTGGAGGGTTATCCAGTTTCAACATTTCTCTCCTATCAGCAAACCATCCCATGAGAAGGTTCAGCTTGGCCTACTGCAAATCCCTTTTATGATACATGATGTGTCACTTCCACAGGCCCGGATGCTATGAAGTCGTTACTCAAATGAGCTTGTCATTTAAGCAATGCTCATACATTCGTTTTCCTAGAGGCATCTACCCCCATTTCCTTCTGCCCATGGAATCCAGCCTTTCTCAGTGTAGCCCTTCTATTGTCCTATTCAACATTCCTGGAGGACATAGGCTGAGGAAACCTGGGGGATATTATGGTATTTCAAATGCAGTGATGCCCCATACAGTGTGCGTGGCGGCTGACAGAATGCCATTTCCAAACTAAATTTGGCACGCAAGAGCTGGGAGAGGGAAGAAGGCCTCACGACACGTCAGCGAACCTTGGGAAAAGACATGTAAGCAAACCCTCTTTCCAGGCTGTGAGGCTTTGGCAGCTGACTGCTCCCATGGGTTGCCAGAACAGTCGTATCCGTAGCGCCGCTGGTGCCTTGCCTTTAGATGACTCATTTTTTATTTTTATTTTTTTTAAAATCCCTTTTGCAATACTGTGCAATACAAAAGAGCCTTTCAACTTCTCCCTCTTTTCTTTTTCTCCACAATGCACATCTGGAGTGCAGGGCAGCCACTCAACCAGCACATCTTCGCTCCTTTCCCAAATAGCAAAACTCGTGACTGAAGTTTGGGTGGAGCTTGTAGCTTCAATGAAGACTAGAGGGGCTTTTACAACCCTAGGGCAAAAATCACCAGCATCTTCCTTCCTCTTCTCCTGAGTGCAGAGATTTGTCCTCCCAGCCCCAGCCAAGCCCCCTCCAAAATTAAGAGAACTACAAATTCCATCAACTCCCATTCACGTGCTGATGGCTGGAATGAGGCCAGGGGCCTCCAAACTTGGTAACTTTAAGACTTGTGAACCTCAACTTCCAGAATTCCTCTATGCTATGTTGACTGAGGGATTTTTGGAGTTAAAGTCCACAAGTTTTAAAGTTGCCATCTTTGGAGACCCCTGGTCTAGTCCAAAGGCTAGAAGGAAGGAAGAGAATTAAGATGTATCTTAAGAGCTCGGTGGCTTTTAGTAATCTTTTTTTTTTTTTTTTAGTAACCTCTTTCCTTTGGGCTGGGAAAAACCTCCCCCCTCAGCCCCCCCCCAATTTTTTTAAAAAGAAGAAAGCAGCCCAAGACCATCTCTTCTTGAGAGGCATTTGAAATTTGTACTTTTCTTCCCCTCAAGCAGCAGAATTAATTCCTCCCCAAAAAAAAACCCTTAAAAAGAAACTGGAACTTGTTTT
The DNA here is from genome assembly GCF_049901715.1 of Pseudonaja textilis. NCBI lineage: Eukaryota > Metazoa > Chordata > Lepidosauria > Squamata > Elapidae > Pseudonaja > Pseudonaja textilis. The sequence goes on from NC_141991.1 coordinate 15,098,378, forward strand.
TCCTTCCTTTCTGATTCTCTCTGACATGTGTCCTAACTTCACACCCGTAGAAGGAAATTACAAGATTATTTTCTATCTTGATTATTCTCTCTGTACATAGATTTTTTTTAAGAAAAAAAACTTTCTTTATAGGCTTTAGAAGTATTGACATGGGAAAACGATGACATCCTCATTCTTTGCCAAACTCCCAAGTACATTTTTTTTTTAATTTATATAAGTAACACCTCCAAAACTGCATGTGTTGAAGGTGTTATGAATTTACTGTGACATGCCAGGCATTAGCCAATAGGTACTGTGACGTTCACACCAAAACATGCCATTTTACCAGATCTCTTGTACAGTATTGTTACGTTCCCCATTGGTGGGCTAGTAGGGTTATACACATATACAGTCCTGGATCATTTATTAGGAAAACTGTGAAAAAGCATTTGCCAATTGTGGATGTGCAAAAGGAGGAAATAACACGTGATAAAAAATGATTTTTCCCTTTCCTTCAATTGTGCCACCTCTTTACACACTGAGAGCTGAACCACAGTATACCTCTTCCTGGTTCCTAATGTTATTTTGCACCAATCTAGGCATTCTCTATAGCCTTTTTGAGGGAGAACATTACTGTCTATGGGGTATGGGATAAATGGCTTTTTTTGGAAGAAATGTTTGACAAATAGGGGGAAAAAATTGCATGGGATAAGGATATATGGTCGAGAGAGGTACATGAACTAACCTGCGTATGTTCCAAGCTCTGTTTGTCATTAAATGCTACTGTTCTGGTTATTTTTCCAGTACGTTCAATATATATATATATATATGTGTATATTTCAATAAAAGGAAAATTTCAATGAGTACAGTAGCTTATATCTAATTAGAGCCAGACGAATTGATTATATCTACCGTATTTACAGCCAGATGAACTTCGTGCAGCTAGTCCTCATGATCGTTTGGAAAAAGGCTTTGGCACACGGCCAGCTTAAACCGTCTTTCCAATATGTCTGAATAGGAGTTCCAGCAGCCAAGGTCTTTGATATACCATGAACGGTTGCAGGAACTGGGCCTGGCTAGTCTAGTGAAGAGAAGGACCAGGGAAGACATGATAGCAGTCTTCCAATATTTGAGGGGCCGCCACAGAGAGGATCAAGCTATTTTCCAAAGCATCTGAAGGCCAGACAAGGATTAATAGATGGAAATTGAAGAAGGAGAGATTCAACCTGGAAATAAGGAGAAACTTTCTGACAGTGAGAACAATCAACCAATGGAACAACTTTGCCTTCGGAAGTTGTGGGAGCTTCATCACTGGAAGCTTTCAAGAAGGGACTGGACAGCCATGTGTCAGAAATGATGTATGGTCTCCTGCTTGGGCAGGGGTTGGACTAGATGACCTACAAGGTCCCTTCCAATTCTGTTAATCTGTTTATTCTTTTCTGTGACATTTAAAGAAATACTTAAAATGCTTAAATGCTTCTTTTGAGATGATTGAAGAATTGGAGAAATGCAGTGGAGAGGGTTAAGCTGTTATCTGTACATTCCTCTAAGATGAGCGGATTAATCACCTCATGCTGGAATTTGCAAATACCGCGTTTCTTCAAATGTCATCTCCTTGACCCCTGCCTCAGATCAGTTTTCCTGGGTCCAAATGTGTTTCAGACCTCGACATTATAGAAGTAGTCCTTGACTTACGACCACAATTGAGTCCAAAATTTCTGTTGCTAAGCGAGACATTTGTTCAGTGAGTTTTGCCCCATTTTACATCCTTTCTTGCCACAGTTGTTAAGTGAATCACTGTATTAAGTGAGTAACAAGGTTGTTAAGGGAATCTGGCTTCCCCATTGACTTTGCTTGTCAGAAGGTCGCAAAAGCGGATCATCTCACCCCAGGGCACTGCAATGGTCACAAATATGAGGCAGTTGCCAAGCATCTAAATTTGGATCATGTGACCACTGAGGATGCTGTAACAGTTGTAAGTGCGAAAAACGGTCCTAAGTCACTTTATTCAGTCCCATTGTAACTTTGAACGATCAGTAAGTCAAGGTCTACCTATCGTTTCACGGGCATGCTTTGTTTTTAAATAAGGAAGAGCAAGTGTTTTCTCATTAGAAAATACATTTTATTTAAAACTACAAGCAATTGCTTCTCCAAATAGATGAGGCAAGTTATCTTCAAGCGGTGATTCATTCCTGCTGAGCTGGATTTGAAGCTGATGGGAGAAAAAGAACAACAATAAAAAAAATAAAAGAAGACGTCAGGATGGTGATGTGGAGAACTGAAAAGAGTTTTTAAGTGATAGAGACATCGCGGTGTGTCCGTGTGTGTGTGTGAGAGAGAGAGAGAGAGAAGGAGGGAGTGAGAGAGACTGTGTGTCAGTTTGGCCTAGTGGTTAAACCACCAGGCTACATATTCATTATACTTTATACTTTTTATCGTCACATTTGCAATTTAATCGCATATTCTTATTTCATTATTCCAAAAGTTCCATCTTAATTCTAATAATTCAAAAAGATTTCCCCTTTAATTACTAATTTGAAGGTACCACCCCTTTATCTTATACATCATTTAGTTAATAAATTATGAAGACATGAGAACTATTTAAAATAAAAAGAAATAAGAAAGGAATAGAAAATAAATAAAACAAATTTGAGGAATATAAGAATTTTTGAGAAAATTTACAGAAAATATGAAATGTAATGTTATGATATGAAATCAAATGTGAAAGATGAATATGTAACCAAGGTCATGTTTGTATGGAAATGTGAAAACCTGGAACCATGCTGTTCACTACAAGAGATGTTTTTGAAATATAAAAAATAAAAAACTTTTTACACACAAAAAAAGGCACCAGGCTACAAAGCGGAAAATCGTGAGTTCTAGTCCCGCCTTAGCCATGAAAGCCAGCTGGGTGACCTTGGGCGAGTCACCCAGCCCACCTCACCTCACAGGGTTGTTGTGGGGAAAATAACAGGTCCCGTAGGAAGGGTTGGGAGAATGTAGGAAAGTTTCACCACCTTGGGTTATTTGTAAAAATAATAAAGGAGCGATATAAATGAGTAAAATAAAATAAATAAAATACCCTATTTCCCCATGTATAAGCCACCCCTTTTTTCCAAAATTTTCAAGCCCAAAAAGTAGGGGGGTGGCATATACAAAGCAGGTACACTTTTTATACGTGAAAAATGCATAAAATAATAAAGTAGGAATAAACTGGTTTTCCAGCAGTATGCTATACTTTTTTGTAAAAATTGTACGTGATGATACGATTATGAGTGCGAGTACGCGATAGAAATGCATACTCTAGGCATCGGCCTGAATGCTTCGTTCCTACTCTCGTTCCGATGCGTAGATTGCTAGCGTCGCCCGCACCGCTTTTGGCGTCATGACCGAAGTTGTAGATCTAGACGTCAAATTTTGTTTCTTTGTAAATTTTCTTTCTTCATAACTTGTTTCTCTAATAAAATATTTTTTTCAAAACTTCACAGTCCAAAAATTGGGGGGGTGGCTTATACAAAGGGGGTGCTTATACATGGGGAAATACGGTAGTCAAAATGGCAACTGGGACTGCATGATCAGGAGCAGGGTTTCAAGCCTTGATTTGTTTGTTTATTTTTATCCTGCCTTTATTTTTTTATAAATAATTCAAGGTGGCAAACCTACCTTACGCTCCTTTCTCCTTGTATTTTCCTCATAGCAAAAAACCTTGTGAGGTGGGTTGCCCCCATATCCCTAGAATTGTCAAGCAGCCCAAGCTTGGAGTCACTGGGTTTGCTCAGATGTTTATTTTTCCTCTGTCTTCCTTTTATATTCACTACCCTTGTTTCTATCAGCACCTTGGCAGAGCGTTCGATGCCCTTGGATTACAAAATTGACTGTAGATACAATCAAATCTCATTATACAATCAGAAGTTTGGTGGGTTATACAGATCGATTATGAAGAAGCCACAATTAACAAGAATGTCAGCATGAAGAGGCAACAAGAATGAAGGCATGAAGAGGCACAAAGCTGGCTAGTTTAAGGGGAGGGAGACCTGAAAGTAAACATTCACATGTGCAGAAGATAGGGTACAAGAATAAAAGAATAGGCCTTTTATCTCTGGTTAATGTGTATACAGATAATCATCCACTTATGACCATGACTCCAGAATTACGATCAGAAGTCATGTTGCTTGTTAAGCAGATCACCGTGTGAGTGAATCCAACTTTACAACATTTCGGGTGACCGTTGTTAATGTCATGGTCATTAAGCAAAACCATTATAGCCCATGGGTGGATTTATTTACGGTAGATTTTGCCAGAAATCAGAAGTAAATGCCAGAAAGCTGCAAAAAATGTCAAAAAATGAGGTGGCTACATAAATTTGAATAATAAAATAAAAAATGGTTCTTCCTTCTTTTATTCCTTGTGCCACATTTCAGTCCCTTTCCCAGGGACCCGTTTCTCCTAGTTTTATGTCTACAGTGTGGAAGAAAATGCTTACTTCATCATGTAAGTGTTGCAAACCATGACTGAGGTAAGTAAATCTACCGTATTAGAAACCATGGCTTGTTTCACCATGCTGGGGCTATGCCATTCAAACTAGGTCAACATGTGTAAAGCATTCTAGAACCCCAAGTTCAGAATTGTGTACATTCTGCAAATAGAACCAAATACAGAAATATAGTCAACTCATATTCAGTATCTAGGAACACCTTTTAGAAATACATTCACTTACACAGGTAGTCCTCGGCTTATAGCAGTTCATTTAGTGACTGCTCGAAGTTACAATGTCAATGAAAAAAGTGACTAATGACCGTTTTTCACTCATTGCAACATCATGGTCATGTGGTCAAAAATTTGGATGGTTGGTAATTGGTTGTTATTGATGACAGTTGCAGTGTCCCGGGATCATGTTCAGGGGTTGGGCTGCTGGAGGTTCACGGGTTCAGGAGAGCCCCTAGCTAAGATTCTGTGCAGTTCAGAGAACCCCCAAATCCCACTCCTGGCTGGCCCCGCCCCCCCTCCTCTCCCCTCCCAGGAGTCCCCATGTGGCTCCTTTTGGATGCAAGTAAGCGCAGGGTGTGCACAGAGGCTCAGGGAGGGCGATGAACGGGCCTCCCAGAAGTTCGGGAAGGCTGGAAATGGGCCCATTTCTGGCCTCCAGAGCCCAGGAAGGCTGTTTTCATCCTGGAGAATCAAAGAAAGCTGCTGGAGCCTGGGGAGGGCAAAAAAGCCTCCCCCCCCCAGCCGTGGTGCAGGAGGCTGACTAGGCCACGCCTACCATTGCCACGTCCACCCAGCAACCAGGCAGAGACCCCTTTGCTAAAATTCTTGAAGCCCACCCCTGGTCATGTGATTTTTCAAGCCCGAAATTGACATAAGTGTAGCCATTTTAGTTAGGATTAGTATCAGGGGTGGGATTCTACCAGTTTGCACCTATTAGCCAGAACCGGTTGTTAACTTTCTAAGCAGTTCGGTGAACCGGTTGTTTGAAGAAATTGCTGGCCTAATCCTGTAAGGAAGGCAGGAAGGAAACATTCTGGAGTTGCTTATAGAAACTGCCTCTCCGTTACACCTTATTACATTCTTGGCAGGACTAGACTTCCTGTCTCAGGAACGTCTCTGGGGTGTTTTTCCCCTCCTTTGCTGGTACTTTGCTTGTGTGGAGTGACCATTCAAAGTTACAATGGCACTGAAAAAAGTGACCATTTTTCACACTTATAACTGTTGCAGCATCCCCACAGTCATGAGAGGCCAGGCGAGGAGATGCGTGCCGCGATGTGAGTGATATTGAGTTGGCCACGCCCAGCGAATAACATGACCACCAAGCCACGCTCACCAACTTAGCCATGCCCACAGAACCTTTTGTTAAAAAATTTGAATCCCACCCCTGCTTAGTATATATTCCGTTTCTTACTTTCTCTACGGCAGTCATGGGAGGAAGGGTTTCGGGCTCACCACATTCCTAAGGGGGGAGGAGTGGAGATAAAGAGTGTTTTGGCTAGGTGATTCTTCTTCCCGTGGGAAAAAGCAAAAATGACCTGTCTGTGCTTAGGCCCCTTGAGGTGGAGATTTATGACATCATGCAACTTCTATCGGAGAATGTGACTTTGCGGGGTTGCTTCTAACTTGTAATATTTTGGGGGTAATTCCGGGTTGTGTCAGATCTGGAATTACCATGGGCTTTGCCAATTTGATGCTTTCCTAAATAAAATAATTTGTTTTGGAAGATGGACTTTCGGTTTTTCTTTTAAAATGGATTTCATCACTGATTTCAACCTGATGGGGATTCCCTTTTGTGGTCTGACAAGCAAAGTCAACGGGGAAGCCAGATTCCCTTAACCAACCTTGTTACTAAGTTAACAACTTCAGTGATTCACTTAACGGCTGTGGTAAGAAAGGTCGTAAAATAGGACAAAATTCCCAAAATACTTTTGGGCTCAATTGTGGTTGTAGCTCAAGGACTACCTGTATAATATGCAAATGTACAGTTTTTTTGCATGGTTTGCTTAATTATTTCCGATAAAGAAGAGAATGGCCACTAATCACTTTCTCCCAACTAGTTTTTGAGATCTTGCCAATCTCTGCCATGCATGCTCAGGACCCGGCTTTGCGGTCTTAAGGGCTAGAAACCTGCTTTCAAAACAAACCAGGCTATAAGAATTGGCAGATTTCCTAGGCTTCCGCAGTTTGCCAGTCAACACCAAGAAGGTTCACCTTGCCTGTGCCTCCCCTGTGCATTGCATCTATTCTAGAGCAGCCTTTTTCAGTCCTTTGAGGATTCACGTGCTTGCCAGAAAATGGCTTTTCTTGATGCAGGACTATTGAAAAAGGTGCTTTATTTTCTTATGTCGTCATCTTTAATTCTCTTTTTTAAAAAAAATTATTATTATCCAGGACTATAGGCTCTGAAAGTTGGGAGTGGCTAGAGCCAGACATAAATTTTCCTATTTCTCTGTCTGGGATCTCATCAATCTTCATTCATTCAGGCAATACAGTCTTTTGTGTGTGTACAGTTCACTGTGCTTCTTCCCCGCCCAAAGGTACAGGATGTATCACTGGGCTCAAATACAACATGCCATCTTGTCCTGGGGAGTTTTCTAATATGTGCAAAGACTTAACGTGAGATTAATTGTACATGAAAATATGATGCTAAACAGAGCGTTCACCTTACTCCCATCGCATACCGTATTTTTCTCTTTGTGCCAGTGCCTTTCTCTCTCATTCTGCTCCATCTGCCTTATCTCTCTCTCTCTCTCTCTCTCTCTCTCTCTCTCTCTCCTCCCTCCCTCCCTCTCTCTCTCTCTCTCTCCAATCATTTATCTCTTCCCCTATCCCCTTTTGCTGGAATAATTTGTAAACATTTTTTTTAATTAACTAAATGCAAAAATGAAAATATGCAAAATGATCAAACAAGGTGAAAGAAAGAAAGAAAACCTCAAGCTGCATAAAATCAAGCTGAGAGCGGAAGAAAGGATACTTGTGGTAAATTTGCAAGATGAAGCCACAAATCAGATGGATAGTAGAATGGGTCCTTGGTGCTCTCTGAGCTAGGTAATTTTCTTGCAGACGTTTTATTACCCAAAGTAGGTAATATCATCAGTGGTGATGATCTTACCTAGTTTGGGTAATTAAACATCTGCATGAAGATCAGTGAACTCAAAGGATTCCTCATTTCAACCCTGAGCTACGAATTGGATAGTAGAGTGTGGTATAGAGTAGATTTCTCTTACCAAAGAGGTCAGGTTTGCTGGAATTCACAGGCATCTAAGGCAAAGGACAGAAAGAAATGGTTACTACAGTATTACACGGAAGCCTGCCTGCCTGCCTGCCTGCCTTCCTTCCTTCCTTCCTTCCTTCCTTCCTTCCTTCCTTCCTTCCTTCCTTCCTTCCTCCCTCCCTCCCTCCCTGATAGTTGTGATTCTAACCCCCTTTGGAATCCAGAAGTGTATTTGGAGTAATGAAGTTAATTTTTTTTTCACAAGAGATCAAAACTGTCCATAGTATGCCAAGCTTTTACATATGTATCTCGTTACACACCACGAGTAACTCCTCTTTAACAAATGATAACTACTTCTGGGATTTAGTCTTTGGGGCCAAAGGATGGAATTTAAGGTGGTGCTAAACCATCTGTGCAGAATTGGAGGAAAGCATTATGGCGTCAGATGTGGAAAATATCTTCATGGTAAAAAATGAACAGCTGCCCTTGCTGTATTACATGAGATCAAAAATACGTTTTCAATGCATTGTAAGATTCCTTGTTGTTTTTGGCACAACCATGAGGAGTTGGGGTTATTGTTTTCAGAAGGGGTCAAAGCCATCAAAGCCACCATCAACACCTGGATCCAGAGGTGGTATTCAGGAGGTCCTGACCACTTCTGGAGAACCGGTAGTGGAAGTTTTGAGTAGTTCAGAGAACTGGCAAATACCACCTCTGACTGGCCCCACCCCCATCTATTCTCTGCCTCCCGAGTCCCAGCTGATTGGCTGGGTCTTCTTTGGTTGCCCTGCACAGGAGAACGGAGCTGGAAACCAGGTTAGTGGGGTGGGGAGGGAATGGGGATTTTGCAGTATCCTTCCCCTGCCAAGCCATGCCCACAGAACCGGTAGTAAAAAATTTTGAATCCCATCACTGTGGCTGGATCTTTTTAGCGTCCCGACCAGGCCAGTCACAGATGGGAACCTTTGAACACCTTATATCTTCTGGCTACCCTTTACACATCGTGCTGAATGTACCATTTGAATTCCCCTGAATATGTCCAAGGTAACACGATTTGGATTATTGTGGGCCCTCAAAATGGTGCTCTTGTTCTATTAGGGAAGACCCCCTGAAATTAGCCAATTTGGGAAGTGGTCAGAGAACAGGGGTGTCAAACTCAAGACCCACGGGCTGTATCCGGCCCTCAGGGTGCTTAAATTTGGCCCACAGGTCCAGCCTAAAAATAGCAAAGGACTGGCCCATGGTGCCTCTGGCAGCTGAAATCTGGCCTGGGTGGCGTGTGTGGCCCCCCCCGTGTCCCGTTTTCAGCCTGGATGGCCTCCTGCAGCACCCTGGTGGCCAAAATGTGGCGCAGGGGCCCCCTGCATCTTGTTTCGGCTGGCAGGTTGCCTCAGGAGGCTTCCGTCCCGTCTCTCTCTCTCTCTCTCTCTCTTCTCCCGTGGAGAAGTATAATGCTGATCTTGCCCTCCAGATCAGTTTGACCCTCCTGTCCTAGAAGATCAGTTAGATTAACTTAGAAAAGGACGACACAATCATCATTGTTGGAAAGAGGGAAAGCACTTGCCCCGAGAACATGAAATGATTGTCTTCCAGCACAAGCAAGTACTTCTAAATGATGGGGAAGCAGCTACACATCTTAAAATCTTGAAATGGCACTCTTGCAAAATGGCTGCCTTGGTGGATACAATATAGCCAGTAACAAATCAGACATTTAATCGAAATCCTCTAACTCCCCAAGATGCTAAACTTGAGAAACTCTTCTCCAAAGAGTCAGAAGAAGCGAAGCACAGCCAGGTTGACAATAAGTGATGGGATGCAAAAGAAAAGAAATAGCAGGATGTCTACGCTGTCACTTTGGACCTAAGAGACTGGCTAACCATTTGTCTGAAATGGTATATAGGGGTCTCCTGTTTGATCAGTGGGTTGGGCTAGAAGACCTCCAAGGTCTCTTCCAACTCTATTGTTTTATATTCTGTGCTTCCTTAGGTCCCATCTTACTTTTCTCTCTTTCACATGGAAGTCTAGGCTTCAGTTCTCTCCCCATTGTGGACTTTTTGTAGGATCTATGTGAGTCCTACCACCACTATTGTGAATAAAGATAATGCTAGAGATTGGCACCGGACCCTGTCATATGGCAGTTTCTTTCCTGCAAGTGCCAGGATTGGTTCCATTGGTTGCAACTGGAATTGATCAGACAGCTTGTTGGCCAAGCGTGACATCATAGGCTGAAGGAGAGGGACTGGCCAAAAGCCACTCAGCCAGCTTTCATGACTAAGATAGAACTAGAATTCTCAATCTCCTGGTTTCTAGCCTGATATTTTAACCGGCTAGACCAGGGGTCGGCAACCTTAAACACTCAAAGAGCCACAAAGGCCCTAACCGGAAGCCCCCATTCAATTCTGAAGCCAACCGGAAGTCCGGTTCCCCTACCATAGAGTCTCTTCCTAGCGCGCCATCTTTTTTCCTCTACTTGCCCTACCAGAAAGCCCTATCAATTGTGGAGCCGACCGGCGACAGGAAGCCACAGCAGAGGGATGAAAGAGCCACATGTGGCTCCAGAGCCACGGAGTGCTGATCCCTGGTCTAGACCAAACTCACTCTCCTTAAGTTGAACTTTTATCTTCATTAAATTGATGCCAAGTCAGGGAACCTTCTGGGAGTCAAAGGAATTGTGTTCCAGTGTTGCCGTCTGCCAGGATACAGTGCTAATGCTTGCAGTGGACAAGCTGCTAGTCCACAGAGAGGCTCTTATCTACCTTGAGTTCTGGGTATAAGGAGGAATTCGTTCATCTCAAGGCAGGAAGCTTTGTTCCAGAAATCAGCGAGGCAGTGTTCTTCCGGATGGAGGATCCGGGCTGGAGAGAGAGAAGGAAAAAGCAATTCAAAATCAAGAAGGAATCTGGATCTCAACCTACGGATTGGGAAATCTATTTTCTCAGCAAAAATGAGAATTGTGGTGAATATCTCTGGTTGGAAGTACATCACGAGGCTGGAGAGGGCTGCCCTGCCTTAATTCTTAAGGGAAAAAAATATACTGGATTTAGGGATCAGAGCAAAAGGACCTTACTTACAGTAGAAAAGGATCCTTTGATAATCTTGATCTGTCTCCTGGACAATGATGGTGTTGGGACACTTGGCGGAGAACAATTCTGTCCTCATGTGAGGCCGGCCTGTTGCAGGAAATCCAGAGGTTAAAAAAAGAGAAAGAGAAAGAAGGTGGGCATACATATTCAGGGAGAACAAGTCTGCACATCGAAGCACTT